>NC_080196.1:6120000-6441666 GCF_030028045.1 Hippopotamus amphibius kiboko | reverse complement strand
AAATGGATTTGTGTATATCTTCATATGCTTATTTACTTTTCAGGTTTCTTCTTTTCTCTGTTTATATATATTGTGCCTATTTTCCCATTAAGCTTCTCTTTCTTTTTCTGTTGTTTTACAAGAATCTCTTATATAATCGAAATATTTGTTCTTTGTTGATTTTAAATATTGCCAATACCTTTCTCAAATCTGTCATTTTTTCCTCTTGCCTTTGTACATGGTGTGCTTTGTTGAGCTGAAATCCTTACTTTAACATAATCAAATTTATTACTTGGCAATAAAGATATAAAAATTATAAAACCTGTGCAAATAATATAAGGAGAAATTAAGAAAGATCACAAAGAAATTCACTTACAATAGCATGTTTAATACACTGCTTCCTGGTTTTGAGTAATCCAAAGAAAACAAATAAGTAAGGATATAAACAACTTAGGTAGTATGACCAATAAGGTATTCTTTATGTGTGTATCAAACTTTGCATGCCAATAATTTATTTATTTTTATTGAAGTATAGTTGTACAATATTATATGTTACAGGTGTACAATATAGTGATTCACAGTTTTTAAAGGTTATGCTCCATTTGTAGTTATTATAAAATATTGGCTGTATTCCTTGGGTTTTACATTATGTCCTTGTAGCTTATTGTGTACATCCCGATAATTTATAATATGCCTGTTTTTCAGTTGCACATGGGCCATTCACAGTTGATGACATATTATGTCACAAAGAAAATCTCAATACATTTCATAAAGCATAAATGATTCAAATATAATTATCTGTTCAAAGTAACTAAATAAAAATTAATAATAAAAATAAAAATAAAAAGTCTTTAACTTAGATTTTTTTATAAAGCAGGTCTCTGTTAAGTAAATTTTGGGAGAAAGGGGTTAATCAAATCAATATTTCAGACTTTATAACACTAATCATAATGAAACCTGTATATCAGAACCTATGGGAAATAATTAAAGCAGTGATCAGAGAAATATCTAAGGCTTCCAAAATTTATATAACTGAAAATTCAATAATAAAAATAAATTAAAAAAATAAAGTTTCATATAAAATGTTGAGGAGAGAAGATGGAACAATTTGACTAACACAATCAATATTGATAGTGTTGGATTATAACCCAGAGAATAAAATAAACGTGCATGAGTAAATATTGGTACACTAAGTGGATGGATAAGCAAATGGAGTACAGAAAGCAGAAAGCAGTAACTTGTCTGAGAAGAGACTTGCTGACGCCCAAGGTTACCACCACTAGTGATATATATACGGAGATCAAGTTCTGCACCTAATATGATGCAATGAGAAGGGCATAGCACTGTATGCTATTCTTCCCTCAAATGCTTAGTATCAGTTCAGTCACAGGAAACATCCAACAGACAAACCCAAAATGAGGGAAATTTTACAAAATATCTGACCAGTCTGCTTCAAAAGTTTCAAGGTCATGAGAGACAAGAAATACTCGGAACAATCACAGATTGGAGGAGATCGGGGAAACGGCAACTAAAAAGTAACTGGAATATGGTATCTTGGATTGAATTCTGGAACACAAAAAGGAATTTGGTGCAGACCTGGGATACCTCATGTACATTTCTCCGTTTTGGTCATTGTATCATAATTACGTAAAGTGCTGACGTTAGGGGAAGCTGGGTGAAGAGCACATAGAAACTCTGAACTCTTCGCAACACTCCCGATAGTCTAAAATTATTTCAAAATAAAAGGTATTTTTTTAATTGAAGAAAAACTTTAGTATAAAATATGAGAAAAAAATTTTTTTAAAAATGAGTAAACTGATGTAGTCTGGGGGCTTTTGAAGAGAGGTGGTGTTTTAGTTCTTTCGTGTTTACTGGCCTAACCAAGTTTTCCTTTCTCTTTTTTGGTGGGGGAGGGGACATCAACTTTGGTATTTTTACTCTTCCAAGTTTATGAAATTACTTTTATTTTCTTATTTTTATAATGCTCTTTTATGTTAAATTTCTGTTGTGTCTGTAACTATTTCCCCCTTGTCATTCTTTGTTTATTTGCATCTTCTTTTCTATTTTTCCTGCACATCATGGTCAGGGTCCATTTCTCTTATTAACCTTTTAAAAGCAGACTTTTGAGTTGCCCAGTCTCTGCTGTTGTTGTTCTTTTATTTCACTGATTTATTGTTCTCTTTACTATCCCCTTTTCTCAGGTTTATCATTTACCTTTAATATTATTGTAATTAATGGTATTATTATAATGAAAGGTAAATAATACCGTTAATAATATTATTAACTACATTTATCATGCCTTTATTACTACCTCGTCTCATTTTTGGGGGGAGGGAGAGTTGCTTTTTTTCTAACTTCTTTCAGACTTAGTTGTTTCCTGACAAATCTTGTATAGATTATTCAAGAGGAGACTTGTAACAGCAATAATTCTACTGCAGAGTTCAAAACAGAACCCATTTTTGCTTTCCCAAGTGAAGCACATTTTCTTATGCAACCTGAGTTCTTGGCTGGCTTTTCAAATGATCAGATAGTATGTTTGTTTATTCTGCTCAATATATCAATTTACATGTTATAATACCATCATGGAAGGAACTGTTTCTGTCTGTTCTGGAGTAAGCTTAAAAAGGAGGGGGCATCTAACATTACCTTGAGTCTTCCTCCACATCAAACTTCATATGAGATAGTTTTCTTTTTCTCAGATACAACAAGTCTTTATTTTTTTTATTGTTAGACAGTTCTGCCCATCTTGAAACAGTATTTGGTGTTGGTACTGAAAAATAGGACACGGGTCCCTCCCGGACATTTTAAGATGGAGTCCCCTCCCACATGCCCGTGACATTGATGAACTGCTAGAACTCTGTGAAGGAGGAGTAAAAAGTTTAGAAACTACCCCTTGGCAGGCACTACTAGTCATCTCCTGCCACAAAGAAACTATTGAAAGATTGAAAGAAACTTACTTTTCGCACTCAACTGCCCCTGAGATCTCTCCCCAGTGCCATTATACATGTAATAAATTTTAAACAGAAATTAACTCCTAAATAGAAATTTAAATAGTGAAACTTTTACAAAGGGAAACAAACAAGCTTTAAGGCATTAATCACTTAGAAGAATGAATATGAGACACACAAAGAAAATGCATATTTCTCTAGAACATTGACCACTAGTTAGAATTAAATTTCCAAGAGCTCTGTTTTGAATCAAGTGAACCTGAATGGTTCTTCTTTAACAGCAAAATGAGAGGATTGAAAGAAAAAAAGGACAGAAGGAAGGAAGAAGGAAAGAGTCCTCTGTGTGAAAATGCATCATCTTAATACATTCCCAGCAGATTCTTAATAGCTTTATAACTATAGCAATAGCTGCTGATAAAATATTTTAGCAGAATCTGAACATTTATTTTTTTAATTGAAGTATAGTTGATTTATTGATACAATGTTGTGTTAGTTTCTGGTGTACAGCAAAGTGATTCAGTTATATATATTTTTTTCATATTATTTTCTATTATACAAGTAGTTTATTAAAATATATTGAATATACAGTAGGACCTTGTTGTTTATCTATTTTTATATGTAGTAGTTTTTATCTGCTAATCCCAAATTCCCAAACCATCCCTCCACCATACCTCTCCTCCTTGGCAACCACAGGTTTATTCTTTATGTCTGTGAGTCTGTTTCTGTTTCATGGATAAGTTCATTTATGTCATATTTTAGATTCCACATATAAGTGATATCATATTGTATTTGTCTTTCTCTTTCTGACTTACTTCACTTAGTATGATAATTTCTAGGTCCATGCATGTTGCTGCAGATGGCATGATTTCATTCTTTTTATGGCTGAGTAATATTCCATTGTATATATGTACATCTTCTTTATCTGTTCATCTGTGAATGGACGTTTGGGTTGCTTCCATGTCTTGGCTGTTGTAAATACTGCTCCTATGAACGTTGGGGTACATACATGTTTTCAAATTACAGTTTTCTCCAGATATATGCCCAGGAGTGGGATTGCAGAATCGTATGGTATCTCTATTCTTAGATTTTAAGGAAACTTCATACTGTTTTCCATAGTGGCTGTACCAGTTTACATTCCTACCAATAGTGTAGAAGTGTTCCCTTTTCTCCACATCCTCTCCAGCATTTATTATTATTTGTAGGCTTTTTAATGTTGGTCTTTCTGACCGGTGTGAGGTGATACCTCATGATAGTTTTGATTTGCATTTCTCTAATAATTTACAGTATTGAGCATCTTTTCACATGTCTGTTGGCCATCTGTATGTCTTCTTTGGAGAAATGTCTATTTAGGTCTTCTGTCCATTTTTTGATTGGGTTTGTTGTTGTTTATTTGTTATTGAGTTGTATGAGCTGTTTTGTATGTTTTGGAAATTAAGCCCTTGTCAGTCGCATCATTTGCAAAATATTTTCTCCCAGTACATAGGTTGTCTTTCCATTTTGTTGATGGTTTCCTTTGCTGTGCAAAAACTTGTACGTTTGATTAGGTCCCATTTGTTTATTTTTGCTTTTATTTCTATTGCCTTGGGAGACTGACCTAAAAAACATTGGTGTGATTTATGTCAGAGAATTTTTTGCCTATGTTCTCTTATAGGCGTTTTATGGTGTCATGTCTTATATTTAAGTCTTTAAGCCATTTTGAGTTTATTTTTGTGTATGGTGTGAGGGTGTGTCCTAATGTCACTAATTTACATGGTGCTGTCCAGCTTTCCCAACACGCCTTACTGAAGAGACTGTCTTTTCTTCATTGTATAGTCTTGCCTACTTTGACAAAGATTAATTGACTCTAGGTGTGTGGGTTTATTTCTGGGCTCTGAACACTTCTTCCCCTACAAACTGTCCCAAAGTTCTCAATATATTAAAATCAATAATTCTTAAGGGATCCAAATAGCACCTCAATTTTAAATGTACATTAAACTATTTAATGCAAAAGTCCATCTTTTGAAAGGAAAGTGTTCAAATGCTAGCCCCCCAAACAAGGCACCTTCCTCAGTATCTTCCACAGCTCTTGCCATCCTGAATCCTGAAAGTAGCACCTATTTTTTTTTTAAGAGAGGAAACTGCAACATAACTTGAGATCTGTCCTCTTTCTGTTTTTATTTCTTCTCTTCCCATTCCAGTATATGATCCCACTGTAACATTCATATTTTAGCATTTTCCAACATTTACAAATGAATGCAGAAGGGAATTTTCTGAGATTATTTAAGATGATAAGTGCTTCTAAATTATGGATTCAAGAAAAAGTTTCTTGGAATATGTAGAAGGAAGAATTTTAGTTTTTTTATCTAGCAAAATGAAGAAAACTTTTATATAACTATGTATAAATGGGGTAAAACTGTATGGATTTACTCCTTCAACAGATATTTGAAAGACTTTATTATATAAGAGGTGCTAGGACATAATAGCACTCTTTTAAAAAAAAATTTTTTTTAATTTATTGGCTGTGTGGGGTCTTTGTTGCTGTGGCGGGCTTTCTCTAGTTGTGGAGAGCGGGGGCTGCTCTTCCTTGCAATGCACGGGCTTCTCGTTGTGGTGACTTCTCTTGCTGCAGAGCACTGGCTCTAGGTGTGTGGGCTTCAGTAGTTGTGGCTCACGGGCCGAGTTGCTCTACAGCATGTGGGATCCTCCCAGACCAGGGCTCTAACCCATGTCCCCTGCATTGGCAGGCGGATTCCCAACCGCTGCACCACCAGGGAAGTCCCCATAATAGCCCTCTTAATAAGCAATGAGTCTAGCAGTAAATACTCAGCTATGGATTTTTCCAGGCTTTCATAACAAAAAAAAAAAAAAAAAAAAGAGCAAGGTTCAGTGGCTCAAGGAAAGACAAAGAATTATCTTATGAACAACCACATCATATTCTTATGTGCTACTTTTATGTACAATTATGCTATTTTTTTTATTTTATTTACTTTTTTCATCTTTATTGGAGTATAATTGCTTTACAATGTTGTGCTAGTTTCTGCTGTACAACAAAGTGAATCAGCTAAATGTATCTTTAAGCTACTTCAGGGGAGTGTATTAATAATCACAGTCAAAATTTATCACATGGCAAAGCTATGCCAGATACCAGGGTAAATGCTTCCATTTACAGTATTTCACTTATCCACATGACAACCAGTGAAGTTGGATAGTATTATCCCTGCTTATGGGCTGGTGTGATGAAATTCAGGACTGACATCAGCTTGCTGAAGTTCATCTAGGTAATAAAGGATAAAACCAGAATTCAAACCTAGACCTCTGGATCCACGTCACTGAACTTACATAATTTTGCCCTTTTGTTGCTGCTGCAGCTAATGGGTCACTTATTTTTCAGGCCTGTTATTCAGGCCATTTCCAGTTAATTAAAATAAACCAAAAAATGAACCATCAAACAAAAATCCAAGGCATCACTGAAAGGGGCTAATGAGTGCCAGGTGAGTGAGGCAAAGCTTTGCTTCCCTCTACAACTGTCTGATAACTTTATCTGTGCTTAAAAATCATCTTGGTAGGATGTATCAGCAGAGCTTTACTCGGTTTCAATTTGCTCATTTGCTAAGTGAAAATAAATTCCCAACTGCTCTGTTGGTAGAAGCTGTGGTCTCTGTTTTTGTAACTTCATATTCACTCTTTGGAACCAAGATTAATCAACAGGAAGTTTCCTGGAAAGAAGAGTTACCTGGGAATCCAAAAATACACCTGAACACCTTGAAGGAAGTGACAAAGGAGATGATTGTGTTTAATATTCTATAGGAGGAAGATAAAAGATATATTATTTATGAGATTTTAAAAAGCATAAATTTTAAAAAGTAGCCAAGGCATCGGACTAATAGTCAAAAATAATAGTGCTTAATAGAGAGCACTCTGTTAATGTGACACGGAAAGTTTCCTGAGCTGGGACAGAGGAATTTGGAGCTAGTGCAATAATAATGAACACATCATTCAGCCTCTCTTTGCCTCATATTCTTTTCTTTTAATTTTTATTGAAATATTGTTGATTTACAACATCGTGTTGGTTTCAGGTGTGCAGCAAAGTGATCCAATTATACACATATATATAAATATATACATTCTTTTTTTCCTCTTCTATAAAATGATGGAGATCACTGTTATTTATACCTAAAGCTTTGATGAACATAGGGATCATCTTTACCAACCAGGTAAAAAGAAAAATATTAGTCTCGTACCAGGGAAACTACAGAATTTCTGGTTATTTTTAAAGTCCATAGTTCCTTTGTCAATAATTCATCGGGAAATTTTCTTTTTAACTTTTACTAACCCTATACTTTTCCAGTCAAAGCACAGCAAAGCCTGTGAAACAGTTTACTTTTTTTGGAAAAAAAAAAAGTGTACAAAATGTATGTACTGTTATATGTGGCGTATTTTATAGTTCTCATAACTCCTTAATTACCTTTTAGCTAGAGAATCACAGTGGAAAAAAGCTGAAGTGAAATTAGACATTCATGACCCATTTTATAATTTGAATAATAATGGCCTATAGCTGGAGCAGCACACTCTTCATTGGCAATTGGTAATAGCGAAACTTCTTAAGCACGTCTCTGGCGTCAGTACTTGGAATTGTTAGACCGTTTTATGCATGACCATTCTATAAAGAAAACAAATATTTTTTTTTCTCCGTATTTCAAGTAAGTTCTTTTTCCCAGGGTGTGTGATTCCGCTGGTAGAATGAGCTCAATGGCAATCCTGAATGAGTTGATGTTCCTTCAACATGAGGGCAACACTTAAGCACAGAGACTTATTTATAAGTACGCAAACAAGGATTTTGCGTTACAGAAACATTTTATAGATTTCCGCACCAGAGGCCCTTGATGAGATGGAATAAACAATGGAAAAATAGTTGGGCAGCCTGGGACACAGCCTTGGTTCAGCCCCTGCTGGCCACGGTACCCTACATTAGTCATGTAACCACTTTTGGCATTAGACTCTTCTCTCCTGACAAGGTCATGGGACTGTGTGACCTACAAGGGTTTCATCAGGCCTCATGTAATCTATGATTCATGATAGGCCCTCACTGGCCGGAAAGAGTTAATTTTTCTTTTTAAACCCTGCCTCTAATATTTCAGTCACAGACAGCAATGCTTTAACCAGTGTGCTGGTTACATGAATGTTTGTCTTATAATTATTCACTACAACCTATGTTTATTTTTAATGTACTTTCCATGTATATATGTTATAAATCGATCTTTACATGTTTATAAAGGCGAAATAAGTGCAGGAATGTGACAATTAAAATACATTTTTTTTTCCTATGGGGCGATGCAAAATACAAGCATTTTTTAAAAATTGTTTGCTTTTTAATCTGGTGTCCCTTCAACAATCTTGTGATGTTCTTTATTGTTTTCCTAAACTGTTCTCCCCAAACCTAATAATTAATGCATCATTGGTTTACTATAAATTAATTAGACACAGAGATTGAAAGAAGTGCCATCTTCTTGAAAATCATCATCACCGATACATGTTGTCAACGAGGCAGACCCTTACAGCTTGTCAAGCTCTTCTGCTCATTCATATTTGTCGTGATGGAAATGTGTTTATTCTTATGCCTCTCCCTGTGCATAGCAACACTCTTTCTCTTTGTGTTGGAAGTAAGATGACGTTCACCCCCCTTAATGTAGCAGCAGTTTAGATTATGTTCTTCTGGGTGTCCTCTTTCTGGTTGTTCCTTTGTTCCGTTTGGCTATGGTCACAAATCTATGTGGGGGCATATAATATTGAACCAAATCCAAACACTGAAAAATCACCCAAATGCTCATGAACTTTGACCATTTTGTCCTCCCCACATGGTTTCCCAGCAAATGTAGATGTAGCCTCAGCTACAGAGCCTTTCATCCTTAATGAGAAGACTGGAGGCCACTGGGGAAAAGTAGGGTCTGAGAAATTTTATGATTTGTAGAAAACAAGCAGAACCGGAAGGGGTTATGAGAGATATCGAATAATGATAGTTGAGTTCTTTTTACATTTTGCTAGCAAATTATATGCCTGCGACTTAGAAGTGGGGGATTTCTCTGTTTTTTCTGCCATTTTTCTTTCCCCTTCAACCGCCAAGCTCCTTTCCTTAAAACTTGTTTTTTTCTTTGCACTAAACATTAAGCTCATTGATTACCAGGATGGCACGAAGTGACCTAATGATGGGTCAGTCTTAATGAGAAAAGCAAGCGGCTGCCTGTGATGTGGCCTGGCCTGGCCACCCCCCACTGCGTCCCGGCATGTCAGGCTTAGTCCCCTTGAAGAGAGGAGAGCATGGAAAATCAATCGAGACCCGCCCAGCGCCTCTTCACAGAATGGACATGGGCATGGCTATTTAGCCTGTAAAAGAGGGCGCATTTGCACAAATGGGAGTGAACATAAGGAGTCCTTCAGAAAAGAATGGGACCTTGGCAAATTTATAGACTCCCCTGAAAGAAAGTGATTACAGATCATTATCCAATTGAGGCAGATTGATGGGCTGGGGTCAAAGTGATATTGCAGATCTCACCGAGGGGACAATGGCTGCTTGTCACAGTGAAAGAAAAGAAAGAGAGGGGAACAGCCACACAGAGAGGCGAGGCTGAAGCTTTACCAACTGCTATGAAAGGGCCTAGATGTATATGTCGTTGCTTTTCCTGTGCACCGTGTTTTATTTTATGTTACAAAGGACGTGCCATTGACATCAAATTGGGCATTCAAACATCTCCCAATAAAGAACATACAAATGGCCTTAAGTATAGACCGCGGGGCTCACTTTTTTTTTCTTCCAAAAGGCAATAAAACAACATAGATGGGGAAGAGGATGGACCACATAAAAATGCTCAGTTCCTTCTCTCTCTCTCTCTCTCTGTCTTTCAAATGGAACTATCTCATAAAATATGAATATGCAAAAAGAAATAATAATAGACAGAAGGTCTTAATGTTTCTAAGTGAAACACCCTTTAGCTGAGAGCCAGGGGATGAACAGATCTGACTTTGAAACTCTGCAACATCTGGTCAAGCAAAACTTGGCAGCCCTGAAATGGAATAAAACAGGACTAAATGTGTTCCCACTGCTTCCTTTGTATTGATTCCTGAGTGTTTAAAAGTGCTTTGCATTCATGCGTTTTACAAAATGCAATACAAAAGGCAAAAGAATAGCCAGCACACCCTTGTGCATTTGCCTCTCATTTTGCAATAGGTTTTTGGTATCTTGAGATTTAGAAGCATCAGGCGAACATTTATTCAGGGGAGATCCAATTTTTGTCTACTTTGTTGGGGTGCAAAGAATATTAGCAAGTAAAAATGAATAAATTTATATTCTGAACATGTTTTACCAGGAAGAAGCATACTCATTTTTTCCACATATAGACTTAAACAATAAAATTATTTGATTTCTCTAAGATATAACCAGCTAAAATTTAAGGATAGATAGATGATAGATAGAGACATAGATAAAATGTGGGGAAAAGAAAAGAAGGAAAGAAGCACTCAGTTTGGGACTGTGCAATTTTTTTAGCTTTTTCCTTCATGATAAAATTCTAGTTACGAATTCTATCACCTTTATCATCTTTTCTTATTAAGGCAAACAGGCTAAGATATAACGAACGGTAATATTGTTATCCTTTTGTGTTTTATAAGTAAATAGCTTACTTGCCTTAACCATTAGATATCACAGATGCATTTCAAATTTGTGAAATATTGAGGACCCTAACAAATGAAGATTTCCTTCTCAGCACTGCTCCTTTTTTTTTTTCTGGTTTCCCCTGATCACAGGGTTTTCACTGTTTCCTAATGAGCTCTTAATGAGCTGTCAATTGCTTATGCAAATAGAGAAGGAAACAGACACTGAGGGGTGGCTAGATATTCCGTTAAAATATGACACTGCCTAACCTCTCAAAGTTATTAAAAATGTAAATTGCTCCAACTTAATAACTAGCTTTGACTCTCCTTTTCTTTTACTTCTCTACTTTCTTTAAGTATGCCACTTGAAAGACTCAAGAGATATCATCACTTTACTTCTAGATTACTAGCTTTATATTAGAAAATGTTGAGTACGTCGTTAAGGTTTCATGTTGAATGTTCTGTTGAATGTTCAGATCTTAGGTTAAAAGAAAAAAACAGTGAGAATTGTTTGATCTTATTTGTGACAAGTGTGCTAAAAGACTGGGAGTATATATGCCAAATTGATAACAGTAGTTATCTCTGGGGGGAGAGAAAAAGAAAAGAAGCTGTTAGCAAGACTTTTTTTTTCTTTTTCAAATGTGTACATATTGCTTGGATAAATTAAAAGGAAATTAAAGATGTAATTGAAAACAGTTCCTTGTCCCTGAAAATGATTTTCTGAAAATATCTGGGATTCATAAACATTTACAAAGAAATTGAATTTTTAAGTTTATTTTCTTTGTATATTTTACTCCAATTTTATTTCGAAGTCACTAATGTGTAAATCTGTGTTATCTTTTTTCCTAAATGTGCTGCATTCATGTACGTATTGAGACTCAAAGGGATTCTAAGTAACTCCTTAGGAACGAGGGATCCTCAGCGGAGACTGGAAGGGTACAGCGCAATGCTGATGATTGTACTGCGGATGGGACACTTCATACCTGATGCTCTGAGGCCTTCATGTCTGATATAGAGCAAGGTGATTGAGGCCGGTGATCGAGCTGAGCATCCTGAGTTAAGAGAGAATTCTGGGGGAGTGTTTGACAGCCATTGTGCTAATTAACTTGCTATTGCTTTACACCTAGATAAGGATGGGGCTGGCTTTGTAGGTGTCCGAAATGCCTTCCTGCAATACTGGCTCTGGGCCTGAATTTACTGACAGTTGGGAATTATAGACCCAGAATGTGGCATCCTTTCCAGAATGTCCAGACAACCGGAGTTGTCAGGGGCGCTGATTTCATTAAGTATCTAAGGGGAGAGAGGTTCTGAGGAAACAAAGGGCGAGGAGAGGTAGTAAGTAGGAGTTCACATGCGTAAGAGGACCCACTTTTCCGTTTACCTGGGAAGGATCCTGCCTTGAAACCAGGGACACATAATATGCTGAATGCCCCTCCAGGAACAAAAATCTACCTGACAGTACACGACTATCAAGCAAGTTCATTGTGATTGTACCTCACGTGGACCTGGTTGCTCTTCTCCCTATATTATGAAATGGTAACTTAGAAAATAACTGAGCCAGTGTTGGTACTGTCTGAAACCTGTCAGGGTTCTACACGGTATCCAGTAGGCAGTAAGTGCACGTCAGGTATCTTGGCACAATAAGATTGGCACGTTTCTTTATAGCCTTGTATCATCTTGGCAAGATTACCTTCTTTCTATAGGGGGCCTTTTACGCACTGTGAGGTTCTGTAGTAAATCCAGAAATTATGAGACCTTCCGTGAAAGATAGGCTAAACTCAGACGTGCATTCACAAGGTTTCCCCACATCTCCCTTCTCTAATAATGTCCTTTCCTTGATGTTTTTGCATCTTTGGATCAAAAATAGTGAAGACAGAAAACCTCATTCTCCTTTAGACATGCAAAAACTGTCTAAGTCCTTCATTCATGTCAGACAACGAACAGGTAGGCATATGCCTAGTGCTTTGAATTTTCCAAAATGCGTATCAGTAAAGCTTATTTTTAAATCCCCCAAATGCAATGCAAACATGGCAAGAATGATTTTTAAAAGCAGTCATTCAAAACTCAATATTATGAGGACAAACAACCTGATTGAAAAATAGGCCTAAGACCTGAACAGACACCATATGCTTATATGAAAATATGCTCCACATCATATGTCATCAGGGAAACGCAAGTTAAAGTAACAATCAGGTGACACCACACACCTCTTAGAATGGCCCAAATACAGAACATTGATAATATCAAACTCTGGTGAGGATGTGGAGGAGCCGCAACTGTCTTTCCCTGCTGGAGGAAATGCAAAATGTACAGCCACTTTGGAAAACAGTTCGCGCTTTCTTACAAACTAAACATAGTCTTACTATACAACCCAGCAATCACACTCCTTGGTGTTTACCCAAAGGAGTTGAAAACTTGTATCCACCCAAAACCTGCATGCAAATGTTTATAGCAGCTTTATTCACAGTTGCCAAAACCTGGAAGCAACCATATGGCCTTCAGCAGGTTACTGAATAAATAAGCTGTGGTACATACAATGGAATATTCTATAGCACTAAAAAGAAGTGAGCTATCAAGCCATGAAAAAACATGGAGGAAACTTAAATGCATTTTACTAAGTGAAAGGAAATCTGAAAAGGCTACGTACTATATGATTCCAACTGTATGACGGTCTGGAAAACACAAAACCATGGAGACAGTAAAAAGTGAACATTAGTGAGCAGGGTTTGGGGGCGGGAGGAGGGATGACTAGGAAGAGCACAGAGGTTTTTTAGGGTAGTGAAAATACTCTTTAGGTACTCTGTGTGATAACATAATGATGGGTACATGGACAAGTATACGCTGTATACTTGTCCAAACTCATGGAATGTACAACTTCAGGAGTGAACCCTAAGATAAACGATAGACGCTGGGTGGTAATCATGATTCCCTGTAGGTTCATCCACTGTAACAGATGCACCACTCTTGTGGGGGTGCTGATAGTGGGGGAGGCTGAGCATGTGTGGAGGTACACGGTATACAGGAAATCTCTGTGCCTCCCTTTCATTGTTCTGTGAACATAAAATTGCTCTAAAAAAAAATCTAAAAAAAAAAAAAAAAGCAGTCATTCAAGGTGAGATGGAGTTGAACATCTTGACCTTCTAGTCAGCCAAGGATCCTGCCCCACAGGGTAGGTATAAAAAACAAGCATGATCAAAATGTAGATACAATTACCAACTTGAATATCTCTTTTACTTTACTTTTCTCTTGTAAAAGATACCTATTTAAGATAGATTGCTGTATTCACATGTATACTATGACAGCACATACTGATAGCTTATAGGGTGTTCTCTAGAAATAGGCTGTATGTGAGGAGCAAAATACTTTGAGAGGACTGTAGCTAAATTCTTAGAGGCTCATTTACATACTATGTGTGTGCTCAACTCAGTTAAGGTAAGGAAGGTTTTATACTGCTTTTATACTGCTTTCTTTAGAAAGAGTACCTGTTTTGATAAAACAAAAAATACATTTATGTATACAGATATTCTGTAAAGAAATCAGGAAAAACTTTTGGGAGGCTGTGATTGCTTGTAACAAAATGGAGAAATAGTTATAATTTTTATCAATCTGATGTATTTCTGTAGCTAGTCTGGGTGGTGCCAGTCTGTAAAGGATGTTTGGGGCCTGATTGGTTTACTTCATATTTCTTCAGTTACCCACGATTGCCTAAAATACTGTCTAGAATGCCTTAAAGAATTTTGGGAAAATGGAAGAAAATGATGAATGCCTATATATTTAGAGTTATTAATCTGAATTAAATTAGGATAAATAGCAAATTATTTTCATTTCATAGTGTTTGTTTATATTATTTTTTTATCAAAATAGATTAAGAATAAGATAGATTGTCTCCCCTACTCAAAGTATTTTAGGAAAATTCCAGCCAGTTAAAATTAAATGCCTCCCTAAACTGACACTTTCTTCAACTTCAGCTGACTCATAAATTTAGAGGCTTATTATAGCATTGTGGTTAATTCTTACAAGTGTCCAAGAATTTTTATAATCATAACAGCTATATTTTAGTGTTACAATTTTCAATACTATTTTGATACATTTCATTTAATCCTTATAGAACATTACAGATGACTTTGAGGCTAAGAAAAGTTAAGCAATTTCTCAACGAAATACAGATTCTAAAAGGAAAGTAAACATAATACTGTACCAACTTCTCAAAGCCTGATTGAGGCTGCTGGATGATAACTGGCCACACACTCTTGAACAGAACTGGACACACTCGTTCATGGGACGCCGTCCAGATTCTTAAGTGTAAAGGTGTTTATAGGACCTCATAGTGGCCAAAAATAGTCCTGCCGTGCTGTAGCAGTTAGGCATCCCAGTGGTCTCTCGGGTGAAAACAAAGGACAGTAGTCCCAGCTCTGGGCTCTCGTTTGCATAGTATTGGATAAAGTCAACACAGAGAATGTGATGGAGACAGAGAGCTCACCCACATTTTTGGACTCAGAGCTTAGCCCCTCCTAATAAGTGCAAGGTGTTCAGGCCACATCTGACCTTGTTGAAGCCAATGGAAAGCCACTGAGGGCATTGCCATCAGTCCAGTAAAGCATGTCTTGAATACTAACTGTGTATGTAGTGCTGGTAACACAATTTTAAAGCGCCTTGACCGCCTTGCACACTATTTGGCCTAAAAGAATTCAGGTAGCTTCCAACAAGTGAAAAATTAGAGGGAGCCTAGCACGTTGAAAGATGTGGTTCATTACTTAGTGATAGAATACAGTGGAACTTCTCCAACTTATTCTCCATATAATATGGGGAAACTTTACCAATGTGTAATTCTGCCCCAATTCTCCTCATTGTGAAATAACAGTCTCTCTTCACAGCTGTGACATATTTATTTTTACATCTTCACCAGTGGATATGTCTTTTCCTAAAACTGGCAAAAACACTTTTCTTCCCTGCCCACCCCAAAATTACTCTTCACAATAGGACGTCAATTTTACTCATATAGTACGTTATATTTTTCAACCACAAAAACTGTTTCACTTCTTTCTAAAGTCTTACATTAAACTTCAAAGTATAACCGCAAAAGCTTTCTCAATTTTGCAATACTACCAAACTTAGATTTTCCCCCAGTTTTGCCAGAAAATGAAATTTGTTTTGTACCAGAATTGTTTTCTCTAAGAAAGAAGTCTCCCCAGAGGTGAAGAAAAAAATAATAACTAACCAATTGTACTGTGTAAAAGACAGCATAACACAAGCAATATGTGTGAAAAACTGCATGTATCAAAGACATGTCAATTTATTGTGAAAAATTGATTATGTTAGATGCCATCACAAGGTAGCAGATTATTGTATAAAAATGAACAAATTGATTGCACTTGGACCACAGTAAATGCATTAACCATCCTTTGCCAGAAAGGCTTTGCTATAAATCTACCCTTAGGAGGCCACTCTCCTTGAGTTACTTCCCCTTAAAGATGGTGGGTTTGACCAAATCTAAATAGGATGGTCTGAGTCCACCAATTCCAACAATAGTTTAAGGAAGGTATGAGTACAGTCTTGCAAAAGGAACACAGTGTAAAACTGCTGTAGTTCTCTCTTTAGTGGCCTAAGTGGACCAAAGTAGATGGAATAAAATACCTTTGGGAATACATTTTTTTCTAATTAATAAGCATCCATTTCAGCATAATTTTATCATTATCATGATATTATAATGATAAAATTATCCATTTATATCACAATACAGTGCCTTTCATGTGTACAGTGGGTTGTAACTTTCATGTAAATTCTCCCATTTGATGTTCACTGCTAATCAACAAATCAAGAATTTAAATAGTGTATTTCAGTTTACATAGCAGTGAATGAAAAACCCAGTACTAGAGTCTAGGTCTTCTGACTCCTCTGAAGACATCATCTTATTCTGTTGTGGTATGTGGATATTTTTAAGATATTTACATAGATTTCAGTTGTCTGATATGCCTAATAATGACTCTATTTCATCAGAAAAAACCCTCTTGCTTTTGTCTATTAAAAACAGGATTTTTGTGCTTATGTTGCTGGAATTACACAGAAAAAGATCTGCCCAAATTGAGCTGGAAAGACCAGTTTGAATGCTCCGTTTATCCTATGATTTTTGCATGATGAACAGGACTGATATTTTAAATCCATTATTGAGAAAGCGTTAGTCTTTGCATAGTAGTGAATGCTTGAATTAAACGGATTTCCTAGGTATTGCTAAAGAATGACAGTTGGGAAAGATATCACATAAAATGGCAAAGCTTCCAAAATAACATTAAATTAACTAATAACACCTCATATTCATCACTGTCAATAACATAAGATAAAAAACAAGTGTTTCAATAAATACTATCAATAAAAGTGACTGTGTCATTCAACGCTAGTTTTTGGCAAGCAGGGGTGTACCTGGTGACATAATAGTGATTTGTATCCAGGACTCTGTTCATCTGGCAGGGAAGGTGAATCCCCCTTTGACTTCTAGTGTAATAACTGCCCCCTCACCCCTGCCCCCCAATTCACTCTTCCCCATTGACTTCTGCAGAATAGACGTGAAATTGAAAGAAACTATGATTTGTTATGATCCCAAAGCTTATGGTAACATAATAGAAGAATGGAAGGAATTCAGAGCACAAAGGGACTAGGACATCATTTAGCCCAAACTCCATCTTGCAGGTGAAGAAATAACAATAGACATGACCTGTCTAAAGTCACAGACCTAGTTGGCGGCAGAGTCACCTTTGAATCTGTCTCTTAAACAAGGTACTACGTTCTTAAAATTTCATTGTGTTTACCTAAGAAGTCCTATTGATCCTAAAAACTCAAAGAGAAAGAGAGGGTAAGGGAGGACCTGCGGCAAACAGGATGGTGATGAAAGAAATTAGTCATTCTTTTTAGTTTTATTCTGAGCTTTCTCTAGGTTAGTAGACTTTGTATGGTTTATTGAGCTTACTATTTGCACGATTCTCTCAAAACTGGTAGATAATAAATACACTGAACTAATACTCAGCAAATCATATTATACATTTAGTATAGAATAGGTAATCACTGAATGTCTCCCTCAAGGAAATGCTTTACCCCAAACTTAGGAATTGTAATAAGTCCCGGATAGATCGGTGTTTCAGTAGACCTGGTTGCTCCTTTGCTTGACTAACGATGTAAGCCTCAACCTTCCAGAGAGACAGAGGGCCTCAGACTGTGATACCCTCACTGCTGTGCATCTTTGCGTAGCCTTCAGGAATGCGGACCTCCTGCATTTGGACCCTAATTGGGCTGCATTGTCTGTGATCCCGAGGAGCCCTCTTTGAGTTGCACCAGCTCTGGTTAATGATCGCATCGTGTCCTGCAAACATATTTCCCTGAGTCAGGAAAAATGCCTGGTTTCTTCATTTGACATCAGGTCACATCATTCATTCCACAGGGAGGTGGGCCAAGTCACTTCTTAGAAGTGCATAGGAGGTGAAATCTACTCTGCATTATAAGGTACAATGTTATGGATTGGATGAAAATGGTCCAAAAATCCATCTACAGATTTTGTTTGATTACCAACTGGGAAACAAACAAAACAAGATAAATTATTTAGTTCTTTTGCATAAAGACAATTTCTATGTAATAGACCCTCCTGTTGATGCAGGGCAGGTGATTCTTTACGCTCCCAAGTAATCTTCTTTGCTGGTGACTTCTGCTTTCTAATACAAGCTCTTTAAGTATTTTCGAGTAGACAAATGGGCAGCTGATAACTGCCATTGGCACCATGAGTTAAAGAAAATCATTTGCTAATAATTATATTTATACACAAGAAAAATAAATTAAAGCTGATTTTTTCTTTCAAAATCCTGACATCAAGAATTTTTTTTTTAATATAATAATGTTATCCAGACTTGAGATGCTTTTTTTTTTTTTCGCTAGAGCTTTATGATAGGAAAAAAGTTGGGAGGGTAAAGATATATCTTTAATATCCTAAAGGAAATGTAGGCTAAGTCACTCACCCAAATTATATTGACCATAAAGACTTCACTGGGCCATTTCATTAGTTTATTAGGTAAAATTAAATAAAAAAAGGACCTTAAATGAATTATAACCAGCTTGTGGAATAACAAATATATTGTGTATGAGAAAATTAGCTCCATGTGACATGCACGGCCACCATATGTAAAACGCCTATTATTTGTCCTGTCTCTTTGAAAATCATTTTATTGGAATGTATCAGCTAAACTAAAACACATGACCATCCTTCTCAGGACATGAAAGAAACCACTGAAGAAAAGTCTCTGCCCAGCCCCCACTCCCAGCATGTGAGCACTCTGGGAAAGCAGCCTGAAGGATTTCTTTCTCTTTTTTCTTTTCTTTTTCTTTTTTTTTTATCAGCGTCTACGTACCAGCAAGTGCATCACATGCACCCTCAGCCATTAGCTGCCTCTGTCTAAAAGAATTTGGTCAACATTTAGGAATTCACTTAATGAAAGGCTAGCCTATTAAAAGCTCTGTCAGCCAGAGGAGCGGATTGTGTTTTTCTTTCCAACTTCCTGAATCACTGTAAGTGATGCTCGGCAGGTCCTCCGTGTGATGGAGCCCAGGCCCTGGACAACAAGACAGCATTGTGACATTAGAACCCGTACCTCTTTGCTGTGGATCCCAGGCTGGATTTCCAAGATGCCCTTTATTTTGCAGGCTGCAGCAGCAGATCGCACATTTTCTTTAATGCACGATGAGAAGTTGCTCCTGGAAAGTGCTCTCAGATGGTCTCCTGCGAAAGGCATGCAGCTATGGTATAGCAAAGTGTCCAGGTCACCAAGGAGAATTCAGATCAGAGGTAGTGTACTGCAGATATTTATTAAAGACTGCCTCCTGCAGGCAAAGGCTAAGTGACTAGTGCCCAAACTTGTTTTTGAGGATTGGTTATATGGAAAGATGAATCCAGCATAAAAGAAGCTCTTTGACAAAAGAAGGAATGTCAACTTATGTTAATGAGTGTTTACATAGTATGGAGTGTGGCCTGAGAATTTGATATTGTCACGTTTTACATGGAAAATGTATTCAATAGAAAACGGTTTACTCATTGCTTACTAACCTCAGTCAGAGATTGAAATAGTGAGCCCTGGACTGTAATTTAGAAGCCACAGAGGACATTTACCTAGTATTCGCCTATGTGGTAATCACCAAGTGATAATTTTTTTAAAAAAAAATATTCTCATTTATTTATATTTAATAAAAAGTATTTAGGGTCTAATTAGTCTTTGTCATTAAAAATCTGTGTGATTGAGTAAATAGCATCACCTCCCTTGAGTCTTTGATTTTTCACCTAAAAAATGAGGAGACTGTTTTAGATCATCTTTTAAGACCTCAAATTTCCATGGCAAACATTTCTCTCAACTCTGTAACTGTTCTTTTGTGGCCATTAAGAATTCCAGGACCTTTCATGTTTGTGTGTTTGGGACCCTGATTTTAACTCTCATCAGGGCTAGCATTTTCCATAGTAAGCATATATCTGTGTAAGCTCTTGGAGACACTGCTCTCCGTCTAAGAAAGAATAGAAGCCACACAAGTCACTGTCACCACCACCACGGCTTCCCTTCCCTC
Organism: Hippopotamus amphibius kiboko; assembly: GCF_030028045.1. NCBI lineage: Eukaryota > Metazoa > Chordata > Mammalia > Artiodactyla > Hippopotamidae > Hippopotamus > Hippopotamus amphibius. The sequence continues at coordinate 6,421,528 of NC_080196.1, read as the reverse complement.
CAGGTCCTTCCCCGTGATCCTGGTCAGCAGGGGTTGGTGGTATTATTTTAGGAGATGCTGTTGTTCTCATATGCATTGAAGCATCGTGAAAGAAGCTGGTGCCTTGGTTTCTTTGGAAGCTGCTATAAAATTATATTTACTTCAAAAGTGTTATTGCTGTATTTGTCAGAATAATGAATGCTCTTTTACCAAATCTGGTGATTCAGATAAAAGATTTTTTTGAAGGTCCCGCATAGGGACGAGGTATAGTGAATAGGAGTAAGGACTTTAGAAGTAGACAGTCCTCTGTGACCGTGAACAATTTTTTTTATGCCTCCTTTTTCTTAACAGCAAAATGAGATAACAATAGTACTTATCCCATTAGCATGTTGAGAATATTAAATGAAATTATATGCATAAAATTCTTAGAACTCTAGTTATAAGTAGACAAAGTATAAGTAGCATACATTCAAGTTTGTTATGATTTTAACTATTAGGTTCCTGAGTAAGAATATTATTCTTACATCACTTTCTATAATAATTTAGATGGTTTAAAAATAAAAGTACTTGCCAATGAAAATAGGGAACACAAGTAAAAATACAACATTTGGGAAAATCTCTCATTATTAAAGCCTGTTTAAATATAAGCCATTAATGCTAATGCTTTTATACAAATTTGTAAAAATACAGAGGCTTTCTCTATGTTGAATTGAATTACTCCTTCTAGAACAGGAAAACCCTAAATTACAATTTCTTAGTGAATTAATATGCCAATATAAGTACACAACAATTATTTGTAACAACAATAATAATAATATCCTAAGGGTCAGTTTGTCCATCTACGATGTATAGATTATCTAAACACTAACTAGTCATTAACATGACTTGCTAAAATATGGCCCATATTTCAGCAAAACCTTGATATTTTTCTTTTGTTACATGTAGCTGTCAAATCTGTTTTCAGGTTTTAGGAGTTTAATTTCTTTTAAAGTTTCCATAGAAAGAGCATTAACAAGATGATAGATTAGAGGCAATAACATGAGATCCCTGACATGCAGTTGAAAATATCTTCATCACATGTCTGACAATATCCTCTTATTGTGTAATGAACCCTGCTATTCCTGTCTATCATACTTTTACTCATTCATCTCCTTAGCTCCTAAAGATAGAATTCTTACCCAGAGTCTCTGTTACAGATGCAAATTCATACTCCTCCATGTGTCCTTCGTTATCTGTGGTCATCTAATAAATTGGCTCTTTACATACCAGTTTGAGTGGCACTAGCTGGGATGCACAAGATAATATAGAAACATTTTAGATATCAGTAATCCCAGCTGCAGAAGAAATTATTGTAATTAATCTTTTTGACATGTCTGCAAAATGTCAAGTACTACAAACACCTTTCTACTAAAAGCATAAACCTGAGAGAAGTGTGAGAATCGGATGAAAGCTCTGCTGCCTGCTTTGATACCCGGAAGGTTTCTGAGAAAGGGAGCCACGTCAAAAGCCCTCCTTTCCCCTTTCTCATCCCTTTTGTCTTTAATGATTCACTGTATTTATGCTAACCTTGCTCTTGGCTGGCAAAAATGGAGAAGAAAGCAGGAAGTAGGTGTGCTTGCTTTCTGGAATTTAAGAGATAGGGATCATAATTCTAAATTTCTCCCTAGTTAACATAGGTTTCTTGTCTATGTCCTTCACCCTCAATGATATACTGCCGCTCCATCTTTCACTGAAAGAGTAAAACTAGAGTCAGACACACATGAAGGACTTACTGTGCTACAAGAGATATGCAAGTCTCTTGGTATAAATTAATCAAAATACCTGACCCCCAACCGTCACAGAGCCCACATCCTGGATGGGAAACCAGATAGAGAAGTCATTTTCTACTCACTACTAGCAGTAAAGTCACATTAATTTTAAACTAATTCAGCAAAGGCCAACTTGTCAGCCTGTGAGGTGTCATCAAAGAGCTCACAGTGTACCAGGGATAAGTTAGAGTTAAGAAAATGATTGCATTAAGATGTGTTAAGCACTCTGAGCATTAGAACAGCTATCTCTTCTGATAAAGGAATGTCTAATAGAGGAATAGCTAATTTTGTTGGTGTTGGTGGTGGATCAACAGGAGATTCCCAGAGGAGACATTTCAATATGAATATGTGTTTACTAGCAGAGAGTGAGAGAAAGTAAAAGCATGTACAAAGAGGAGGGAGGTTAGAAAAGCTTTCAGAACAGATGCAGGTACAGTGAGATAAAGGGCAGAACAAAGATTGGACAAGTGTTGAGAAAATAGCCTAAACAGAGTTCTCTACTTCAATATTCCAACAATAGATCAGATGTCTATAGCTTATGCAGGTGGCAAATTGGTGATGGGATTGCTAATAACATACCTCAGAAAGAACCAGATTTGAGAAAGATGATGATGACACATGAGGTTAAAAAAATACTGCAAGAAATCCAAAGATTGTAGGAACATAATAGCAGCTCGAGTCTAGATCTTCCCATTTTTTTCTAGAAACCATATAAAGCAAAATAGAGAAAAAGAATAATAGCAAGTCATTTACTCAAAATAAATTCATGGTGAAGTAGAAGAAAAAAAAATCTGCAAACTCTAAATGGTCTGCAAATATGGCTCTAAGTTCCTGAGATCAACAAAACCTGCACACACAAACACACACACAAAGAGAAAAGGGGCTGGTGCAGAGAAGAGAAGGATGGTGCAGAGGGGGCATGGCAGGGCCAGATTCTACAAATCAAAGTAAAATTTCATACCCAGAAGGACCAGCCTCCCCTGACGGGCATTGCCGTTAACTAGACCAAAATAGAACATGAAGCAATAACTAGGGGGAAAAAAAAACAATGCTGCAAAAAAGTACATTGATGGGGAATGGGTGGGAGTACAGAGTTGACCAGGGGTGGCAAAACCTTCAAAACACAGGCTATATCACATAACTTCATGGAAATTAAGTTGGAGCCATAGATGAAATGGATATTTTTTTGAGGAAATGCAGTTTACCAAACTGACTTCAGAAGACATAGAAAGTTTAAACAGGCCAGTTGCCTCTAGAAGATATAGAGAAAGTTTACAAACCGAACTCCTGCCCCCTCCAAAGATCACCAGGACCAGCTTTTACTGTGATGCAAGTTTATTCTAGTTATGAAAGCGTACTCAATTTTTAAAGCATTTATTAATATAATTTACCATATCAAAAGATCTAAGAATAATAATTATAATCAACTCCATAGATGCTGTAGGGCACAATGTCTGTGTTCTGCTCATATCCCTTCAGATTTCTTTTTACCATTTCTGAGCACCCTACTCACCCCTAGGGGTGTTTTCAGCAGCCAGCAAACGCTGTTGATCTTCACACCGCTGTCCTTGGGCTACTGGAGTCACTTTGAACAGAGACACAGAAAACTGAAAGGGCCTGTGAGGTTTTTTTTACTCCCCTCTCCCAACCATGATCCCAGTGGCTATTCACCAGTGATTGTAAACGTTGGGGTATGAAAGCCGGTTTCCTGCTCAGATTGGGACAACTGAGATGTAATTTACATTCCAGAGTTACCCTGCAAGAAATGGCTGAAGCCTACCCTCTGCAGGACTCTTGCCTGCAATTACACGCAGTTTGCTTTGTCTCCCTTCTCTGCCCTGCTTCCCCCCATCCCTTACCGGGCTCCCCTGGGAGCATTTCCTTAATAAATGACTTGTTCATAAGTACTATCCTTAAGATCAACTTCAGGAGAGCACCATCAAAGCAGAGGCTGAAAGTGCATTCACATTCCTTGCTTGATTTTTTTTTAAGTCAATAAAGTAGGAACAAAAGGAAAGTCTCTTATCCATATAAAATATAACTATCTCAGTCAAAAGCCAGCATCATACTTAACGGGAAATAGAAAAGCCATTTCTGCTAAAGGCAAAAGCTGGACAGTGATTTATTATCACTGATGTTATGTAATAAATAGGGTACTGAAAGTATTAGCCAACAACATTATAAGAGAACAAAATTAGTGATGTATAAATTAGAAAGGAGGAGATAAAACAGCTACTATTCACAGCTGATCTCTTTGATCTGAAAAACTCTACAGAATCAACTGAAAACATACTGTAAATAGCAAGAGAATTTCCAAAATTAAAAAAAAAGTACCACACAGAAATATTATATAGAAATCAATAGCATTTTATTATGCAAACAGCTAGTTTAAATATACATGTATGTACATACACACATCCACAGAGAATGAGAGAAAAAAAGAACCAGTGAAAGGGATGAAATATCTAGGAATCAGCTTTATAAGAAATCTGTCAAATCTATATAAAAAAAAATTCAAAGTCTACTGAAAAACCCATAAATAAATTGTACAAATAGAAAGTTCTCAAACAGAAAGACTCAACATCATAAAAGTGTTAATTCTCTTTAGACTAACTTAGAAAAGCAATGTGTTTCCAATAAATATACCAATAAAGACCCAATGGAAAGTAAACAGGCAAGACTAGCAGGAAAAGTCCTGACAATGAAGCGCTTTGAGGATGGAGCAGCCTCACCAGTGCTCAGGCACCAAGAATCCTCAACAATTGTGTGCTAGCGATGTAGGACTAGGCAGAGAGACCAGTGAGGTTAAACAGAAATTCCAGGAACAGACCCCTGCACATAAAGAAATGCAACTTTCAATAGAAGAAGGATCTCAAATTAGTGGGGTACAGATGAAAATTTAAATAACTGATGTTGGGAAAGTTAGGTGATCATTTGGGGAAAGCAAGATAAAATTAGGATTTTATCTGACTCTGTGAACAGGATAAACTCCAAATGAATCAAAATTTAAAATGTAGAACATGAAACCATACAGCTATGAGAAGAAGATGTAAGTGAATTCTTTCATTATCTTAATGTACAAAAGGTCCAACTACATTATTAAAAGCTTCAACATGGTAAAATAAAAAAAGACGGTAAACCATAAATCATTTCAAAATTAAATGTAAGATGGGAAATATTTGCAAAAATATTGATAGAGTTCTAATCCTTCTAGAAAATAAAGAAAAATTCTTGGAAATCTGGAACAAACAAACAAACAAAACCCAACTCAATAGACCTGAAAAGAGAACTCACAAAAATAACAAATATTAAATAGCTCTTAAATATGTGGAAAGATGGCCAAATGTACTAAAAAAAAGAGATAAATACAAATGGACAGAACAAGGGAGGTCTTTGTGGTAATGAAATAGTTCAGGATCTTCATTGTGGTGGTAGTTACACAAATCTACACATGGAATAAAATGTCATAGGTCTATCTACACATGTTACCAGTGTCAGCTTCGTGGTTTTGATGTTGTACTTACATAACAAATTATGTAAGTTATAACATGGCTATATTAAGATGATGAGTCTCCTCAAGCTGAGCTACAGATTCAGTGCAATCCTTATCAAAATCACAGTCGACTTTTTTGCAGAAATTAACAAGCTGATCTTAAAATTTATATGGAAATTCAAGGGACCCAAGGTAACCAAAAAATTCTTGAAATAGAAAAAGAAAATTGGTAAACATATTTCCCAATTTCAAAACTTCCTGCAACTTTACACTAAGCAAGCCAGTGTAATACTACCTTAAGAGTAAACAGGGACTTCCCTGGTGGCACAATGGTTAAGAATCCATCTGCCAATGTCGGGGAAACTGGTTCAAGCACTGGTCTGGGATGATCCTATGTGCTGCTGAACAGCTAAGCCCGTGCGCCACAACTACTGAAGCCCACGTGCCTAGAGCCCATGCTCCACAAGAGAAGTCTCCTCAATGAGAAGCCCGCCCACCACAATGAAGAGTAGCCCTCACTCTCTGCAACTAGAGAAATCCCACGCACAGCAATGAAGACCCAATGCAGCCAATAAATAAATAGATAAATAAATGAATAAATTTATTTGTTTTAAAAGAATAAACACATAGATCAATGGAATAGAATTGAGAGTCCAGAAATGAACTCTCACATTTATGACCAATTGATTTTCAGTGGAGTGCCAATGCAGTTCAGTGGGAGAATAAACACTTTTTTCCACAAATCACTAAATCTTCATGACACGTGAGATCATGATTTCTTAGATATGATATGAAAAACACAAGTGACAAAAGAAAAAATACATAAATGGTACTAGATCCAAATTAAAAACTTTTGTGCTTCAAATGACACTACCACAAAAGTGAAAAGATAGCTCACACAGTAAGAAAATGTGTTTTTAAATCATATAAGTGACAAAGAATTTTGTCAAGAATATGTAAAGAATTCTTACAATTCAATAACTGTAAGATAAATAGCCCACATAAGAAATGGGCAAATGAATAGATATTTCTCAAAAGAAGATATAGAAATGCCCAAAAAGCACATGGAAGGTGTCCAACGTCAGTAATCATCAGGGAAATGCAAATCAAAACCACAGTGAGATACCACTTCACACTCACTAACATGGCTGTGATAAAAACCCAGAAAAAAAAATAGGTGCCGGTGAGAGGATGTGGAGACACTGGAACCATCATACATTTAGTGGGAACGTAAAATGGTTCAGCCACTTTGGAAAACAGTTTGGTAATTCCTCAAGACAGGAAACGTAGAGTTTCCACGTGAACCAGAAATTCTGCTCTTGGAGTACACCCAAACAAAAGGAAAACATATTTCCACACAAAAACTTGTACAAAAATGCTCATACCAGTATTATCTTTAATAGTCAAAAAGCAGAAACAACCTAAACATCAATCAATTAGTGAATGAACAAATACAGCATATCTATATAATGGAATAGTACTCAGCAGTAAAAAAAAGAATGAAATAATGGTGCATGCTACAACATGAATCGATCTTGAAAACTTTGTTCTAAGTGAACAAAAGACCACATATTGTATATTTCCATGTACATGAAATACCCAGAACAGACAAATCTGTAGACACAGAAATTAGATTGGTGGTTGCCTTGGGTTGAGGGTACGAATGGATGGGAATGGGGAATGACTACAAATAAATACAGGGTTTCTTTTTTGGGGTGATGAGAATGTTCTAGGAAAGTTTTAATTAAAATTAGTTGGAAAAGGGGGCTTCCTAGGTGGCATAGTGGTTAAGAATCCACCTGCCAATGCAAGGGACACAGATTCGATCCCTGCTCAAGGAAGATCCCACATACAGAGGAGCAACTAAGCCCATGTGCCACAACTATTGAGCCCACATGCTGCAACTACTGAAGCCCATGTGCCTAGAGCCCATCCTCCGCAACAAGAGAAGCCACGGCAATGAGGATCCTGTGCACCACTACGAAGAGTAGCCCCCGCTCATCTCAACTAGACAAAGCCCTTGGTCAGCACTGAAGACCCAACACAGCCAATAAATAAATATAAATAAATAAATAAATAAATAAATTTATAAAAAAATTAGTTGGAAAAAATGATATATAGACAGATCCTTATATGCTTATGCATACATATCGCATAAAAATCACTTTATTTTTGAAGAGTACACTAGTTATCAAGTGAGGCATGATAATAGTAGGTAATTTTGCTTTCGTTTTCATTATGATAACTCATTGCCAAAAAGAATTTTCTATACGCTGCCACCTGTACTAATGTACCACTTTCTCTGTGGCGTCTATGTATATAGTTTTCAAGATCTCCTGGGCTTGCAACCTGACCTTGAGTATTCATCACAGGAACATTAGTGGGATTCATTCCTGCCCTAGTTTCCAGGTCCTACTTGTTCCTTACTACAGTTAATCCCAAGCTTGACCGTGTTCCTGACACATTAACTGTTCCAAAATTGTTCTTTAGCAAGAGCAACTAACCCAACTGTACTGTGTAATGCTGAATCTCTCAATTTATCTTGTAGAAGATATTAACATATAGAGCATAGAAGAGATTGCTTTTTTTTTCTAATTGAAGTATAGTTGACTTACAATGTTGTGTTAGTTTCAGGTGTACAGAAATGTGATTCAGTTGTGTGTGTGTGTGTGTGTGTATACTTTTTCAGATTCTTTTCCATTATAGGTTATTACAAGATATTGAATATAGCTCCTTGTGTTATACAGTAGGTTCTATCTATTTTATATATGGTAGTATATATCTGTTAATCCCAAACTCCTAATTTATCCCTCTAGTCCCCCACTTCCGCCTTTGGTAACCATAAGTTTGTTTTCTATGTCTGTGAGTCTATTTCTGTTTTGTAAATAAGTTCATTTGTATCATTTTTTTTAGATTCCACATATAAGTGATATCATATGATATTTGTCTTTGTCTGACTTACGTCACTTAGTATGATCATCTCTAGGTCCTTCCTTATTGCTGTAAATGGCATCATTTCATTCTTTTCTATGGCTGAGTGATATTCCACTGTATATATGTACCACATCTTCTTTATCCATTCCTCTGTCAGCAGACACTTAGGTTGCTTCTATGTCTTGGCTATTGTGAATAGTGCTGCTATGAACATTGGGATGCATGTATCTTTTCAAAGTAGCGTTTTCGTCTTTTCCTGATATATGCCCAGGAGTTGAACTGCTGGATCTAGAAAAAGGGTTTTGTTCAAAAACATATATGATTGTTTCTTGGACACTGCCTTCTCTTTAGATGAGATTCTTAATGCCTGACAAGATAGGCCGACTATCCTGTGTTCATACTGACGTGAAAAAGACTGGAAGAAGCATGTGGTTGGAGATTACTGAGAAATATGTTGCTACGAAAATACCTCTTAAACAGTGTACAAGTGACTTAGCAATACACATAAAGTGATTGGAAGAACTACAGTCATTGTCCAAACGATGAAAGCTCTAAAGTTTACCCTTGAGGAAAAGATGTAGTTAGGATTTTAACTCTTCGTGCCCTTAGTGTGTAGTTTGTGAGTTGACAACATACTGGATCTGCATTGCATCTCCCTTTACGATACTATGCAACGAAAAGAAACTGCTGTTCTGGTTCTTCTGAAATTGTAGAGATAGCGTGAATGTCAAATCAAATAAATAAAGCCTTTTCTTTTCACAGAAACATTTTTTTAAAGTAGACCACCACCAAAATGGATCAAAAAGTCCAGGAATTGTAAAAGGTATTTTTTTAGAAATTAGAAATAGTTGGTTGATAAGATTTTTAAAAAAACACAATTGTTTGTGGTTGACTGTTTTCTTATATAGATGCCAAATTTGTGGGTGATGACTTTACTGATTTTAGAAATGAAACAGATTTAAAAATTGAATCATCTCATTTTTTTTTTTTTCTTAAACATCAACTTACCAAGGAGCCACACCAGGGTTATGTGTTCTGTGGTGTCACCATATAACCATCTCTGGAGAAATGAATGACACCCCGCCTTTGTGGTTGTCCCAAGACAACTCACCAAGGAAATCCCAAATGCAGTCAGAGCTGCAAGAGCCTTTTCCAGAACTCAGGTATGAGAAGTATCTTCACTGAACACAGAAGACACCTCCCAAAGGCCTTCACCTTTAGTCTGGGCATGGGACCTTCCTCACTACAGAGAAAAGGGAACACCAGATAGTGAATCATAAACACTGATAATTTATTGAGGGAGAAACCATAGCTATAGAATGCTTGTATTTTTTTTAAAAGCAAAGCCTAAAGAAATCCAGCATCAATGGCATGGAACCAGTTTTTGAATTGAGCCCTGAGAACTCACTGTGATTTGCGTTCGTGTGAACACCTACATTTTTTCGTTAACTGAACTGATTTAACTGCTAATTAAAACTAGTCAGTAAGCACAATGCAAAATTAATTAAATCATTTAGTAGATAGATGCAAATTAGGCAAAGCAATGTATTGGACGCAATCAAAGTAAGTGCAACTGCTACTTGTCATCAGGAAAATAGTTCTTAGGGTAAGTGCCTTCCTTAGGGAGCCACGGGAAGGGAGAAAAATCATCCTGTTGATTGTGTGATCTTCTATTAGGCAAATGTGCGAGAAGTCAAATCTTTTATCTTTCAAATGGAAAAACTAGGGCTTCATAGGTGTTTAATAATCCCTAAGAAAATGTGTTAAATTTACAGTAAAATTTGTCATTTTTATGAAGGCAAAATTTTACACGACATAATATAGGACTATTGCTTATTTCACCTAAAGAAAGAAGACAATCAGACTTTTCAATCCTCCACTTTTCAACTCCAAACAGTCTTTTATCTAATAATAGTCTTCTAAGAGGTGACGACTTTCTTTGTGAATAAATATATCATTTTGGCACTCTGGGCATTCCTCATTTTCTTAACCTTTTTTTTTTTTTAATATTTGACTTTGGATTATTTTCTTCTTTGAGTAGCTTCCCTCAAAGCATCTGGATATCAGTCAAGAGGGAAAAGAACACTTTTCCTTTAATGCTTAAAAATATGAAGGAAAAGAAATTTCGTTTATCTTTCTTTTTATTTATGAATGCTGGCAACTGTAGCTATAGACATTACTTGCACGTCATCTCTGTCACCTCATATGCTTAGAGTAATTATACTACGTCAGCAGTTTAGGAAGCCATTTACTGATGGGGATACCATTTGTGATCACAACTGAGCGAATAATAAACTAGTTGTATTGACTGCTGAACTGACATATGTTATATTACCCTATATTCTTCAAAGATAAAACACGCAAACACACACACACACACACAGTGGTACTCTGTTTTGAGTACTATACCATCACTAACGTATTTCATATGCTTGAAAACACTTTCTGATTCTTTTTCAAAAATAATACTAAATAAGATTTACCATAACCAAAACAAAATGACCTATTTTAAGATAAGTTAATCTGGATTTAAGTTCAACAGTTTATGTTTTGTACATTTTTGATAGGATCTCTTGGATCAGTCAAAGAAGCTTCTAAATAACCCTTCCACAAACTGGAGTTAAAATAGGCAGATCCTAGGGAAACCATGGAAAAAAGAACCAGACATCATAATCAACATAGTAAATCCTGAAAGAAGGAATTTTGAATCTATAACTAAAATAAATTTATCAAGAACCAATTCATTTCGTGAAAATGAAACCTTGTATGTGGTTTCCCTAAGCCAGAGAAGAAAATACTCTTTGATAAGTCACAGCTAAACCTTTGGCAGATTTCCTCAGTGTGGAAAATATGGGCCATGGGATTTTTCCCTCTAAATGTGGTTTCCTTACAGACCATGAGATGGATGTTAAGCCTTCCAATTATCCAAAATAAACCTTGCCCCTGAAGTTTCATCTCTCATCTTCTACCTTATAGCCAGGTACCCTGGCTTTTGACATACCCAATTTATACTTTGAGAATAAGCCCAGCAATGTGGATTTATAGTAAGCTATAGGAAACTACAGTGACTCTTATTCCATGTGCACAATACCTCCTAATTCTAGACATTTGATTGGAGTTGGCTATGGGGAAGATAGATCCATATATCAGATCTGAATCTCAGCTACCCAGACAGATGCTTCTATCACATCCCTCCAAATACATACCTAACACATCACTGAGGGTAAAAGAGCCAAAAGGCTGTAATCACCAAACAGGCTTTAAAATGCCATGCATTGGAGAAATAAGCCTGATCTCCTTTCTAGTCTAAGAAAGTATTGTGTTGATTGAAGTTAAATGTTTCCACGATAACCCTAATGAAGACATACCTAAAATAATAATCCTCAAAGAAATTGGACAATTGAAAAATTTTAAGTTTTCAAATTGTATATTTAAAGAAGCACTCTGTGGTGTCTGTGTAGACAGTCATCTCAGCGGCTCCAACCTAAACGTGCTCTGTAAGTTACCAGCTTCCCTTTCCCTGTAGAACTATTTATCCATTCAAGCACTGGGATTCAGCGTTGGAAGAAAACTACTTCCATGAAGCATGTACCTGACCTTACAGATTGTGGTTTGAAATTGACTTTCTTTATCCAGAGTGGAATTTTTCTCAGTAGAGTGATAGTTCTTTTTCTTTTACAAGTGGCCGAAAATTAACTCAAACTCTACCTCAAGAAAAAAAATAAAAAAGGAATGCACAGGTTTACTAACTAAAAGATACAGAAGCTGCCCTGCTGGATCCAAGCTCAAATAGCATAGTCAAGGTGTTTATTTCCTTCCTCCTCCTTCCTCTTCTTCTTCCTCTTCTTCCTCTTCTCCTTCTCCTCCTCCTCCTTCCCACCTTCTTCTTCTTCTTCTTTTTTTCTTTTTGAATAAATTTATTTATTTATTGGCTACGCTGGGTCTTCGTAGCTGCGCACAGCCTTACTCCAGTTACAGAGAGCGGGGACCACTCTTCTTTGCGGTGTGTGGGCTTCTCATTGCAGTGGCTTCCCCTGTTGCAGAGCATGCGCTCAATAGTTGTGGTGCATGGGCTTAGTTGCTCTACGGCATGCGGAATCTTCCCCAACTAGGGATCAAACCCGTGTCCCCTGAATTGGCAGGTGGATTCTTAACCACTGCATCACCAGGGAATCTCTTCTTCTTCTTCTACCTCTTTCTCTGTCTCTCTATCTCTCTCTCTGTTTCCCCCTACTTTCCTTTCTTCTCTCTAGCTCTTTCAGCTCTCCTGTCCTCTTTTTCAATCAGGATCTCTTTTCTATAATCCCAAGGTTTACAAGCCCATCATCTCCTAATGAAGGTCCTCCCTCTCCAGCATCAATGTCAATCCCCTAAAGAATCTTTTAACCCAGAATCCTGAGTAATGTGTCCATCTGTGTGGTGAGGGCCCCTGAACTGACAGAACACCTGCTTGCCAGGAAGGGAGGGGAAATTTCTCAAGCCTAGTGAAGAGTAAAACAAGCCAGGTAAGAATACAACAATAGATCTTCACTGCACAAGGATTTTGATCATTAAGGAATCAAAGCATGAAAGAAATGAAAAATCTGGAGTTAATTCAGCACAGAGAACATGAAATAAGAAAAAGAAAAGGACTTAGATTTAGATTCTGGTTTTGAGTTATTCCACTGTTAATTGTGACAACAAAATTGTTGTCTCTGGCTCTTTGTTTCCTTAGGTTATAAATGGCAACTTTAGTAAATCTGATTCTCACTCTACAACAGTATGTCTGATGCCGGCAAAGAGATAGAGTGAGCCCCTGCACGCTGCTCTGTCATGCTGCCTGTTCATACCCTGTTCAAACTCTTGCACTTTTTACAAACTGGTGTTCTTATAAGAAGAGGAGACACCAACACAAAAAGAAAGAAGACCATGCGAGGAGACAGGGAGAAGACGGCTGTTTGCAAGCTAAGGAGAGAGGCCTCAGAAGAAACCAGCTGTGCCAATATCTTAATCTCTGACTTCCAGCCTCTAGAACTGTGAGAAAATAAATTTCTGTTTTTCAAGCCACCCAGTCTGTGGTAATCATCACAGAAGCTCTGGTGAACCAATACAGCCAGTGACTATAACAGAGAGAAATTACTTTCAAACGTAGAAAAATTTCTTGTAATGCATGTCATGTAAAGTTTGGATAAATACCCTGTTAGTTCTGTTACAAAATAGGAAGTGCTTTGAACCACATGAGAAGAATATCTATGTGAAGTGATCACCACAAACTATCACGTCTCAAGCAAACATGAAGTAAACTTAGGAAGTCAATATTGACTGTAGAAAACTAGTTTCTCACTAGTGATTTATTATGGGTGTATTCGTCCCTAGCTAATGAAACTCCATCTGCATTAACGGGTATGAACCATCTAAAGAAGGTGTTGGGCTGCCTAAATTCTTTGGATGAATCTGAGGCAAGTGTTACAGAAACATGCAAGTCTTAAAACCTTGCCTCACAGTGATCTGGAGAATGAAAATAAAAACAATATTTTAACCTGAGTAATAGTTTCCTTTTTCATCTCTTTCCTTTTCTGTGTCTACAGTCCTTTGCTCTTTTGGCATGCAAAATGTCAGATAATTTCACAATTGTGTCCAAAGTATTCTTTTTTTTATAGATTAGTGAACAATGCATATATTTTACTATTCCCTACCTCCTAAGAAAATTTGATATTCCTACTCTTTAATCTCAGAGAAATATATTTCTAGGACAAATTCACCGTGGTGATACTAAAAAATTAACATAGTACTACTACAGTTTGGGTCTACAGCCAACAGAGAAAAGGTAGGGCAGGACAGTATTGGAATACAAATGTTTCTATTCTGGATGATAACCGTGTTGGCAATAAATTATTTTCCACACCCATGGCATTTTTTATACAGGTGGGGAAGCCAACGTGAAAGACTTCAGATGCCTTATTAAAGTTCTTGTAATTAAAAGCATTCAAAAAAAGGAAAGAAAGAAAGAAAGAGATGATGTTTGGAGAAGTTCCAAATTCTAACAAGTCAGAAAAAAAATTGTGAAATAGATGAGCAACAGTAACCAGACCTACAGGTACATAGATGCAGAAATAATTAGGTAAAGACTAGCCATATTTCATCCCAAAAGAGAGTGTTTATGGCATTATTCTGAAAGGGTAGGTTTTTAAAGATGATATTTTAAAATAATCATACAGTTATGTTTATATAAATGTATTTCCATCAGGAAAGTTTGAATCGTATGAAATCAGATATACAGTGCTGAGGTACATGCTTAAAATGAGCACTGATCACATAGACTATTGATCTGGAACTGGTAAGTCAGGGAATGAAATCCACAGGGGGTGAAATGTAGGATTTTAAGCTGCCTCTGAGTGCAGGATACTGACATGACCGAGTGACAGTTTAAAAATCCAGCTGAAAACTGTGTTTACATTTTAAGCGTTCAAAGCAGAGCTTTCATTCGTTTTGCTTGGTTTACTTTGGTTGGGTTAAATTGTGATAACAAAATTGACTGGTAAGTAGGCACAGTTTTACATAAACAGACTGCTCATTCCTACCCACTAACTCTTGGGGCTTCTGCCCTCAGGAGCCAAGATCCGAACGTCTTGGCCTTTGTTCCTCCGGAGAAGAGTGGCACTTCTCAGCCTTGAGTGCGTGTGTGGCTCCTTGGGTAACCACGGCTGTTGAGGTCGGCGCGGGGTGGGGCGGGGATCTGCCCGCCGTGCTCCCCACCAGGGGCTCTGTGCTGGACAGACCTTTCAGAGATAAGCCCAGATTACGCCCTCCCCTGCCGTGCACATGGGATAAGAACCTGCTAAATGTACAAGGTAAGGGATTTCCAGAAAGCCTTGACACTGCAAAACACCCCTCCCACATGGACCGAAATCCATGACTTCATCCACTTGTGGATTGGTAACCGAACATGCAAGTGATGTGGTCTGAACTGTGGAAAGGAGGGTACGATCTAAGAACCCCAGATCTCAGTACTGGGAAAGGAAAAGTCTGATAAGCTAAGGTTTACCCCTGGGCTTCAGAATAAACAGACAGCTGAAGGATCGAACTGAATTCCTAGGTTTGGAGTGGTAGGGAATAAGAATTTTCCTTTTACCCTTCTGAGTTCTTAGCTGAGACCACTCTAATAAAAGACAGATAAACAAGAGAAAAAGAAACAGGAGTTTATTAACATGTATACTTCATATACACGTGGAAAACACCCAGGGCAAAATGAGTAACTCCCTGAGATGGCTTAAGAATTCAGGCTTAAACACCATCTTAATCAGGGATGTAGTCCTCTTAGTGGAGAGTGAATGGTTTTTAGGAGAGATGCATGGGCCCTGAGAAGAACAGGTGGGAGGTATGAGAGTTTGTGACAAAGTGTCTGGATGTGATGTGGATGTCTAGTCTTCTTTCCTGTGACAAAAGTCAATCTTCCCTGGTTGATGAAACTGAGAAGGGGTCCCAGGGAAGGGACCTATGACAACTGAATTTTTGGAGGGAGGATCTATGTCTAGCCACATAAGGGGAGTTCACAGAAATCCTTTCCCTGCATCTGCTGTTTTTCCCAAGTGCCTACAGCTCAAAATACACCCTTGTAGCATATTTTGGGGTGACATATTCTGATGCCCAATAAGGGAGGACCTGCAATTTCCTTTTTTATATGTATATTCATCTATTTTATTTTCTTCATTTTGATTTATCTTTTGGTTAATTGGAATATGTATTCAGATAGTCCTTTCTGATGAAAGGCTACAGTGTTGGTGATTTATGAACAATATTTACAGTGACTGTATAAATAGATGTAACTGTTATTATACAGGTCCATCTGTGACAGATCTGAAATTTTAGAGTCCAAAAATCTCTGGAAATCCAAAGTACTCTCTCTTATTATTCATTTGGGGGTAAAACTTGACCTAACCTGACAATGGACCGTTTATGTTCCTTTTCAAATCCAACCGAATATTCATACACTTCACGGCAGAAATATTAACCTGTGTGTGTTTTAAAAGGCATTTAGACTGTCAATTTAGCATTTAGCGCAGATTTAACAGCTATTTCATGATGTAAAGACATATTAAAATGTTTGTGTACTCAAGAAAAAGGTGATTTTTTAATGTTACCCCAACTTAATGTGCTTTAGTATAGGATATGACCCCAGACTCTGAGTCTTAGTAAAATGCACACTATAGTAACCTAGGATTACCCTGTTAAATGTTTTCAGAGCCATCCACATCTGAACTATAAGAGCAGTAGCTTCCTAGTAGGCCTTCCTGTTTCTACTCCTGTCTCCCAAGCACAAGTCTATTTTCCAATTAACAGTCATATTAATTTTTTTAAAACCAAATCAGGTTCCTTGCTTTTCTACTCTCAACTCTACACAAACAATAAATCTAAAAGTCTAGTTTGTGGACTACAGGGCCCTTCGCGAACTGCCCTGGTTTCCTCTCCTCTCTCTTCTTTCATCCCAGCTCTATGGTTCACGGTACACTGGTCTCACTGCCCTTCTTGCTGCTCTTCACACCATCCCAGGAGCATCCTCTTCCCAGGGCATCTTCACTTGCTAGTGCCTCTGCATGGGAAGGTCTTCCCTGGGCTATTAAGGTGGCTTTCTCACTCTCTTTTTTGAATCACCACTGAAATTTCACCTCCTGAGACAGCCTTCCCTAATCCACTTGAAATAGCCCAGCCTACCTCCCCTTGGAGACTTCATCCACTCTATACTGCTTTGTTTATCACTTGTCACGACCTGCCACCATGTATATACCAGTTTTTTTACTGTTTCACTTCTTTAACTAGGACATTAACTTCATGAGGGCAGGAAATGTCTCTTTGTTCAACACTGTACCCCTAGAGGCTGTAACAGTGCCTGGAAAATAGTAGGTATTACATAAATGAATAAATAAATCTCATTTGTAATATATTGTTTTACTTTTTATGTTTATTTCTATATGTTTAATTTTTAAATTTTATTTATCAACACTAGCTATGGATTTATTTGAACAGTAGAGTACAGAGTTTTTGCTAAGTCAAAATTAATTCCCTCCTCAAACTCTATTCAACCCTGTCACATAATCAAAACTGTCATAAAATGTAGGGAAATCAAAATTAAACAATACTACATTGTATTATTTTAATTCAAAGGCATAGTGTTTTGGAAAGGATTTAATGAGCCAAAGCAAGAGCAGAAGCTCTCACTCGAAGCTATTTTCTGCAAAGAGGGTTACCAGGGTTAGCTTTGTTCTTTGAGATTATTTTGTTAAGTTTTGTATTAATACCCCTAAAAAGTCTAACATTATGCAATCACTGTTCCTTAAATATTTTTAGCAAATTACCTTTTATTGTGAATCTACAAATGTTTAATAAATGATTATCTTCCTTATAAGTGGCCTTTGCCAATAGCTCTCAATTAACCTTAATACTGAGGCACAAGGCAAACTAAAATCTCAAACTTAGATGCAACCTATCTCACAGAAGTTTCTGTCTTACACCCCATGAAAAAATTCCAGGCAACACAAACAATAACAAAGCAATAACAGGTGCTGTGCTTAAGAAAACGGATAAACACTTTGTAATAAATAAAACTTCTAGCTAAGCCATTTGAAACATGTTTTTTTCCATTACATACTAAGCCAGATGGGGAGACAAGGCTGGAGAAGTAGATAGATAGCTTACATGTGACAGTTGAAGACACAGGTGACTCACCTTTTTCACAGGTGAGTATAAACACATTGTAAGTCAAGGTTTAACATGTGTGTGCATGTCAATAAAAACATCAAGTGTAGTTTCTTTGCTCCTTTGTTCTGAGATGTTCAGAGCTCTTTGCCAAAAAGAGGGTGGGGAGTTTTTCATGATTCCTTTAAAAAATACATAAAACTGGAAGTAAAACACAGATGACATGACTTGGCTGGGAGTCTACACAGATGAGAGAAGAGATACAATTAAACTGCTACTTTGCTTGTGAAATTAATCACTGCCAAAAGTCTACAGGGATAGTTCAAAAATATTATTCTTTGCCTCAGTTCTCCACTGAATTTCTTAGCATGGGTAAAAACCTTTGTCAGTCCTCATTCTAAATTCCAGGTTGGGTCCTAAAGCAATTATACATTGGAGTATAAAGAAAGGCATTTAACAGTAGAGAAAGCCCTGAGGCTTAAACCTTGAGGCTACAAGACTAAACAAAATAAAGCAAAGCAAACATACAAATAAACCATAGGGATTCCCAGAATAGTTCAAGTGCAGGAATCACTTCTCTGCTTCAGTGATATAACCAGTGTATGGAACACGATGTGAATGTTAGAATTAGATCTAATAAGATGAAAAGGGAGTGTATAAAAGGAAGAAAGAAGAATCTGGGGAAAAGCTTAAAGGCATTTACATAGGGTCATTCACATGCCTTAAGAGCTTTACAGATACCTCTTCTGTTCTAGCAGCTCCATCTGGGATATTTTATCTTCATTTAGTTCACAGTGGACCAGAAAGGAGGTTATCAAAGACAAGGATGTCATAAAAGTCCATCAGGATTTCCTCTGTGTCTCAGAGAGCATGTTAACATTGCCTTAAAAATATCAAAAGAAAGCATGGCCTACAATTTTGGGGGGAGGAACCCACAGTGCTTTACTTTTGCCTCTGTCTAAATTCTGAAGCTCCTAGCAAAATATCACCTTCATAGTTGAATGAAGTATTAACCCAGTGATAGCTAAAAACAAACAATAAAAATGCAATTAAAATATAACATAGCAAAGCAGGGTTATGTTCGACAGTCTCTACTATTGGCCATTCACAGAAATTGTGATTAATTTGGTGTTTCTACCAGGTGGAATGGAGAGATAACTAAGTACAAGGAGCATCAGATAGTGTTCTCTATATGTTTTCACTTTAATGTTAGAACAGCCTTTAAAGGAATGCAACAAAATTAAGCTTGAAACCATGTGATATTCATAACATCTGGCATCCAATCAAAAACTCACCAGCATTCAAAGAAGAAGGAAAGTATGATTCCATAGCAGGAGAAAAATTAATTAATATAAATACCCTTAGAAATGACAGATGTTGAAATGAGAAGACAAAGACAATAACACAATTATAAATATGTACCATAAAGCCAAGAAGTTCTGGAAAGACATGATTATATGAGGAGATAAATAGAAGATATTTTAAAAACCCCATATGAAAGTTCAAGATATTGAAAGATACCATCTGAAATAAAAAATACACTATATAAGACTAACAGCAGATTGTACATTGCAGAAGAAAACATCAGTGTAATTTAAAGACACTGTAATAGAAACTATCCAAAATGATGGGAATTCCCTGGTGGTCCAGTGGTTAGGACCCCTCACTTTCATTGCAGGGGGCACCAGGTTCAATACCTGGTTGGGGAACTAAGATCCTGCAAGCCATAAGGTATGGCCAAAAATATTAAAAAATTAAAAAAATAATATTGTCACTGAAGTCCTATTAGGAAGGAATGGAAAAGGGACAGGACAAAATAATAAAAATTTGAAGAAACAAAATTTTCCAAATTTTAGAAAAACTTTAAACCAGTATATTAAAGAAGCTGAAGGAGCTCCTAAAGGAAGAACCTAAAGAAAGCCACATGAAGAGATATCATAACCAAACTCTGAAAACCAGTAATAAAAAGGCCCATTATATACAGGAAAAAAGATTAGAATGACATCAGACTTATCATCACATATTATGCAAAGATAAAACAGTGGAGTGACATCTTTAAAGTACCAATAGTGGAAAAAACAAATCCATAACAAAAAACACTTGCTTACTCAGAAGTCTATACCCAGAGAAAATAACATTCAAAAATAAAAGTAAAATAAAGAATTATTGACACACACACAAAACAAAGAAAATTAACCAGTAACATATCTATACTACAATAAATGCTAAAGAAATTTCTTCCAAGAGAAAGAAAATGATCAGGTGGAAATTTGGATCTAAAAAATAAAGAATGAATGCAGAAAATGGTAAATATTTGAATAAATATAAATTATGTATTTTTCAATGTTTGCTGTCTAAAAGATAATGCACTACGTAAAGAATGATTAAAATTTATAATGTATAGATTTAAATTTCACAGCAATAAAGCATGAAGAACAAAAGGCAGGAGAAGTAGAGGTATACTATTGTGTGTTCTTGCCCTACTTGTGAAGTGGTATAATGTTATTTGAAGATTATGATAAGTTGAAGATGCATATTGAAATATCAAAGCAAGCACACAGACATAAGAAGTAGTTGTATTTATTCAATAATGGAGATAAAATGAATCATAAAACAATACTCAATCATTTGAAAATAAGGCAGTAAAAACCTAAGTGAGGAACAAAGGACAGCTAGAACAAATCCAAAAAAAGAAAAAAAAAAAAAAAAAAAAAGCAAATGTTAGATTTAAACCCAGTCATATTGATGATTGAATTAAACATAAATGGCTTAAACATCCTTTTTAAAAGGCAAAGATTGTCAGAATTAATAAAAATGCACAATCCAACTCTAAGAAAGCTGCTCAACTAAAGGCAACATGCTTTAAATATAAAGACACCGACTGGTTTAAAATATATTGAAAAAATGTATATATAAACAATACTAGTCAAAAGAAACTGCAGTGGCTATATTAAGATCCAACAGAGTATTTTTACTCTGATTCAAAGAAAAATAGCTAAGAAAAACTTTTTAGAATGAAACCTTTTCACCAATCAGAAAATATTTTCTCATTTTTTTAAGAGAAATTTGCCAGAACATTTTCCTTCCTTAGTAGAAACATTCCATTTGAGATTCCACACATTTGAATTTATTCTCTCTGTGGTCTCCATCGCTTGATAGCTGTAATTTAGGCATTCAGGCTCTAATGAGGGTACTTCTCACTCAGCACATTAGGGCACCACTGTTGGTTGGTTGCCCTAAACTAGTGGCCTGAAATTGAGACTTACTACCAGGAAGTGATGAAGTCACTGGGGGGAATGTGGCCCTGGTTTCTATCAGCATAATACTCGGTCATAGAAATAAATGTATACATACACATTAATATTTATATAGAAAAAGACTATCTCTTCAAGGTCATTATATAAGATAAGCATATGGTGATGCAAGTGATTTTTAAAAATAATGTTTAAGAGATTGTGAAGTTGTTCAAACAAAGCCCTCTGGAAAAAAAAAAAAAGGCAAGGTTTAAAGCCTCCTTTTAACTTCAAAAAAAAACTGAAACAAAATGAAAAGGAAAAAGGGAATTAAAAACTCCATCCTGCAGAGAGACAGATGCAGAAATGAGGTTATTATCTCAAGTACTGGGTGGTTTTTAGCCAACAACAGAAGCATTAGTATGGGATCTTACAGAACAGGCACACATGTCATCACCGTTAAGTAAAGTAATTACAGATTTGGCACCAGCAAAGGCTTTTTATTTGCCAAAATGTGGTGGTTCAAGTAGCAAATGATTACCACCACTCTGAGCAGATCTGATCATCTATCAGTTGTGAATTCCCTTGGCACACCTATGCATCACATGGCTGTTTCTGTGCAAACGAGCCAGCGTGGTTCCAGTTAAATGAAACTCACTTCTGCAGTCTGATCTTTCCTCAAAATTGCAATTTGACTGTTAGATACAATGACTTATATGATCATTTTCATGACTGTCATACTCAAATATGTTTCTGGGGAGAACGTTTCTGACTAACTTCAGTAATTGAAAGGGTTGGAATTATCTTCGGAAGTCATGTTATAGATATAAAGAAAATAATTACCCATGGCATAATAATTCTTTCTTTATTGGTGTTTGCCCTGTGATGATTTCAAGGCTCAGAAACACAGAATTTCTTACATTATTCAAAACTTTCATATTGAATGTATTATACTAAGTTCTTAAAATACATAATCATTAAAGTTTTGTCTTAGATGATGTTCTTTCGGCACTTCTTTGACTAAAATCAGACTGATATTCATCATTTCCTAAACTATATGTTACATTAATTTGTTTATTTGCTTTTTTTTTGTTTGCTTTTTTTATTTCTTTGTCTCCCCCTCTGGATTGAAAACTCCACGAGGACAGGGACTTTATCTATCTGTTCATCAGTGTATTACCGTCTGGAGAATAGTATCTGGATTATAGTAACTTTCCATAAATACATATCTAATGAATGAAGCTTTCCAGATGCTTCCAGAAAACATGTAATAGTTGATGATTTTATTATTTTTTTTCTGAAAATAAAGAAAAGCAGTTTATGTAGCTACTCCTGGGTTTTTTTTTTAAAGTTATCTTTCCTCTTTGATGATGATACATAAATAAATATGCCAATTAAAAAGTATACTGTTTATTTTTCAAAATTGCTTTGCTGACTCCATGGCTAATTCAGGCAGGTACTACGAAGTCTACTATGATTTAAAATATCAAGGAATGGTATGCAAAAGTAAAACAAGATTTTACATATTTATTTAATGGTATACATTCTACAAAGAGATCCCAGTATTATTTCTATGGTAATAAATTAGAAGCCACCAATTACTTTTTTAAGGCTGTGGTTATATACAGTTCACATATTGCTTAGTGAAATTTCTTCATGTCAAAGAAAAATGAATCCAAAAAAGTTTTCCTCGTTTCTTTGTATGGAAATATCAAAGCATTAAAAAAACCACCTAATTCTCAAGAAGTTTCAGAAATGAACAGAAACAGTAATCCCTCTGTCATTTCAGAGTAAATGTCTCAGGCTAACGTCATAGTCTAGGTATGTTTGATGTCATGACGCACAATGTTCTACACATGCTTAATCTTAGCTCTCAAACGGGAGTATGACCAGCAGCCAAGAAATAGGTGCATTACACTCTTCCAGCACAAGCTTGTCAGTTTGGATGCAAAAATTTTATGGTGCAAAAATCTAATCTGCTGAGACTGCTGATATCGATCACATAATCAGTTTTCCAACTGGCCTAAACAAATCCATTTTCACCCAAGGGCTTTCCCTAAGGTTTCACTTAAAGATTTATAAGGACTTAGAATTTGGGGTAAGAGAATACAAGGGAGATTGATTCCTTGCTCATTTTTGTAAAGGATAAATTCAGGGGTCCTGTTTGGAGTGGCTGCCAAATTCTATAGTGCTTTCTTTTCACTCTCTTTTTTCTCTTTTTAAATTCATTCTCTGCCTTCCTTGTCTCTTCCAACTCTCAGAAAGGATCAATTTAGGGAAGTTCATGTCTGGGTTGAATCATGTGAAAAAGGAAAAGAGAAGGACTAGTTAATCCCACTTCACCCATGAGTAGCAATAATAATTACCCATCAGAAAATAATCTAGCCACATAAGATTTTCTCATAAAAAGTATAATGTATTAGAATATTTATGGTCCAAAATTTTTCCATATTCCTAACACTTATTATACTTCAATATTTTCAGAGCATTATGACAGTAAACAATATTTCCAATTTTAGTTGAGTTATGTAAAACAGAACAAAGTAATTATATATATTTTAAATAATTTACACTTTTTTCTAATGGCTGTTATAAAGATTAAACACGTTGAAAATTCTAGCCTAGCACTAATTTTATGCACAACTGAATGAATGCATTAATATTAATATCAGTATTAATATTTTATTAAATAAATATACTTAAGTGGCTCTATCATGGTTTCTATTTTTAAAATCAACAAATAATGATTAAGATTAGAGCCACATATCCTAGGAAGGTGATAAATCACATTCTAAGGTCAAAGTAATTTTACCCTTTGGAGTGAATAATTCTTTTTTTTTTCTACTCTATGTATTTATAGATGAGCAAGTTTTGAATCCACCTCTGATGGAGGCGTCCACTATGACAAAATTCTCCTGCATAGCCCTCACATTGAATTACAAGGAGCGGGTTCGGATTGATGGCTTCTTTTGGCATACTAAGGAGGAGAGAAAGGGAGGAAATGGAAAAAGGAAGGAGGAAAAGGGAGGATAGAGGAAGGGATATAAGGTGGTAATGTGGTGGACATGGAGACTTGCCGTCTGAATCCTTTTAAGGGAGATTTGTTGCCCCAGCTGTGTGGCCTCCCAGGATTTGCCTCCACTACAGACAGCAAACTTGTCCAGGGTCCGATACTTTCTAGTGCTAGGACAGCCCATGTTCAATCATGGAGACAGGCAGAATTGTCCTGTATGGGTTAAATCAGGTGCTATATATATATATATATAATTGGGTCGGCCCAAAATTTCATTCAGGTTTTCAGTCACATCTTACAGAAAAACCCAAATGAACTTTTTGGCCAACCCAGTATACTCCAGAGATCTCCAGAGGTTGGCTTAGGCTTTTTTTGGACCTGCATCTCAGTTCAATCTCTCCCTTTTCTGGGTCCTGCTTCGCATCCCACTTCCTTCCACAGGCAATGATCTCTAACAAGGACATTCCAAATTTCCCAGCATCTGCATCCAGAAAACCCAACCTGAGACATTCCGGGAGAGAAAAGAAGAGAGCAAAGGAATAAAAGAAGGAGAAAGAAAAAGTAAACTCAGATTTGTTGACTACTAAATATATTAGTGGCCAGTCATTGAGCTAATAATCATTTTACAGGGATATTTAAATATTTAAACTTCATGGGAATATTCAGTGAGGAAATTATTCTTTTTTTGTATTGATACATACAGAAACTGAGACTCAAAGAGACTTAGCCACTGTTTTGAAGTTGTGTAGGTAGTAAATTGGACAGCTAAGACTCAAATGCAAGAGATTTCAAATCCTTTCCACTAAACCACCACTTTTTTTGTGTGCACCTGCTTTTTGTAACACCTTTAAGTTCCTTAAAATACATGATCTCAATTAAATCTCTACATTATATACACTTTTTTAAAATCGTGAAGCTGGTATTACCTTGATTCCAAGTCCTGACAAAAATTTTACAAGAAAAGATCAACATAAGTCAATCTTACTCCTGAGCATTGTTTTATATAGTCAACAGTCCTCTAGATGTGTCACTGTTTATCCTCTGATGTACTTTATTTCTTCTGCCATTTGCATGTATTCGTCTGAGATCGTTCTTCCTCCATCTGTAGAACTCCCTTTATTATTTCATGAAGTGTGGATTTTCTGGTGACTAATAACCTCAGTTTTTATTTCTTTAAGCATTTATATTTCATTTCTGAAGAGTGTTTTCAATATGAGAAAGCTCTTTGTTTATTTCCCTTTATTTTAAAGGTGTTATTTCATTGTAATATAACTTCCTTTTTGTTAATTGAAAGTCATTTTCCAGTCTTAGATTTTGTTCCTTTGAAATCAGCAGGTAAAGCAGCATTCCCTAGGAAAAATTTTAGAGCCTCCAAATGATGTTTACCTCCTCCAGATGGGATTAGCTTTTCTTGTAGAAAACAGTTGGTGTGGGGGCAGGTCATCTGATCCAACAAGGAGTTGAGATGCACTGAGGAAGGCTTTAGGTGTCTTTGAGGGCTGGTCTATTTGTGGTTTGTCTTTACTCTTAAAGAGTAGTCCTTCAGGATTCCCAGATAAAAATGTAAGGTGGTTACTAAGGTTTTCCTTGGTAAACCCTGAATTTAATTTCTTAGCCTCTCAGTTGCTGCTTTATTCGTGGAATTGGAGATGCTCAAAATTAGGAATCACCAAATGCCTTGAGGACAACCCTTGGCAGAGAATTTGGGGCTCACTTAATCACATTTTCCTTCCCTCTAAGTCTTGACCTCTCAGATCCTGTCTGCCTTCTTTACTTTCTGTTACCTTAAAACTGACAGCTTTTAAGTTGTTTTCTGTGGGATATTTGATCTGATACAAGCTACTCCATTGTAGCCAGAAGACAGTCTCCATTTGTTTTCTCATTAGATCTTCTTAGAACAATGTCTGGTTATTTTGATGCCACTTTTTATTATATATAACCATTTTGTATAGACAGATAATATTTTATGTCACTGGCTTTACTAATATTTTTTTCTTAACTTATCTAGCTTTGGTTGATGACTCTACCTGTGTATACCTTTCCACATGAATTCCTCTACTGTTTTCTCAAAAATACAATCTTTCTCTTATATTCTCTTTTATTGCCTCTTTTTTCTTTCAAGGAAACTGTTTTTATTACTAAAAATTTTATTCAAGAAAAATTATGGTAAGAGTAGTTTGAAGTAGAGTAAAAGAAGGGCAAACGTTATTAGATTTTTAATTATTTACAGGTATAAATGTTTAGATATAAATGGAAATGCATTGTAAACAAAAAGGACCAGTACTCACCTATATGGAGGTCAAATTGTATTAGGTTTTTCTCTCAAGCAAACTCATGTGAGATAATACCTGAGTGTGTTGTAAATTATAGTTAGAAGATTTTGGCCATCATGTTGATCATGAAGAAACTATATTGTTGTAGAAAATTCTGTGTTAAAACAAACTGATCACAGACATGAGACACAGTAATTTATAGATGAGAACAACTCTTGTATATTTCCAGCGTATATGCAAGCATTGCCTTTCAGATGTTTACATGTTAAAAGTCCTATGTTCTATGTTTCTTCTCCTTAGAAAAATTTTTCTTACTCCTACTTCCCTGAAAATAACATAAATCACCAACTTGTTTGAATAATAAACAAATAAAATGGTATATAATTTTTCATTCCCTTCCTGGAAACTTGAATCTTATTACTCTGAATGTAGAGATATAATCTAATTTTATCAATACATACTGAGCAACCTCAGCTTTTTCAATCTGTTTGCATTTGTAATGTAATATTTCTTCAGAATTATTCCTTTAAACAGTCAAACTTATCTGTATCTCCATACAGTGATGTGTAGCTCGATATTTTAAAGATAATGAAATGTTGGAATGAGTCTCTGCTAACATTCCTGAGCTCAGTAATATGTTTATTTCTTCTGCCTCTTGAAGAGACTATGGCATGTCACAAGCTAGTTTCTGCTTTGTTATATTTCTATAAGTGATCGAAATTAAAGATTAACATTTGAAAATATCAGATGGCCACCAATCACAAACCTTTTAAATCAACGCTTTTCTATAAAACAAAATTTAAAAAAGGAATTTTTAATTAACATAAAAAGGGGATGCAGTGTATCCCTAGTTTGAATATAGCAATAAGAGAATTATTCAACTATCTCCACTTTTCATTTTACTTAACAGTATTATGATTGACATATGAATAAGACCTCTGAATCATTAAGTGAAAATATTCTGAATTTACATGTGTGAAAAGGTGGTTAGATAATATTATACAGCTAGGTATATTTGAAAAATAGACTTTGTGAAAGGAAAGTGGTATTCCTGGCTGCTGAAAGACAGAGTGGAAAACCTAGGGCAGAAGAGAGCTCAGTAAGAGGGCAGGGTCATATCCAAAAAACCATTGCGAAGACCAATGTCAAGGAGCTTTTTCCCTATGTTTTCTTCTAGGAGTTTTATGATTTCAGGTATCATATTAAGTCTTTAATCCTTTTCAAGTTAATTTTTGTGTATAGTATAAGATAAGGGTCCAGTTTCATTCTTTTGCATATGGATATCCAGTTTTTCCACCACCATTTATTTAAGAGACCATCCTTTTCACATTGTTTATTCTTGGTGACCTTATCAAGGATAAGTTGACAGTATATGTGTGAGTTTATTTCTGGGCTCTCTGTTTTGTTCCATTGGTCTATGTGTCTGTTTTTATGCCAGTACCATGTTGTTTTGATTACTATAGCTTTGTAGTACAGTTTGAAATCAGGACCTGTGATGCCTTTAGGTTTGTTCTTTCTCAAGATTACTTTGGCTATCTGGGGTCTTTTAAGGTACAGTACTAATTTTAGTATTTTCTTTCTATTTCTGTGAAAAGTGTCATTGAAATGTTTATAAGGATGGTACTGAACATGTAGATCACTTTGGGCAGTATGAACATTTTAACAATATTAATTTTTCCAACCCAGGCACACAAGATATCTTTCTATTTATTTGTGTCTTCTTTACTACCTTTGTTTAGTGTCTTATAGTTTTCAGTGTACAGATCTAAAAGGATTTTTGAATTATTTCTTTTTGATTTTTATCTTTTTCAGTTATATTATATTTATATATTATATATTTTATATTTATTATATTCACTTATATTATTTTCATTTAATTTGATTTTAATAAATGTCCTTATTCTCTTTTTGTTGTTTTATTAGCTAATTGCATTTATATGTTGATTTATAATATTTCTCTCTCTTACCCTAACTTTCAAATGTGGTAAGGAAAAAGAAAAAGATGAAGACACACCTATGAATATTATTTATTTCTTTTGTAAGGGATATAGAAAGCGTTTCATGTCTGCCATGTGTGATGTCTGTTCCAGTCCTACCAACACAAATGTCAGCTACAGAATCCAGGTGTTAGTGGCGAATCCAAAGTATGTTTCTGTTTTTTAGCTGCAAACTCATCCAGGACAGTAACAAGGCTGCCCTCATGTAATGCGGAAGAAATCTTTTAACAATCAAGGCTTTTCTATTCCAAAATCCCCAATCCTTTAGAAAAAAAATTTGAGATTAAAAATTCCTGGATCTAGCCAAAAATTCCTAATCTAGACCAAGCTGTGCTAACAAATGAAGGAAGTAGGATAGAGGCACCATTGAGGGAGGGTCCTTTGTGTAATCCTATAGATGTAGGCTTAGCAAACAGACAAACATTTCTGAATTTTGCACTATGATTTTTTTTAGAAAAAAGATCCAAAAAATTTTTTTTTAAATCTCAATAAATTAGCCCATCTCTTGTCTGTGAAATTGTGTCGTTTTCCATCAAGACAAACACGCAGAAGGGGTCTCCCTGTACTGTTCTTCAATCCTGAGAACTTGGTGGAATTAGTAATGTAGTCAACAGGCATATTAGGATGGGGTTATATTTTTGCTGGCTTCTCTGTAAATACAAAAGAAGAAAAAAAGCTCATTTTGATCAGCTAGGGTTTGACTTAGATTTCCTCAGGAAAAGTCTGACAGCGATACCTAGTGTCAGTTTTGTGGTGTGTGGCTACTATTCACAGGTGGCTGACTCCTCATAGAGTCCTTTTGCCACTCAGGTCAACACACAGCTGAGATGAGACAACAGACTTGAGATTTTGAGTGGACAGCCAACACCTGACCACTAAACCACATTGCCACTCCACTTCTCAACCAGAAGCTTGCTCCACTGTTTTATTACAAGGTTTGTTGATGTTGTCATAATGTATCATCATTTTATTTTAGGGTAAAAATCAGGAGACCTAATTCATATCCTAGATCTTGAAACTAACCACTTTAGGTATTCTCATTTGTAACATATGGACCTTAAAGTAGATAACGCAAAAATGAAAAAAAAAAGTAGATGATAAAATATCCCTTCCAGCTCTAAGCTTCTGTTATTGATGATGTGTTCATATCACTTTCATCGATAAATAACAAACATGTTGGATGTCTTCTTATGAGCAAGAAAATATCTGAAGTGCAAAGAAATATAACGCCTGGCCCCTGCCCTCTGGAGACTCGAAAACAAAACAAGTCATAAGCAAACCTGTATCTCTTAATATCAGTATGTGTTTTTGAACATGCGTTAAAAACCTCTCTGGCTCGACATATGAAATATACATGACCAGTCATTGTGCAGAAGCAAGCGAATAAGTTTTGGTTAACTCAGAATTGCACATCGATTGCAGTTGGAAAGTGTAGGGTCTTTGAAGCCTTCTTCCTTTTTCTGTTGGTGCTTCCTAGAGTAATAAGATGACTGGGTCTCAGAATGTGGGTTTGCTGCAGGCAGCACCATGCATCACACATTTTATGGTCCACCTATTTCCTGATCAAAGGAGATGTTCCAAACCCATTTTCATCAACATTTGCAGATGCTCTCCGCCTCCAAATGTCTTTTTAAGTATCCAGACACAGCAGTCTGGCTCTTTCTCTGGGTAGTGATCTCCTCTTCTGGCTACACGAATAGTTATGTGCTCCAATGGACGGGATCTTCCAAAAACTTTACATTTGAAAATAAAAATATCATTTTCTACTTGGATACACATGACTTTGAAACGAAGATGATCATTAATGAGAGGTGCGACGAAGCCAGCCGTTTTGTTCACAGAGACCAAACGATGGAGAGGAGGGAGCCTTGGATGAGGTTTCTGGGATCGTTTCAGGAGAGGAGTGCCATTGACAACTGGAGGAAATATCTTTGTCCCAGTCATTATGCCGCCAGGAGTACTTGAAACTCAGCTGCACACAGTGGGAGACGGGCGCTCTCAGAAGAGGCAGGTGGAGCAGCCTGAGGAAGCTAGGAAGCAGAAGCTTCAGCTTTACTTGGAACCATCCCGTCCCCTCCTTTGTCACACGGCCCATGAGATTCTGAGTGTGCTTGTTCTTTCCTGCAATTGAAAGCATAGAGTAATTGCCGGGAGCGGAGCCCCAAGCCTTCCCCCCAGATCCTTCTTCCAACCTTGTCCCTCAAGCTCCACAAGAGCAGAGTCAGAGAAAAGTGTCCATGTGGTTTTTGAAGTCAGTGTCAGACCAGTTAGCTGAGGAACCTTCAACTTTGTTACAGAAAAAAAAAAAAAAAAAAAAAACCCATTTTCTTCTTTCTCCTGTGTATTTTCTGCTGGTTTAGAATCACACGCGCACACACACACTGCTGCCAAGAACAAGGGGGAGTTATGTTTCCCACCATTTCTAATCTTCTTGAGTGGAACCAATTTATTTTGTGTTGAATAGGGGTGCTCATAAGCCAAAAGGTAGCCCTGGGACTGGATTGAGATATGAAGGGAAATGGAAGCACAACAGAGCTCCACGCCTGATGGTTTGCACCGGATCCATAATCACCACATAAGATGTTCTTATGTAGACAGGTGCAGGTGCTTAAGCAACACATTGACAATTTTTCAGTCCCTTAGCCATTTCCAGGGGAGCTGGGATAATGCCATACTCTCCACACAAACCTTTCAAGATGGGATCAGAAACGAAGAACTTCCAGTCCACCGTCCAGTCTCGTAAGAAACAATTCAAATTTAATTTTGCCCTTTTAACTTAAAATAAGACCATTAAGGTGGACTGTAATCTAATCTGACTGGTGTACTCAGCAGAAGAGATTAGGTCAGAGACACACACAGTGGGAAGACCATGTGAGGGCAGCCCTTTGCAAACCACGGAGAGAGGCCTCAGAGTAAACCAACCCTGTCAACACCTTGATCTTGAACTTCTCGCCTCCAAAACGGTGAGAGAATCCATTTCTGTGGTTTTAGCTGCCCACTCTCTGATACTTTGTCATGGCAGCCCTTTCAAACTCATTCAGTATTTTACTCCCATATTTATGAAATTCGAAAACATAAACTCTTACTGAGAAAAACGGGCAAGGATATAATGCAATTTAGAGATGATGAATAAAACAGATTCTTTTTTAAGGATTTTAAACATAGAAATGGGCCTAATTAATACAACTTCAAGTATTTATTCCCCACTTATAAACATGAAAGCAAATTCAGCTCTTGCCAATTACAGTATAGATGGAACAACCAAGGACAGTAGATAATTGGTTTGGACACGTGTTGTGATGAGGCCTTTGTCCATTATCATATCTTGTTCGGGTCTCTAAAGCCTTGTAGTATAAAATAATAGCGCACGAAACAGGAAATTAAGTGGAAAACCAGGCTTATGCCTCTGCCAGTATCGTTACCTGTCATTTGAAAAATTCAGTAACCTCTTTGGGCCTCAGTTTCTTCACCTCCAAAGTGAGGGGGTTGACCTAAGGGAGTTCTGAGTTTCCTCCCCACATTAGTGTTTATATTTATGACTGAACATAGCAGCAACTGTGAAAATAGAATTTCTGAAAAAGAAATACGGATATTTTTTCTGGATAATATAATATATAAAATATACCTTACTCTAGACTCCTTCTAGAGAAAATAAATGAAATTGCTATGATGAGGATACTGACCAATTGTTCTCTCCTTTCATGAAAATGAAGAGTAAAAATGGCTTTTAATTAGGGGGGAAAAACCACTTGGAAGGGAAAAAAAGACCTAATTTTGAAAGCGTTCAAATACTGAAATAGACTACAAAGCAACACGAAACGACTTTCTTTCTTGGATATCTTTTAAAGTAAATAATCGTTTATTCGTTTGTTCTTTTAATAAACATCAAGTACTTGCTATATGTCAGGCAGTATGTTAGCTGCTGCTAGGTATAGATTCGTGAGCAAAAAGAGAAACAGACTCCTGCCATGACTGTCTTACATAAGAGAAAATAGCAATCAAATTAACATAAACACAAAAGAAAAATTACTTGAAGAAAACATATTTGGGGCTGTGAGAACTTATAACAGGGAACTTGGGATAGGAAGTC
This sequence comes from Hippopotamus amphibius kiboko, assembly GCF_030028045.1. NCBI lineage: Eukaryota > Metazoa > Chordata > Mammalia > Artiodactyla > Hippopotamidae > Hippopotamus > Hippopotamus amphibius. The sequence goes on along the minus strand of NC_080196.1, from coordinate 6,389,036 downwards.
TGGGAAGGCTTCCCTGAGGAAGTGGCCTTCGAGCTATTTGAGCTGCTATCTTACAGAAGCACAAAAAGACACCACTAGTCTCTTTACCATATATAAGCTTCACTTTTTTCTTACCATCAAAATCCTGATTTTTTTTTTTTTTTTCTTTTTACTGGCCATCAGTGTACTCAGCTGAATAGCTAACGTCTAGCCTCTGTTGCAACTAGGGGTACCTATATGACACAATTTCTTGTACATGAAAAATAATCAGAACTCTGCTAGTGATTTCTCTGAAAACTTTGTTTCTAATGTAAGTACTGCAGTTTTATCTTTGTCCCTTGCTTTTTCTTCCTACCTGGAAGAGAGATGCAGTGCTTGGAGGTATAATAGCCATCTTGTGACCGTAAAGGGCAAAGTCAGAGACAGGTTGCCTAGTAGGTCAGATCTGTAGAAGTGCTTAAGAATTTCCACTGGCTGATTCATTGAAACTATCCACACCTTCTGCCATACATACAGCCGGATGTTTTCAGTTGGACCACTCTGTAGTGTGGATGTACTTGTCCGCTCCCACAGGTGTGGTTATTCACTTATCAAGTGTCAGTTATGTTTGAAGCCAATGGTCGGATGTACTTGATATTGTAGTTATTTAATGGCATACTCCGTAAAACAATGAGTGTCAAAAGAAGTTTTAGTTTTTGTTTTATAAAAAGTAAGTTAAACGTTTTTAAAAAATGCATGATTGGAAGTCGCTAAAAATATGTCACAATGGGTTGGGGCAAAGCATTATTTAAAAATTAGAAAAAATATCATAAAATCCAAGAAAGACCTTGCACTCAAATTGCTACACAAATACCATACAAGGGTCTTCATGTTCTCCATTGCTCCAATTAAGACAAAAACTGGAAATTATGAGGACACAATATGAGTGTGGTTTTTGGTCAAAAGGCCACAGGAAAATATGAGAAACTTAATTAACCAACTGATACTCAGAGAAAGATCAGATCGAAAGATGAGAAAAAAATGTATATTTATACACTTTAGGCTTGACCGTGAATGTTAATATACGTATGTTTTCATTTTCCATGATTTCTTGCCTTAAGTGACTTTTTTCATTAATTAGATTCTGGCTGTGTGATGGAGCAAGATCCGCTGAGCTTCTATTAGACTATTTAAGCAGCATTTACCCCATTTTAAGACTGAACATTTTGACAGACAATGGCGAAACCTCATCAGGTTCCTTGGTTCAATATGCTAGTTATTTATGGATGCAGAATATGAGTTAAGGATCATATGTGCTTCTGGCTTTATTTCCACCGTTCTATCCCAGACCATCATTTTGTCTAAGAAAACAGCAATACATCAATCATGAACAGAAATTTTGTGAACATTAACCTACATTGGCTATATTCTCTCATTATGTAAGATATTCCCTGAATACAAGCTAGGCACACGAGGAAATGTGCCAAAAGGATATCATTTAGTATCCTAAACGAATAATTTATACAGCCCTGCAAGCACAGAGTTGCTCCCATGCACCAAACGACTCCCTAAAGGCCTGGAAGAGTTAATTCCCTTCCAGAATGCCAAATGGACATAGTTTCCTTACTTGATACATACTTTCTGCAGGAAAACAAAATGGCAACTTGCCAAGCAAGCAAACACACAAAACCCCCAAACCTGCTTGATCATACAGGTCCTTAACAGCTGAGTTCTGGCAACTTATTGCAAGAGCTGTTGCCTCACAGCTGCAGAGCAATGACACCGTCTGTGAATTCAACTTCAGCTGCAGAATGCCTGCCACTCACGATGCCTGTGTAGAAACCCTTCCTCTCGTGGTTTACTTACTGTGCTAATGTTGGGTCCAGTGACCATCAGATAATTTAGCTGCCTACGGTTGCACTAAAACTCTGCACCACTGCAGATACTCTCACGTAATCAGAGGGAATATACCTGGCCAAGGCAGAGCTCTGTCGTGTTATGCTTGCAACTTCCTGGTGGAATATATTCATCTTCTGAGTGAGTCCGCGGAAGATGTTGACAGTGTTGTGTGTGTGCTTTTTAACCCAGCTGTGACTGTGCTCCTCTAGGCAGCTCCAGCCTCAAATAGCAGCAGCCAAATCTATAAAGAGTAAATAAATATACACCATAAAGCTCTGATGAGCGACAGAGATGCGAGGTCTTGCCGTACATAGTGCTGAATGTTAGCGCGCGTCCCGACACGCGTATGTATTGGAAAGAATTTTCCGCATTTTTGTCCTATTTTCTAAACATGTGGTCATCCTCTGTATATTGCCATGCCAACACAAGAACTGCTAATGAGTCCTTAAAAGGAGAATTTTTTTTAAACCTACATATTTTAAGTTGAAATTAACAATTGCAGACGGTGTAAATACAAGTTTCAGTTCTAACTGGGAGTGACTACATTTACGTTTCACGAGAAACTTCGTACAATGGCCACGTGACATTACATGGAAACTTTTAGTCAGTCTTCTTCCTGGAATTTATATGCTGAGAAACGGCATTTTCTCTTGAAGCTCACATAGAAAGTGGCCTAAATAGAAGTGTCTTGAAATCGTTGAGGCTCAAGAATACAAATTAGTCAGATCTATTTCTTGCAGAAATAACTTTTTAAATGTAACCATGGATTTATATACATCATACGTAACATTTATCGCTAACATTTTGTTTTATTTTTTGACTGGAATATTTGTTTTTATTTTTTAATTTTTATTGAACTATTTGTTAATTTACAATTATGTCACTAACATTTGAGACTCATAAATTGAATCAGTATCCCTATAGTGTAATTGTATAAATATTTTAGATATAGAGATAAATAAATTTGGATATAACAGTCCGATTACCTGAGTAGTACAAGTTTTTATTGTGTCCAAAAGAATATAGATGTTATCAAACACTGGTTGTGTCAGTGGTACAATATTTTTTTGGAGGAAATATGTGTTAAAACCAATACGAATGTACAAGTAAGTTTTCTCACATCCAAGAACAACATGTGAAAGGAGACAACATAAAAACATTTGCAAAGGGAATATTTTATACATCATGAAACAATTTTCAAAAATGTAATGTTATTATAATGCTCTAACACAAGAAAATTACCAAGCAAAATTTTAAGGTAATTCTTTGAAAGTGCAAACTTATAAAGTGCAGTTCGTATTTTCTTATTTGTATCAAATTTTCTCCCAATTTTCTCTGAACATACAAAAATGTCTTTCAATGGGAAGAACAGCTCGAGAACCTATGGCACAATGTGTCTTATAGCCAGTCTTTCATACTTGACTCGTTTTCAACGTTTTAAAATCAATTCTAATCGTGGATTTGATGTCTCTGTACCTTTCTCAGTATGCAGATATTTTTAACCAAATTTCCTATGACTATGACCGTGAAAAATTCAAAAAGAAATGTGAATTTTGTTTAGATAACAATCTGGTTTTATTTTACATCATAAAATAAATAGTGAGGGTAAATGAGAGTTTCTTAAACCAAAAAATATTGATTTTCAACCATCATTCAATGTTTTCAACCCTGTATAAATAAATGAACACATTCTTATACAGTTCATTTTTCCATTACCTTTTTAATAATAGTTTCTTTAAAAAATTATTTAGGTGACATAGGCCAAAGAAATAGCTTTCTCTTTTCCAACAACTAACATTTATTCATTTAACTAATTTATCATAAAGAGATACTCAGCTACATATAGTCATATTAGTCACACAAAATATAAAATAAGGAATTATGGTTATACTATGATGGTCTTCAAATGGTTAAAGCTGGAGAAGATATTCAGGGATGCAACAAAATGACTTACTTCACTTCTCCATCAACTGTTAGGTCTCTTCACCAAGACTCAAACACTAATTCCTGTAGTGCTACAAGCAGCAGCTCCACAGTCCTAACCACAAACCTAACACCGCTGTTCGTTTACACATACACAGGTATGTGTGTGCGTGCATACGCGCATTGTGTGTTTGAATCACTTGTGCATATATATACATTTATTGATAAATTACTCTATGCTAGCTAGACATTTTACTAAGTGTGGTCCTATATGGTATCCCCTTTAATCATTACACAAGATATGAGAAAATTATAACTCACAATAGCTGACTATTTGGCACACATTGGATTTTGAAGTTGGTTCAAATGTCAAGACTAAGGTTTAATATCTGTGCTACACTAAATAATGGTTGAACATACACAATTTGCTTTATAAATAAATATTCACATAAAAGAAAATACTGACTCACGGGAAACTGTCATGTCTGTGGAGGGGTAAGAAGAAGGAAACCGCGTTTAAATTATATTTAGTAATGCTACGATTGAGAAAGTTTACAACACTTAATAGGAGAGTAGTATTGGCCAGTTTTATAATTTTGTCTCTGTGGTCAGCACGTGAGATCACTTATCCCACAGTCTCTGATGATGACATTAAGGCTGGATGGGAAATAGCCATGATGGCTCTAAGTTTTCTTTTCCATCTGGCTCTAAAAATCTAAGAGCTTAAGGCTGTTTTGGAGCTTCTGCGCAGCACAGTAAAGAAATCATTTAGAAAAGGCAGAAAATACATAAGTATTTTATGTGAAATATTTTCTGCTGTCTATAAAGTAAGAAACACAGTGGAGATGTACAAGGCAGATTATATTCAAATAAATGGACAATAGCAGAACGGGGGAATCGGTCCTTAATATGATGGCAGAGTTGAGACACAGACACTCTCATCCTTTCTCACTCTTAAACCGCATTTACCCTTTAAAAGTACTTCTTTTTTAGTTTTTTAAGGAACCTCCAAACTGTTCCATAGTGGCTGTACCAACTTATAGTCCCACCAACAGTGCAGGAGAGTTCCCTTTTCTCCACACCCTCTCCAACATTTATTGTTTCTAATGTTTTGATGATGGCCATTTTGACCGGTGTGAGATGATACCCCATTGTGCCTTTGACTTGCATTTCTCTAATGATTAGTGATGTTGAGCATCGTTTCATGTGTCTGTTGGCCATCTGTATGTCTTCTTTGGGGAAATGTCTATTTAGGTCTTCTACCCATTTGTGGATTGGATTATTTGCTTTTTTGGTATTAAGCTGCATGAACTGTTTGTATATTTTGGAGATTAATCCTTTGTCTGTTGCTTCGTTGGCAAGCATTTTCTCCCATTCTGAGGGTTGTCTTCTTGTCTTGTTTATGGTTTCTTTCTCTGTGCAAAAGCTTTTAAGTTTCATTAGGTCCCATTTGTTTATTCTTGATTTTATTTCCATTATTCTAGGAGGTGGGTCCAAAAGGATCTTGCTTTGATGTATGTCATAGAATGTTCTGCCTATGTTTTCCTCTAGGAGTTTTATAATGTCTGGCCTTACATTTAGGTCTTTAATCCATTTTGAGTTTATTTTTGTGTAAGGTGTTAGGAAGTGTTAAAAAACTAAAAATAGAACTACCATATGATCCAGTAATCCCACTACTGGGCATATACCCAGAGAAAACCATAATCTAAAAAGAAACAAGTACCGTAATGTTTATTGCAGCACTATTTACAATAGCCAGGACATGGAAGCAACCTAAATGTCCATCAACAAATGAATGGATAAAGAAGATGTGGCATATATATACAATGGAATATTAGTCATAAAAAGGAATGACATGGAGCTATATGTAATGAGGCGGATAGACCTAGAGTCTGTCATACAGAGTGAAGTAAGTCAGAAGGAGAAAGACAAATATAGTATGCTAACTCATATATACAGAATTAAAAGAAAAATGGTACTGATGAACCCAGTGACAGGACAAGAATAAGGATGCAGATGCAGAGAATGGACTGGAGGACATGGGGTTGGGGGAGTGGGGGGAGAAGGGGAAGCTGGGATGAAGTGAAAGAGTAGCACAGACATATATATATACTACCAACTGTAAAATAGGTAGCTGGTGGGAAGTTGCTGCATAACAAAGGGAGATCAACTCAATGATGGGTGATGCCTTAGAGGGCCAGGACGGGGAGGGCAGCGGGGAGTCGCAGGAGGGAGGGGATACAAGGATATGTGTATAAATACAGCTGATGCACTTTGGTGTACCTCATAAGCTGGTACAAGAGTGTGAAGCAATTATATTCCAATAAAGAGCTTTAAAAAAAAAGTACTTCTTAAACAGAATGCATTTTTTTTTAGGCGCAAACCTCAAGGAGAAATGCCTGGTTAGAAAGCCTTGGGATGGTTCCCCACAGTGAGTGGATTTATAGGCAATAGTGATAGACATTCACACTAGACTTTATATTCTTTCCACCACCACATACATCATGTCTGCAGAGAATTACAAGTCCATTCTAACAAAAAGAAAGAACTCATACTCTTTTAATCACATTAATATTGGCCTTTATTTATGCTAGACTATGCCTCCCAGGAAAAGCTTTTGTATCTATCAGATTTTAAATGACCACCAGATGAGGAAAGAGAATTGAAAGCCAGAATCAGAGGATCTCTTTTTATTAAGAATATCAGTAAATATTCAAAGCAAATGAGTTCAAATTAAGCAGAAAGACTAATTCCAAGTGTTCATGTTCACCGAAGTCCCAAGGGAATATTTCCTCTCAAATTTTGAGAAGACTTTTAACACACCGTTACATTTCAGACTCTGGGTTTATATTTATGATCAGCACTGTTTCCTTTTAACTATACTCTTGTTCAAAAAATATATGAGCATCGGGGCAAAACTCATCAAATGTCTCCATAGTTACTTTGACTTATGAGCGGGCTTTTATGGGAAATTTTAATTCTTACCCAAATTATTTTTCCTCCTACTAATGATATGGCTCTCTCTGCACATCTTGTAAAGAATGGAGTTGTTGTGTGGTCCATTAAAGGAATGTGTCAATACATAAAAAGCTTTTAGGGGACAGTGTTATAACTGGAGAGTGTATGTTCACATGGAAATTATTCCCTGGATTAAAATTTTTAAAAGCTGGAAGATTGGCAATTTAAAATTTTATGTCTTGTTTTCTTAGAAAAGCTCCTTTATTTTCATATCCACAAGCCAACACAAGAAGAATGAATCTATTTATTGCCTGGATGGCACAATCAAAATAAAATGAACTCTGTTTTTTCCAATTGCAAGTGGAAAAACAGTTGATATTGTGTAAAATATTAAAATATTGAAAAGAAACTTTAAATAGAGAAAATATGTGTTAGAATTGAGAAAGAACCAATCCCTAAAATGAGATTGATTGAAATTCTGACTTTGTGAATTTTATCATGAAGTTGCATTAAATCCTTTGAATTCTTGCATTTCAGTGTCTTCAAATGTGTAATATTAACCTATGCAAGCCATAATAATGGCATTAATTTTTAATTGCATTAGGTACAAACATAGTAGCCCATTTGTTCACAAGTATCCTTTGATGCAACAGGTTATAGTAAAATTTTTAAAGTAAAGAAACTGAGGACAAGAAATGAAAAGGGATTTCCCAATGCAGCATCTAGAAAGTGGCAGAGCTAGGAGGAAATTAAGATATCCTGATGCTGAAGTCCAGTGTCCTTCTCGTTACACCATTTTGCAGAACTATTAAGGTCGAATATTGCTTACTGAGTATCCTAAATGAAATTATTGTCCTATACTATAAGCCTGCCACCAGCTAAAAATCAGTGGCTATTTTTATAGGTTGTCATCATGGGTTAGCAGTTATCTGCTTCAGTTAGCAGTTGTTGTCGGTTATCTGCTTTAATAAGAAAACATAAGAATACAGTTATTGAAAAAGTGCATACACGAGTGTAAAAGTACTAATATTTATCAGCTGTTTCAATATTTTCTATCAAAATTAGAATGTTAATTTAAAAAGTCTTCCCAAGGCAGCACACTAAGAACTATTAGGAAAGTAATAACAATATAAATTTATCTTTTATTCTTTGTTCATCTAAGGAGGGAATTTTTTTAATTAAAAAATTATTATTCTCTGATAAAGTAAAATATAACTCAGTGACCAAACAGTAGCAGCAGCACAAGAGCAAAAGTTAGGAATTATACATGGATTTAATAATTAAACTTGAATAATGAAAATCTGAAAATCCATAAGAATGTCTATAATTTGTAATTGCCATTCACTTAATTCCTTTAAGAAGTAATTCTCATTAACACAATAACTTTATTTTAGAGCTTCTGAAGTAACCTTATAAAACTGCATGTAGGGAAGGAAGAAGGAATACAGATAGTCAGAGGTCGGTATGGAAGATGGTTTATATAAAATGATGGAATCCAAATAAAATAAGTGGTCAAAAACAAGAATCCAACACCTCCTACCTGACAAAACACCATTGTTTTGGGTCTAGCATCATGCCAAGTTTTTGTATCACATTTAATGTTCCCAAAGAAACTCAGGGCATTGAAGAATGAGGGAACAGTGAACAAGGGGACAAACAAGATTCTACAATACAATGGCCAGAATAAATTCATATCTTGATGTCTTACAAGTCCAGACTCAATACTACGTATCAAAGTGACTTGGCATTTTTTAACTAAGTAGTTTAGTCGATTGGCCATTTGGGGAAAAATTGTTTATTTCTATTTTCTTTATACATCATCTCATCTCCTAAAATAGAGAATTTTCAGAATTCCACAATTGGCAATAAGTTGAAAAGTTTTAGACTGGCAAGTCCAAAATCTGCAGGGCAGGCTGGCAGGCTGACATTCTGGTAGGAGTTAACATGGTGGTCTTGAGTCCAAAGTCATCTGGAGGCAGACTCTTTTCCTCTTCAGGGGACCTCAGTCTTTTCTCTTATGGCCTTCAACTAGTTGGATAAGACCCACCCACATTATGGAGGATAATCTACTTTTCTAAAAGTCTACTTATTTATTACTCACATTTAAAAAGTATATTCACAGCAACATTTACACTAGTGTTTGACCAAACAACTGGGTACCTAGACAAGTTGTCACTTAAAATTAACCATCACAACTAGTAAATTTGATAATTTGCTAGAGGATGAGTATGGACTAGCATGAGAAAGAAAACTCCTGAGGCCATAGTCACAGGGGGTCTCCATCCTTTCCTGGGCTCTCACCTCAGGAACTCCACCAGTTTCTTACTCTGGAGATCGGAAAACATGCTCTCACGGTCCTGGCAAGGGGAGGTGAAACGTAGCCATTGCGAATCCCTGCCAGAAACTTCTGCACAGTAAATTCTTACTCTCCACGAAAGTAATTCACTGAATGGCAATGCCGAGGCCTTATCCCACTTGAGAGAAAAGAATTCCTCCCCACTCCAGCCCACAGCACCTTCCCATCTCATCTAAGGGGGGCAGGGGTGGGGCGAATTTTTTTTTAATTACAACAAAAACAAAAACTAGTTAACAAGCAACTGAACTTCAAGAAGTGGATTGGGACTATTGCAGCCAAGGAAGGGAGTAGGGAGCAGAGGGAGGGGAAAAAAGGCTATATAACCCTGGAGGAGGGACAGAAACACTCGTGAAAGCCATACCTCTGAGACACAGCCCCACTGAAAGACTAACACTTAATCAGAGGATGATGGAACTTTTCTCCTTTCCCACACTCTCCCGCCACGCCAAGACTCCAGCATAATAAACAGTGGATTACAGCTGACAGGGCTGCAAGAAATAGACTCTCTGTAAGGAACAGTTTAGTAAGACGCCTCAAAGCCAAGAAAAGAGACAAAAACGAGGATGCAGGAGGAGTTTGAAGCCACAGGTAATTTACAATGCAAACATTAAACAGCCCAACTGCTAACTAGATTAACATAAATACACTGTAGGCCTGCTGACCGCAGAACCTATCGTACAACATAAGTGACTTCCAACAAAATATTCCAAGGCATGTGAGAGGCAAGGAAAAAGTGCCGTCTGAAGAGACAGAGCAATCATGGAAACTACACTCAAATATGACACAGATGCTGGAATCATCAGACAAAGAAGTTAACTGTGATGAACATATCAAGGAGTCTAATGGAGCAAGTAGACCACATGAAAGACCAAATGGGTAATGTCAGCAGCAAGATGGACTTTATTAGAAAAAAAAAATCCAAAAGTAACGCTAGAAATAAAAAGCATAGTAAGAGACATGAAGAAGGCCTTGGATGGCTCATGGGAGGATTTGACACAGCTAGGGGGAGGAAATTAGGGAAATTGAAAATTCCCAAGCTTAAATGCAAAGAATAGGAAGAAAGAACAGAACACCTCAGGACTATGGAACCATATCCAACTGCATAAAAAATACATAATTAGAATAATAGAAGGAGAAGAAAGAGTGAATGGGAAAAAAGAAATATGTGAGGTAGTAATGACCGAAAAATACCCAAACTTAAGACAGATAGCAAACCACAAATCTTGGAAGCTTAGACAACACCAGGGTGTATCATATCTAAATGAAAGAAAATCAGAGACAGAGAAAATCTTGAAGAAAACCAGAGGGCTGAAAAACCACCTTTACCTATAGAGAAACAAGAATGAGAACATAGCTGATTTCTCAAGAGAAACCATGTAAGCAAGAAAAGAGTGCATGAAATCTTTAAGTTGTTCAAGAAAATAATTGCTAATCTAATTGCATTAGTTTCCACATGCCACGGAACAACTAAGCCCGTGTGCCACAACTAATGAGCCTGTGCTCTAGAGCCTGCGAGCCACAACTACTGAAGCCTGTGCTCCTAGAGCTGGTGCGCTATGAGAGAAGCCACTGCAATGAGAAGCCTAAGTGCTGTAATGAAGAGTAGCCCCTGCTAGTCACAACTAGAGAAAACCTGTGGGCAGCAACGAAGACCCAATGCAGACAGAAAATAAATAAAATAAAATAAAATAAAATAAAATAAAATAAAATAAAATAAAATAAAATAAAAATAATTTTTAAAAAATTAAAAAAATTTTTAAGACTTTAAAGAAATTAAAAATTTTAAAAAACAAAAAATTTTAAAAATTAAAAAAATAAATTTAAAAAATTTTTAAATTTTTTAAAAATTAAAAAAAAGAAAATATCTTGGAAAAAATAGTGTCTAGACTTTTTTGAACAAACTGAAGCTGAATGAATTTATTATCAGCAGTCCTGCAATATAAGAAAGATTAAAATATGTTGTTTGGATAGAAGGAAAGTAATATCAAATAAAAAGTTGGATCTGCAGAAAGGAATGAAGATATCTAGAAACTGTAAAATTATGGATAAATATAAAAGCCAATGTTTAGTTATTTTTACTCTTTTTAAAAATATTATTGTCTAAAAAATATAGTAGCAAGAAAAATAGTAGCCATGTACACTGAGGTTTAAAATATATTAGAAGTAAAATATATAATCATAACAAAAATGATACTGGGGAAAATGAAAAGACACTTGTAAGATTCTTAAACTGTAACTGTATTTGCTTTTATTATTATTTGATGGTAGCCTCTGGTAAGTGAAAATGTACATTTTAACTCCAGAGCAATTGTGAAAAAATAAAATGAAATAAAGAACTACAGCAAGTAAACCACAGTGGAGATAAAAATAGAACCATAAAGACATTCTGATATTCCTAAAGATGAAGAGGAAACAGTACAAAAAATAAGTAGTAAGATGGTAAATTTAAACCACGCATATCAAAATTACGTTAAATATATATGATCTAGGCATTCAAATTAAAGGCAAAAAATATCAGATGTATAAAGCAAGAGCCAACCTTGAGCTGTTATTTTAAACATATATTTTAAATTCAAAGATATGATTTTTAAAAAGATAGTAAAATAGCATTTACTAAGCATTGTCATAGGTCTTCTCATTTATGTACTGGCAAAATTAAAATAAAATGTTTCTACTCTTCATGTTTTTGATCAATAATCTGTGATGCTTTTGAAATGATTACATAAGTGAATACAATTTAACGTTTAAGCAAGTTATAGTTTTAAAAATCAAATAAGATTTGTTAAGTGTCTTTCACTTGCATCATCGGTAGAAAAATATCTCTCTTCAGACTATCAAGTAAGAGAACCCAAACGTGGTTTATTTAGTTCACACGCATTCAAAAATAAAAAATAATTCCTTGAAATCCCAAAGACTTTGGAATATAAAAAGGTAAACTGTACCCTAAGATAGGATGCACATGAGCACAAAGGTTTTCATACTATAAGAAGCTATTATTTTCCAAATGTGGAGAAAAATAGTAATAACAGCCATCAAGGGTACCTTACCTTTATCTTTATCTGGTGATATCATCCTGTCATTCACCAGGGCTATTGATGTACCATTAATTAAGCTATGCATTAAAACTTCACGTGGGGAATCCCTGAGTGTATTCATGGCAAGAATCTCCAGGATATATGCCTGGCCATGACCTGAAGGGTTGCAGAGTGTCACAATAGTTTAAAACTGCTAAGAAGAGTGATGTATAAACAAAGCCCAAGTTCCAATCATTGTTATTGATAATTATAATTGTCATACTATCTGTCTCGAAGGCCCATCAAACTCCACGTGAGCAAAACCTAACTCATCTTTCTTAGAACCCCTTCCCCTTCTATGTTAGTGACAGCACCCTTTACCCTGCTCACCACACCAGCAAACTTCCCAGTCCCTTTTCTTTCAGGTCCCTCATCTAATGTCTCATCAAGTCTGTAGGCCTGATCTTGTATTTATGACATTGGTATCATCCTCTTCATTGCTACTGCTATTTACCCCAGTATTTGTCACCAAACTTATTGCAATATTTTTCTAATAGGTTCTTTTTTGTTGCTGTTGTTAAGTCTGTCTGCTCCACAGCTGCCTGAATAAATGGTATTATATCACTCTTTTGCTTGAAATCTTTCCAAGTTTCCCCAAGATCTACAGGAGAAACGCTAGCCAGTTGCCTTGGTGCATGGGGTCCTGCATGATATAGCCCCTGTCTCTCTCTCCAGCCTCACCTCCAGCCACTCCCTGACACAAACGTATGTTTCAGAAATACACACTGGGACTTCCTAAGGTGGTGCAGTGGTTGAGAATCTGCCTGCCAATGCAGGGGACATGGGTTTAATCCATACTCCAGGAAGATCCGGCATGCCACAGAGTGACTAAGCCCGTGCGCCACAACTACTGAAGCCCTCGCGCCTAGAGTTCATGCTCTGCAACAAGAGAAGCCACCCCAGTGAGAAGCCTGAGCACTGCAACGAAGAGTAGCCCCTGCTCACCACAGCTAGAGAAAGCCCACGCAGCAGCAAAGACCCAACACAGCCAATAAATAAATAAATAAATAAATAAATAAATAAATTTAAAAAAAGAGAGAGAAACACACACTGCTTGTGTACACACACACACACTCTCACACTCGTGTTAGTGTTTCTTGCCTTGGTGGCTTTGCGTTCTGGCTCCACTCCCTGGAATAAATAATCAATCAGCCCTCATTGTTTAGAACTCAGCTCTAGGTTACTGCTTTCAGAATACATGAGCCATCTTCTCTCCCTGTCCCCTCTCTGTGCCATCACAATGCACATATTTGTCATACACTGTAATTATCAGTTTATGTTTTTCTCTCTTATTAGAAGGCAAGCACTCTCAGGGCTGAAACTATGTCTTCATCTTTTTTACCCACAGCACTTATCTCAGTGCCTGACACATAGTAAACACTCAATAGCTATTTGTTAAATATTTGAATTGATAGGAAATAAGATTTTCATTGCTTAGGCAAGTGCATGTGATAACAGCCACATTGTTTTCATTATGTCCGTTTGAAAACATATCTGCAAATTCTTTGAAATTCCTTACAGAGAAACGTGGTCTCTGCCTCTTCTTGAAACTGGGCAGGGTTTTGTCACTGTTTGAACCAACAGAGTACAGCAGAAGTGATGCTCTGTGACTTGCAATGCTGAGGAACCAAGACACAACTTCCTCCCTGCTTCCTGGCATGCTTACTCTTAAAGTCTTTATTGGCCAAGAAAGCAGTTTGACAGCCCTGAGGCTACCATGCTATTGGGAAGCCAATATAGCCCATGTGGAGACCATATGGATGTGTTCTGAGACTACGTAAAGAGACAGAAAGATGCTCAGACAGTCCCCAGTCATCCCAATCCCACCTCCATCACCTCTGTTCCAGCAACAGCTGCTCTGTCCCTGACTGAAGTACAGACCTGGAGCCACAGATGCCTGGCTGATCCCTTCTAAAATCCCTTCTGAAACTTCTGACCTAGAGAGATTGTGAAGATAAGAATGATTGTTGCTGTGTTTGGCTGACCAGTACATTTTTAGATAATTGGTTATACAGCAATAGAAAACTGGAACATACTTTTTAGAGAGGAATTAAAAATAATGGATTGTGAAATTTAGAATTAATTAAATATTCTTTTTAAATGAAATACTATTGAATAATTAAATGAGAATACAGGCAAACCTCGGAGATATTGCCGATTTGATTTCAGACAGCTGCAATAAAGCAAATATCACAATAACACAAGTCACAAATTTTTTGGTTTCTCAATGCCTTATAAAAGTATGTTTATACTATACAGTAGTCCATTTGGTGTGCAATACCATTATGCCTTAAAAAACAATGTATATAACTTAATTAATACTTTATTGCTAAAAAGTACTAACCATTTTCTGAGCCTTCAGAGAGTCATAGCAGTAACATTAAAGATCACTGATCACCATAAAAAAATAATAATAATGAAAAAGTTTGAAATATTGCACAAATTACCAAAAGGTGAAACAGACACAAAGTGAGCAAATGCTGTTGGGAAACTGATGCTAATCGACTTGTTCTGCATAGGGTCACCACAAACCTTTGATCTGTAAAAAACACAATATCTGCAAAGCTCAAGAAAACAAACAACAATAAAACAAGGTCTGCCTGTAATTTTACAAACCTCAGAAAGAGAATCAGAAGAACTACAAGGAAAGAACGTTGAGCACAATAGAGATTAGACATTGAAAGAGTCACCCAACTAGTGTTTAACTTGATCAGAAGAAAAATACATATATATATGTATATATATAAATTTACATATATATACAAATTGGGTGATTTATATACATATATAGTAGCATTTACAGACATCTAGGGAAACTAGCATTTAATTAAAAAAAGATTATTAACAAAACAGGAGCTTTTATCAATGTTGATTTTGAAGGAATAAGAAACCGTATTTTCGTCCATGTTTTTCTCATTATAGGTCACTGGAATAGTCTACTTCTTAAGTAATTGACCACACAGTCTTCTGACTCGATTTATTATTATGTCAAGCAGAGTTCTGTGATTCTCGGAAGCACTATAGAAATCACTCGAGGTTTTAAAATTCATAAAAATAAATGCATTAAGAACTAAGGATAACGTGAAGTTCCTTTTGTACTTCATTTTCTATATGATGATACCACTAGAAAAGCTATACAATTAAATGATTATTTACATCTGTGTAGTCCTCTGTGTTGCACAAAGTCCTTTCATATACATTCACTTTGTGTTTCTCCTCTAGCCTTGCAGAAGTGAGAACTCTTTCTATGGTGCAAATGAGATAACTAAAGCTAAATAAAGAATTACCCCATGCCTCTTCCCCCTACTTCTAGGGGAATTCAGTGTGCTTTAAATTAGCAAATATTGTTATTTATTACATGTAAAACAGTGAGCTGAGTACTGCAGTATATGTAAAGATGAACAAAACCCATTTTCTGGTTTCACAGAGTTAGCATTCTAAAAGGGGAGGCCGGGTGAAATAAATTGGCAAAAATCTATATTAATGCAAACTCTCAGGATTTCAGAGTTGAGGAAAGTCCCATGTGTTTGAAAGGCTCATAAAAGCTGTATTTAAATCAGCCTTTTAAAATAGGTCATCTTATTTTCCTTAACAATAATAAAACAGAAAAATACAAAGGGTCATGCTTTTTGTCCCAGTATAACATTTTGTCTCATGAGGAGACTCAAGGAAGTGGATGAGTGTATTAGTAATTTTTAGGTCAGAGAGAAATACAGGCCGTGTGGAAATCCTGGAATCTCATTCTTGGTGTGTGCTCCAAGGATCAACAAGAGGGACAAGTCAGGCACGTAGAGAACCAGGCGGGCATCAGACTGCAGCTGGAAATCTTCTTGCTATTCAGCCTGGCATCTTGTCATCATCTCCCCCAGTCTGGTCAGTTGTACATATGCCTTGAGAACAAATGTAAATATTCCAGATTCTAGTCCAAATCTAGGTCCAGCAACAAATTGACAGATCTCTGGTAATATTCAAGAATACTTGGTCTTTTACCAGCAACATGATTCATTTTCTTTTGCGTCAGGTAGATCCCTAAAGAAAAGGTAGCACACACACTTAAACAGTGAATCCTAAAGTTCACATTGATAATCTTTCTTCTGATTTTCAGTCTCCTTTGAAATTCGTTTTTCAGCTTCAGAAGACAAAGGAACTCTAGGGAGTGGCCTGCCTGCTGTGCCTTCATCTCTTGAAAATCAAAATCGGAAATACGGAATCCAGGTGAGTTTCCTCCTTTGAATCAATCACCTTCTTTCTCATATATTATAACCACAACTGTCAGAGGTCTCCGAGTCCAGCTAGTTAGAAATGGGGTTTTTGAAGCCAAAGTCATAGGTTCACTTCTGTCAAGGGCCAGTTAGCTCCGTCCCCTTCATCCTTGACGTCTGAACCCATAATTGGGCTAGCCATTCCCTGTCGTCAGAGGGGAACTCGATACAACAGTGTGAATGGGCACGTCCATCACACCTGTAGACAGATGAGGATAAGATGGCAGTCGTACCCGTGTGACTTGATAACTGTGCATTAATCGCAGATTCAGGGGAGCACAGAGCAGGGTCTGAGGCCCACAGTTGACTAATTATGTAACCTTGAATGAACTAGACTTTCTGAATCTTCAGAAGCAACGTATGTCAACTGATTTCTGGTCATGTGCACAGACACCTCAACCTCACATTTGCAAAACCATAGTTATTTCCTTCCCAGCACCTCGGATCTAATCCCACTCTCACACTTCCTAAATCAGTGTCCAGGACCCCTCTCAATCCTGTTATCCAAGTCAGGAATCTAAGAGCTTTCCTAATTTCTTCCCCTTGTCTTTTTATTCAATTAATAAAAAAATAGTCTCCTAAAAAGATTTCATATATCCCCCCCATCTCATCACTCGTCCCTCTTCCTTAGTTCCATCCTTTCTATTTCTGGCTTGAATCACTGGAATAAACCCCTCATTGTGCCCCTTCCTCTAGCCTCATCCCCCTTCTTTCTAATCCCACCCACAACCTTCCCTTGTGTGACCAGCAGAGCGATGCCTCTGAGACGCTTATCTGATCATGTAATCTCCAGGCTCAATATTTTCCTTTATTCTGCCGGCAGCCTCACGTTCCATATCCAACTCTGCCCCTCACCGTGCCCTCTCTCTCTCCAGTCTTTGCACTTGTTCTTTGCCTTTGCCTCTGCTCTTCCCTCTCTGTGGAAAGCCCTCCTCCCTCCGGGTCACCTGGGACACTGCTGTTCACCCCAAGTCTCAGTTTACATGTCCCCATGTGCAAAGCTTTCTGCAGCTCATCGGGTGAACTAAGGGTTTGGGGATTGTTTGCTTTCCCCAAGAAAACACACCTTGTGAAAATTTTGTATTATTCTGTAATTGTTTCTCCTATTTCTTCCCAGCACATTCTAAAATCATTACAAAGATGGGTGATTTCTTGGTCACTATATTCCCCCATATTCAGAATAGTGTCTGGCACAGAGTGGCCAGTAGGTGGGTAGGTCTAACAAACACATGAGAGTGTGGATGCTAAGCGGAAAGCCCTTTAGTCTAATGAGCACCTGATGGTTTGGCTGTACCTTTGGGCTAAAAGAGCCACAGAAGGTGGACATGTGGCAAGGACAATCCGGAGCTATAGAGAAATGGAGGGTGGACATGAGCTAGAAAGTTATGGGGCACTGGGTGCTGAGTGAGAGAAGGGCCAAAGTAGGAACTCTCAGAATCAGGATGGGGGGAGGCTCTGAAGAGACCCTTGAAGGTTGTTTCCTGTGGAGTTCTGTTCCATGTGATCATCTGCTAATATTCCCCATAAATCAAGAATGTGTGGGCACTCAGGGTGTGTGTGTGTGTGAGTGTGTGTGTGAGATTGTGTGTCTGTGTGAGAGAAAGAGAGGAGACAGAGACAGAAATATAGAGCTAGAGATGAGAGATGAGAATGAGAGAATCTTTGGTGACCTTTAAAAATAAGTAGGGCTTTATTTCATACTGGGCGGATGGTCTATAGCATCTAGACCATAATTTCACACTTAGGTGTCCAAGCAGCAGAGGAAACTGAGTGAATTTCTTGAGAAACCTTGGATATAGGCTTTGGAATTAAGGGTTTGAGTCAGTCTTGCCTTTGCATGGAAGAGTAAGGCTGCTTCTCATCTAATCTCTGAGTGACAGTAGGAATGGAAACGTCACACTTAGTATCAGTTTTGTATTCTAATAAACACAACCTCCAACCATGCTCTGTCTTTTAATAACCGAAGTCTGAACCACTCCCTAGTTATAAATTACAGAGGTTCATCCACCCTCTCAGTTTCTGGGGGTTGAACAGTGTTGTGTGGGTCTGGATATCTGAATATCTCTACCTGAAGCAATGAAGCAACCATAAAAACGCATCCCATGATGGATTAAGCCACTTCCTGGTACCTTCATGCAGTGGAAGTAGTTCAGTAGTCTTGTCTCTCATTGAAAGTCAGTCCTGTGTTTCTACATCCTTGGGAATCACTTCCTCGGAGAACACACATCACAGAGCGTAACTCCCCATTTCCTTCGAAACCTGCTTTTGAGTGTTCTTTTCATAAAGCCGCCCAGGTTTTCATTAGCTCTCATGACTTGTTGCACTGTATTTGTATCAGAACTCTTGGGGAGCTTTATTATCCATTATATTGCTTCACTGCGAGGGCTGGGTACCTCCATCACTAGGCTGAAAGAAACAATAAGCACTGCACTCCTGGGCACAGTTTGGTCAGTGTCATCAGATCAGAAGGGCGTTGTAAGCTGGGAGACGGCTTAATGGTCCACCAGGTGCCGGGGCTCTGCCAACTCTGACTGAGCCTCAGCTCTCCTTCCCCTGAGAGCGTAAGGAAGAAGTAAAGTGTAACCCTGCCTTATTTAGACAGTCATTTCAGATGGGTTTACTGTAATGATCTATTCCCAGACCTCTGCGTTCATTCATGCCTCCCCTGCTAGGAAGGGAACGTGGTGTTTTAGCTATTTTGATATTTTAAAAGAAATTTTATAAACATTACTGCAAAATCATTTTGTTCTGTTCGATTTACTGTTTTCTAGTGACATTACCTCTAGATACTGCCCTGCCTTCCTCACTCCATTCAGAAGCAGTAACAGGATCACAAGATATACAATGTAGTTAAGTCATGGTTATAAATAGGGCTTTCTTTCACCAGTAAGAACTAAACTTTCTTTACTTGAGCATCTGGGAACTAGAAATAAGTCACCCTTTTGCAGTTATCCCAAATACACTGATGTGTCCACAAACTGATGTGAGAAGCTATTTAGCCATTCTTTTTTTTTCCTTGCCCAATGAATTAGGTGTATTTTTATTTACTTATCTTAATAAGTGTATAATAGTGTTGTTGAGAGATGTTCCTAATATTAGTAACCACGAGTCTCTGGAAAATCAGATATTTCCTTATACAATTCAGTTTTGAGGCTTAATCAACACTTCATATTTATTTAGGGACATTTATCTTTACCTAGTTTTTCTCATCTCACTAAGCTTTGGTTATCCATCCCAAATTAGACAGTCTCAAACCTCCTTATTTTAATTACATCTTCATTTTTTGATTTTCTCTGGGTGAAGTGTATCTGCATATCCCTATTATAAAGAGATGAGAAGAAAATTTGAGTAAACTGAGAGATAAATCATGTTCCTGAATGGGGAGGCTAAAGACTAACATGTCAATTTCCCACAAATGTATTGATAAGTTTGATATCATTCCAAGTAAACTTTTAAATATATATATATTTTTGAGAACTTGAGAATTTAAGTTGATCTGCAAATATAAGGTTAGGTCTGGGTAGGAAGACCCAAGACCTTTAGGGGAAAAAAAAAAAGGGTAATAAGGGGAGGCTTGTTTTTGCACATATAAATATACTAGAGAAAATTTAAAAATGAGTAGTAGAAGAAAATTGCTAATAAAACCTGATAGATATAAATTAGTATTTGATAAAGATGGTCATCCAAATAAATGAGAGAATTAAAAAAAAAAAGAGTGAAGTGGTGCTGGGGCAACTGGTAATATATTTGGAAAAATAAAATTAGATCCTTAACTCATATCTTACACTAACAAAGTATATATGAAATAAAAAGATTACTGTAAAAATGTAAAACATAAGAAAAGAAAGAGGAGAATATAAGCAAATGATAAGATGATTCTTTCTATGAAAAAGAGAAGTAGAAAGCTTCACAGTGAAGAAGGAAGAGATTAGACCACAAAATAATTTAATTAAAACTTACATATGGATAAAAAATTGATAAATAAAATTAAATCTAAAATTCGGGAATTTAGCTGAGATAATTTTGATTAAATGTTAATGACCTTAACATACCATAAGTTAAATAAAGATACTAATAATCTAATACAGTAAAAATGGCAAAGTAACTTGAAGAGAAACTTTATAATAAAAATACAATAAAATTCTATTTTTCTTGCAATCTAGTAATCAGAAAAATGCAAAATAATTAAGATATGTTTGCCTTCAAAATGTGAAAATTATTTACAACGTATATATTGGCTATAGTGATAAGAGCACTGTTAGTCTCCCACTCTGTCTGTAATAAATTACCACAAACTTAGCGTCTTAAAAGAACAGAAATTTATTCTATCACAGTTCTGAAGAACAGATGTCCGAATAAGTTTCACTGGGCTAAAATCAAGGTGTCAGCAGGGCCACACTCCCTCCCGAGGGGCTAGGGGAGAAGCCATTCTTGCCTCCTCCAGCTTCTGCTGGCCGCCATATTCCTTGGTTTGTGGTCGCATCACCCCAGTCTCTGCCTCCTTGGTCACAGGGCTGAGAAGTCAAATATCCCTCCTTCTCCTTCTTAGAATAATGCTTGTGATAACTTTTAGGACCCACATGGATAATGGGGGATGCACTTCCCATCGCGCAATAATTAACTTAATCACATGTGTAAAAAAGCCTTTTTCAATGTAAGGCAATATCAACAGGATCTCAGATTAGAATGTGGATGTCTTTTTTTTTTTTTTAACATACATTAAACTGCATATATTTAGAGTGTACAATTTGGCATTTTTTTTCTTATTAGTAATGTATATAAGGCAATCCCAATCTCCCAATTCATTCTCCCCCAACCTGCCCTGCTTTCCCCACTTGGTGTCCATATGTTTGTTCTCTACATCTGTGTCTCTATTTCTGCCTTACAAACCAGTTGATTTTTACCAATTTTCTATATCCCGCATATATGTGTTAATATACGATATTTGTTTTTCTCTTTCTGACTCATTTCACTCTGTATGACAGTCTCTAGGTCCATCCATGTCTCTACAAATGTCCCAGTTTCATTGCTTTTTACAGCTGAGTAACATTCCATTGTATATATGTACCACATCGTCTTCATCCATTCATCTGTTTTTTTTTTTTTCCAGAACTTTTATTGAGATACAGTTAACATATGATAAACTGCATATATTTAGAGCATACAATTTGGTATCCCAATCTCCCAATTCATTCCCCCCCAACCCTCCACGCTTTCCCCGCTTGGTGTCCATATGTTTGTTCTCTACATCTGTGTCTCTATTTCCACCTTGCAAACCTGTTGATTTGTACCATTTTTCTATACTCCGCATATATGTGTTAATATACAATATTTGTTTTTCTCTTTCTGACTCACTTCACTCTGTATGACAGTCTCCAAGTCCATCCATGTCTCTAGAAATGTCCCAGTTTCCTTGCTTTTTACAGCTGAGTAATATTCCATTGTATATATGTACAACATCTTTTTTATCCATTCCTCTGTTGATGGGCATTTAGGTTGCTTCCATGTCCTGGCTATTGTAAATAGGGCTGCAATGAACATTGGAGTGCATGTGTCTTTTTCTGTTATGGTGTTCTCTGGGTATATGCCCAGCAGTGGGATTGTTGGGTCATGTGGCAACTCTATTTTTAGTTTTGCAAGAAACCTCCATACTGTTCTCCATAGTGGCTCTATCAATTTACATTCCCACCAACAGTGCAAGAGCGTTCCCTTTTCTCCACACCCTTTCCAGCATTTACTGTTTGTAGATTTTCTGATGATGCCCATTCTAACCAGTGTGAGGTGATACCTCATTGTCATTTTGATTTGCATTTGTCTAATAATTAGTGATGTTGAGCAGCTTTTCATGTGCCTCTTGGCCGTCCATACGTCCTCTTTGGAGAAATGCCTATTTAGGTCTTCTGCCCATTTTTTGATTGGGTTGTTTGTTTTTTTGATATTGAGCTGGATGAGCTGTTTATATGTTTTGGAGATTAATCCTTTATCTGTTGGTTCATTTGCAAATATTTTCTCCCATTCTGAGGGTTGTCTTTTTGTCTTGCTTATAGTTTCCTTTGCTGTGCAGAAGCTTTGAAGTTTCATTAGGTCCCACTTATTTATTTTTGTTTTTATTTCCATTATACTAGGGGGTGGATTAAAAAAGATCTTGCAGTTATTTACGTCGATGAGTGTTCTTCCTATGTTTTCCTCCAGGAGTTTTATAGTGTCTGGCCTTACATTTAGGTCTTTTATCCATTTTGAGTTTATTTTTGTGTAAGGTGTTAGGAAGTATTCTAATTTCATTCTTTTCCATGTAGCTGTCCAGCTTTCCCAGCACCACTTACTAAAGAGGCTGCCTTTTCTCCATTGTATATCCTTGCCTCCTTTGTCATAGATTAGTTGACCATAGTTTATCTCTGGGCTTTCTATCCTGTTCCATTGATCTATATTTCTGTTTTTGTGCCAGTACCATACTGTCTTGATCACTGTAGCCTTGTAGTATAGTTTGAAGTCAGGAAGCCTGATTCCACCAACTCTGTCTTTCCTTCTCAAGATTGCTTTGGCTATTTGGGATCTTTTGCATTTCCATACAAATCATAAAATTTCTTGCTCTAGTTCTATGAAAAATACCATTAGTAATTTGATAGGGATTGCACTGAATCTGTAAATTGCTTTGGGTCATATATTCATTTTCACAATGGTGATTCTTCCAATTCAGGATCATGGTATATCTCTCCATCTGTTTGTGTCATCTTTGATTTCTTTCATTAGTGTCTTATAGTTTTCTGAGTACAGGTCTTTTACCTCCTTAGGTTTATTCCTAGGTATTTTATTCTTTTTTGTTGCAATGGTGAATGGGATTGTTTCCTTAATTTCTCTTTCTGATCTTTCATTGCTAGTGTATAGAAATGCTAGAGATTTCTGTGTGTTAGTTTTGTACCCTGCAACTTTACCAAATTCTTTGATTAGCTCAAGTAGTTTTCTGGTGGCATCTTTAGGATTTTCTATGTATACGGTCATGTCATCTGCAAACAGTGACAGTTTTACTTCTTCTTTTCCAATTTGGATTCCTTTTATTTCTTTTTCTTCTCTGATTGCTGTGGCAAGGACTTCCAAAACTATGTTGAATAGTAGTGGTGAGAGTGGACATCCTTGTCTTGTTCCTGATCTTAGAGGGAATGCTTCCAGTTTTTCACCATTGACAATGATGTTTGCTATGGGTTTGTCATATATGGGCTTTATTATGTTGAGGTAGGTTCCCTCTATGCCCACCTTCTGGAGAGTTTTTTTTTTTTTATATTATTATTTTATTTTTTTTGGGGGGGTACACCAGGTTCAATCAACTGTTTTTATACACATATCCCCATATTCCCTCCCTTCCTTGATGCCCCCCCCCTCGATTCCCCCCCACCCTCCCTGCCCCAGTCCTCTAAGGCATCTTCCATCCTCGAGTTGGACTCCCTTTGTTATACAACAACTTCCCACTGACTATTTTACAGTTGGTAGTATATATATGTCTGTACTACTCTCCCGCTTCTTCTCAGTTTCCCCTTCACCCCCCGCCCCCTCCCATACCTCGAGTTCTCCAGTCCATTCTCTGTATCTGCTTCCCTGTTCTTGTCACTGAGTTCATCAGTACCCTTTTTAGATTCCGTATATGTGAGTTAGCATACAATATTTGCCTTTCTCTTTCTGACTTACTTCACTCTGTATGACAGATTGTAGTTCTATCCACCTCATTACATATAGCTCCATCTCATCCCTTTTTATAGCTGAGTAATATTCCATTGTATATATATGCCACATCTTCTGTATCCATTCATTTGTTGATGGGCATTTAGGTTGCTTCCATGTCCTGGCTATTGTAAAGAGTGCTGCAATAAACATTATGGTACAAGTTTCTTTTGGGATTATGGTTTTCTTTGGGTATATGCCCAGGAGTGGGATGACTGGATCATATGGTAGTTCTATGTGTAGTTTTTTAAGGAACCTCCAAATTGTTTTCCATAGTGGCTGTACCAACTTACAGTCCCACCAACAGTGCAGGAGAGTTCCCTTTTCTCCACACCCTCTCCAACATTTGTGGTTTCCAGACTTTGTGATGATGGCCATTCTGATTGGTGTGAGGTGATACCTCATTGTGGCTTTGACTTGCATTTCTCTGATGATTAGTGATGTTGAGCATCTTTTCATGTGTTTGTTGGCCATCTGTATGTCTTCTTTGGAGAAATGTCTATTTAGGTCTTCTGCCCATTTGTGGATTGGGTTATTTGCTTTTTTGGTATGAAGCTGCATGAGCTGCTTGTATATTTTGGAGGTTAATCCTTTGTCCGTTGTTTCATAGGCAATTATTTTTTCCCATTCTGAGGGTTGCCTTTTAGTCTTGTTTATGGTTTCTTTTGCTGTGCAAAAGCTTTTAAGTTTCATGAGGTCCCATTCGTTTATTCTTGATTTTATTTCCATGATTCTAGGAGGTGGGTCAAAAAGGATGTTGCTTTGATGTATGTCAAAGAGTGTTCTGCCTATGTTTTCCTCTAGGAGTTTTATAGTGTCTGGCCTTACATGTAGGTCTTTAATCCATTTGGAGTTTATTTTTGTGTATGGTGTTAGGAAGTGTTCTAATTTCATTCTTTGACATGTTGCTGTCCAATTTTCCCAGCACCACTTATTGAAGAGGCTGTCTTTTTTCCATTGTATACTCGTGCCTCCTTTGTCAAAGATAAGGTGCCCATATGTGTTTGGGCTTACTTCTGAGTTCTCTATTCTGTTCCATTGGTCTTCCTTTCTATTTTTGTGCCAGTACCATACTGTCTTGATCACTATGGCCTTGTAGTATAGTTTGAAGTCAGGAAGCCTGATTCCACCAACTCCATTTTTCCTTCTCAAGATTGCTTTGGCTATTCGGGGTCTTTTGCGTTTCCATACAAATCGTAAGATTTCTTGCTCTAGTTCTGTGAAAAATGCCATTGGTAATCTGATCAGGATTGCATTAAATCTGTAAATTGCTTTGGGTAGTACAGTCATTTTCACGATGTTGATTCTTCCAATCCAGGAACATGGTATATCCCTCCATCTGTTTATGTCATCTTTGATTTCTTTCATCAATGTCTTAAAGTTTTCTGCATACAGATCTTTTGCCTCCTTAGGCAGGTTTATTCCTAGGTATTTTATTCTTTTGGTTGCAATGGTGAATGGGAGAGTTTCCTTAATTTCTCTTTCTGCTCTTCCGTTGTTAGTGTATAGGAATGCAAGAGATTTCTGTGCATTAATTTTGTATCCTGCTACTTTACTAAACTCATCAATGAGTGCTAGCAGTTTTCTGGTAGAGTCTTTAGGGTTTTCTATATATAGTATCATGTCATCTGCAAAGAGTGACAATTTTACTTCTTCTTTTCCAATTTGGATTCCTTTAATTTCTTTTTCTTCTCTGATTGCTGTGGCTAACACTTCCAAAACTATGTTGAATAACAGTGGTGAGAGTGGACACCCTTGTCTTGTTCCTGTTCTTAGAGGGAATTCTTCCAGTTTTTCTCCATTGAGAACAATGTTGGCTTTTGGTTTGTCATATATGGCTTTTATGATGTTGAGGTAATTTCCTTCTATGCCCATTTTCTGGAGAGCTTTTATCATAAATGGATGTTGAACTTTGTCAAAAGCTTTTTCTGCATCTATTGAAATGATCATATGGTTTTTATCCTTCAATTTGTTGATATGATGTATCACGTTGATTGATTTGCGTATATTGAAGAATCCTTGCATCCCAGGGATAAACCCCACTTGATCATGGTGTATGATTTTTTTAATGTGCTGTTGCAGTCTGTTAGCTAGTATTTTGTTGAGGATTTTTGCATCTATATTCATCAGTGATATTGGTCTGTAGTTTTCTTTTTTTGTGACATCTTTGCCTGGTTTTGGTATCAGGGTGATGGTAGCCTCATAGAATGAGTTTGGGAGTGCTCCGCCTTCTGCAATATTTTGGAAGAGTTTGAGAAGGATAGGTGTTAACTCTTCTCGAAATGTTTGATAGAATTCGCCTGTGAATCCATCTGGTCCTGGGCTTTTGTGTGTTGGGAGATTTTTAATCACTGCCTCAATTTCTGTACTTGTGATTGGTCTGTTTATGGTTTCTATTTCTTCCTGGTTCAGTCTTGGAAGATTGTATTTTTCTAAGAATGTATCCATTTCTTCCAGGTTATCCAATTGATTGGCATATAGTTGCTTGTAGTAGTCTCTCATGATGTTTTGTATTTCTGAGGTGTCCGTTGTGACTTCTCCTTTTTCATTTCTAATTCTGTTGATTTGCATCTTCTCCCTTTTTTTCTTGATGAGTCTGGCTAATGGTTTATCAATTTTGTTAATCTTCTCAAAGAACCAGCTTTTAGTTTTATTTATTTTTCTTATGGTTTCTTTCCTTTCTTTTTCATTTATTTCTGCTCTGATCTTTACGATTTCTTTCCTTCTGCTCACTTTGGGGTTTCTTTGTTCTTCTTTCTCTAGTTGTTTGAGGTGTAAGGTTAGGTTGTTTATTCGATCATTTTCTTGTTTCTTAAGGTAGGACTGTATTGCTATAAACTTCCCTCTTAGAACTGCTTTTGCTGCGTCCCATAGGTTTTGGGTTATTGTGTTTTCGTTGTCATTTGTTTCTAGATACTTTTTGATTTCCTCTTTGATTTCTGTAGTGATTCCTTGGTTGTTTAAGAGTGAATTGTTTAGCCTCCATGTGTTTGTATTTTTTGCAGTTTTTTTCCTGTAATTGATATCTAGTCTCATGGCGTTGTGGTCTGAGAAGATGCTTGATATGATTTCAATTTTCTTGAATTTGCTGAGGTTTGATTTGTGACCCAAGATGTGATCTATCCTGGAAAATGTTCCGTGTGCACTTGAGAAGAAAGTGTAGTCTGTCGTTTTTGGATGGAATGTCCTATAAATATCAATTAAGTCGAGATGGTCTAATGTGTCATTTAAAGCTTGTGTGTCTTTATTTATTTTCTGTTTGGATGATCTGTCCATTGATGTAAGTGGGGTGTTCAAGTCTCCCACTATAATTGTGTTACTGTCGATGTCCCCTTTTATAGCTGTTAGCATTTGCCTTATGTATTGAGGTGCTCCTATATTGGGGGCATAGATATTTACCATTGTGATATGTTCTTCTTGGATGGATCCCTTGATCATTATGTAGTGCCCTTCCTTGTCTCTTTTAATAGTCTTTACTTTCAAGACTAATTTGTCTGATATGAGTATTGCTACTCCAGCTTTCTTTTGACTTCCATTTGCATGGAATATCTTTTTCCATCCCTTCACTTTCAGTCTATATGTATCCCTTGGTCTGAAGTGGGTTTCTTGTAGGCAGCATATAGAAGGGTCTTGTTTTTGTATCCATTCAGCCAGTCTGTGTCTTTTGGTTGGAGCATTTAATCCATTTACATTTAAAGTGATTATTGACATGTGTGTTCCAATTCCCATTTTCTGAATTGTTTTGGGTTTGTATTTGTAGGTGTTTTCCTTTTCTTGTGTTTCCTACTTAGAGAAGTTCCTTTAGCACTTGTTGTAAGGCTGGTTTGGTGG
This sequence comes from Hippopotamus amphibius kiboko, assembly GCF_030028045.1. Classification (NCBI taxonomy): domain Eukaryota; kingdom Metazoa; phylum Chordata; class Mammalia; order Artiodactyla; family Hippopotamidae; genus Hippopotamus; species Hippopotamus amphibius. The sequence continues at coordinate 6,361,062 of NC_080196.1, read as the reverse complement.
TGCTGAATTCTCTTAACTTTTGCTTGTCTGGAAAGCTTTTGATTTCTCCCTCAAATCGGAATGAGATTCTTGCTGGGTAAAGTATTCTTGGCTGTAGGTTTCTCTCTTTCAGGACTTTCAGTATATCCTGCCATTCCCTTCTGGCCTGCAGAGTTTCTGTAGAAAGGTCAGCTGTTATCCTGATGGGTTTTCCCTTATATGTTGTTTGTTGCTTTTCTCTTGCTGCTTTTAATATTTTTTCTTTGTGTTTAATTGTCGTTAGTTTGATTAATATGTGTCTTGGTGTATTTCTCCTTGGGTTTATTCTGTATGGGACTCTCTGTGCTTCTTGGACTTGGTTCATTATTTCCTTTCCCATGTTGGGGAAGTTTTCCACTAGAACCTCTTCAAATATTTTCACAGACCCTTTCTTGTTTTCTTCTTCTTCTGGGATGCCTATAATTCGAATGTTGGTACGTTTAAGGTTATCACTGAGGTCTCTGAGGCTGTCTTCTAGTCTTTTTATTTTTTTATCTTTTTCCTGCTCTGTGGCGTTTATTTCTTCCATTCTATCTTCCAACTCACTTATTCGTTCTTCTGCCTCAGTCATTCTGCTGGTTAGAGCATCTAGAGTATTTTTAATTTCAGTTATTTTGTTATCCCTTGCTGTTTGTTTTTCTGAGTTCTTATGAACTGTTTCTTGTACTTTCTCTAATTTGTTATCGAGATTTTGTATCATTTTTACTATCATTACTCTAAATTCTTTTTCAGGCATTTTTCCTATTTCCTCCTCGTTTATTTGGTCTTGTGGGTTTTTTTCCTGCTCCTTTGCCTGCATGGTGTTTCTTTGTTTCCTCATGGTTGTCCAAGCTTTTGGGGTTGCTTGTCCTGGTGATAGAGGTGTTTATAGAAGACTGTCCAAGCCTCAGACGAATGTCCAAGTATTGGATTAGACGAATATTCAGTCTAGGAAACACATACATGTATAAGACACACAATTATTGAATCCGTTAGGACATAAGGCTCTAGAAAGACCTGACAGAACCCCAGTGTGCTATCAGATATTCAGAGAGAAACCCAGCAGAAATTGACAACTGAAACAGAACAAATCAGAGACAAAAGCAAAAGCAAACAAACAACAAATAACACCCTACACATACGAACATCAATCCAGGGAGATTTTGTAAGCTAGGATCAAATATAGAAATGAGCTGGAGTACCACCAGAGAGAATGGAGATTCTCAGAATGTAATTAGACAACTGTACTAAGAACTAGATAAAGACAAAAGCCTAATATTAATACCAAGGCAGTGCATCATCTGGAGAATAGAGCAAGGAGTCTGAGCAGACCGATAGTGTTGCTTATAAGTATGTTAAGATAAAATACACTTAAAATGGCTGGAAGAAAGGGGAACAGAAGAGCGTAATGTGGTTGGAAATATGCAAAGAAAAAGAAAGGAATAGAAGTGTATAAAAGAAAGGGATGAAAGGAAAGTATGAAAGATATTTTGTCCGTACTACCAAAAACTTAGCTAGATATAGAAGTATTTTAAAAGGCAAAAAAAAAAAAAAAGAGTAAAAAATATCCTTATAAAATTATGTTGTAAAACTTGTAGATCCCTTAGGGCTAAGATCGTATTTAATAAATCAAAAAAAAAAAAAAAAAATCCAGAACTGATCCCCGAATGGACCAGTTCAATAGGTATTGATACTACTATTTCTGTTTCCTTAGCGTCTCAGCTGTAAGTGTCCTTTTCCTTGCCTTGGGTTTTTTTTTTTTTGCGTTATTCTGTGACCAGCAGAGGTTCCTTTATTGTTCGTCTGTAAGCCTCGGTGTGTGGGGAGGGAGAGGGTGCAATAGTGGCTCCTTCTCCTGGGAGGGAGTGAGCAGTGGCGCACTGTTGCTTCAGTCAGGCTTGGAGGTGCCTGTTGCAGAGAGCGCTGGTGGCTCAGGCGTACACAGAAAGTCTTAGAGTTGGGCCTCTCTCGGGGTTTTTTCTTTTTGATGCTGGTTTTTTTTTTTTTTTTTTTCTCTCGGCAGCCTCCCTGCTGCTGGCGTTGCAAGGAGTTTTAATCTAGCCCCGCCCGAGCGCCTGAGGGTGCTTGTTATCCCTGAGCGCCTTATGTGGCCCCGCAGGGCGTCTCTCTGCTGCCTGTTGCAGAGGCGCAGAAAGAGAGAGAGAGGCTATGCGCGCGGCTCCTCCCCCCCGCCCGGGAGCCTGCAGCCTCCAGCCGCCATCATGGCCGGGCAGCTCTCAGGGATCGGCACTCCTCTCCGCGGACCTCCTCCCTCCTGTCCTCTCGGTCCGTCACCCTACCGGCAACAATGTTTCTCCCCCTGAACCAGCTCTCCGGTTCCCACGCTCCCGCTCCTGGACCCTCCGTTCAGCCGCGGATCGATGTCTCGGTCCGGGAACGCTGAGCTGCGCTGCGGACCCTCCGTATGTTTCTCACTCCCTCCCGTCTGCCACAGCTCCGCCGCTTCACCCTCTTTGAGCCCTCGTAGATGCCTCCCTACCGGCTATGTCAGGTTCTCCGCAGCCCTTTCCGGTGTCCGAGGCCGTCTGCTGGTGTTCAGCTGGTTCTCTGTGGGAATGACTGCGTCCTTCCGTGCATTCCCAATGCATCTGTGGAGAGGGATGCACTCCACGTCTCTCTACTTCGCCGCCATCTTTTTCTCTATCTGGAGAGTTTTTATCATAAATGGGTGTTGAATTTTTTCAAAAGCTTTTTCTGCATCCATAGAGATGATCATGTGGTTTTTATCCTTCAGTTTTTTAATATGTTTTATCACATTGACTGATTTGCATATATTGAAGAATCCTTGCATTCCAGGGATAAACCCCACTTGACCATGTTGTGATCCTTTTAATGTGTTGTTGGATTCTGTTGGCTAGTATTTTGTTGAGGATTTTTCCATCTAAATTCATCAGTGATATTGGTCTGTAATTTTCTTTTTTTGTAGTATCTTTGTCTGGTTTTGGTATCAGGGTGATGGTGGCCTCATAAAATGAGTTTGGGAATGTTCCTTCCTCTGCAATGTTTTGGAAGAGCTTGAGAAGGATGGGGGTCAGCTCGTCTCTAAATGTTTGATAAAATTCACCTGTGAATTCATCTGGCCCTGGACTTCTGTTTGTTGGAAGATTTTTAATCACAATTTCAATTTCATTACTTGCGCTTGGTCTCTTCATATTTTCTATGCCTTCCTGATTCAGTCTTGGAAGGTTATACCTTTCTAAGAATCTGTCCATTTCATCCAGGTTGTCCATTTTATTGGCACGTCGTTTGTAGTAGTCTCATATGGTGCTTTTTATTTCTGTGGTGTCCATTGTAACTTCTCTTGTTTCCTTTCTAATTTTATTGATTTGAGTCCTCTCCCTCTTTTTCTTGATGAGCCTTGCTAGAAGTTTATCAGTTTTATTTATCTTCTCAAAGAACCAGCTTTTAGTTTTATTGATTTTTACTATTGTTTTCTTTGTTTCTATTTCATTTATTTCTGCTCTGATCTTTATGATAGAACGTGGATGTCTTTGAAGCAGGACAATCTTCATCCTACCACTGGCTCCCCTGCATTCTGCCAGTGGAAATGCAGATGGAGAGGAACTCAGGAAAAGAAGTTGGTACACGTTGTACATCTGAAGTGACCACATGCTATAGTTCCACTGTGAACATAATGAAAAGTTATTGATGGAAAATTACATTTATTACAAATTTATTAAAATTATTTTAAAAGAGAACTTGAACAGGTTGAACAAATACTTCTTCTTATCTTCCCCAGATTAGGAAAAAGGCCTTTGTGAAAGGGTGAGGGGAATCAAATCATTGAAGAGGGAACAAGAAAGTTCAAAGTCAATATGGGATCTTCAAACACTGTTTCTATCTTGCAGACCAAGTCCTAGAAGACACCCAATGATTAGTAAACAGTTATTTGCTGAACCCCCTACTCTGTTCTAGGCTCTAGACATCATCAGGCGTGAGCAAAAGTAAACCCACCCTTTATCCATAGTTACAAAGTTTCCATCAGGAAGGGCAACACTGTGGGTCTATGTGAAAGTGGAGGAAGCAAGATCTTCCATAACATGAAGGGAGAGAGTGAGACCAGGGACCCATAGAAACCTTTCTTCTTCAAAGACAGAAAGGAATTGGAAGAAGCTATTTAGCATTTTATTGAGGAGGAATGTAACAGTGGTTTCTGTCTTGAGGCTTTTACCTTCTCGTTGATGTAGGAGGCAATGTTGTCTGGAAAGAATAAAGAGGGAGCTTTCATGAACAGGATATGCTTTAAAGAGCTCCACTAGGAAATATTCAAGAGGGATAAATAAATGTGTATAATAGGATGGGGAAAAAAAAGACAACGCCCCCCCCCCCCAAAAAAAAAAAAACCCTGGTGTCATGACTAAATTTAGGGAGCTTGAAACAGTGGGGAAACCAATGTGCTGAATAATTGGTTTCCTCTTCATTGGATATTGGACTGAGCCTAATACCTTTAACCACTCTACTTCCACCTCTCCAAAGGCAGGCAACCAAAAAAATGTGGTTCTGGCAGCTTCTGCCTGTCCCCAGCCTCAATCTTGAACCCATTCATCTGGTCTTCTTCATACCTAGCTTCCACATCTGTCCTGAATATTTAGATCTCTTTCCAAAAAAATCTCAGCTGCTGACTAACAGCTTGCACCTTTGTTCTCAAGGCAGATTTAAACGGAGTAAGGGATAGAGTGAAGACTGAGATTATTAATAGGTAATATCAGTTATCCAGATTAAGTGGGGAAAAAATGAGTTATTTTGAAAGAGGACCTACAAATGATGATAATGGAGTAATTGGGGTAGTTGGAAGGAATGACAGAGAAAACTTCACCAAATGTGAGGAGGTGGAAAGGTAAGTGAGATTATGGTCAGAGACGAGAATTTCAGACTTTACCGTGACAGAGTGGAAATACATTTGCACTATGACAAAATCCAAGGTGTGGTCATCAGTGTGGGTTGTTGAAGTCAAGTAAAGGTTAAGGTTGTTAAAATTTTGTTTTCAAAGGACTTTGAAACTAGAGTATTGGATAATCAACAATTCATATAATTTTATTAGTCTTCCAGCACTATCCAATAATTTTCACAGAAAGTTTGTAACAGTAATTTTTTTAAAAAACCACAACTGTTCCATATATATACTACAGACAGGGGAGAGTGGGGAAGATGGAGAGAGAGAGAGAGAATGAGAGTGAATTAACATATTGCAAAGAGCAATCAATATCACACTTTTGGTAAATTTAATAATTTGATGTCTCTGTCATTCCTACCAACTCTTCCAATTATTCCACTACCATCATTTGTAGGTCCTGTTCTGTCTATTGTCATAATATTTTCCATATGCTGGAGTCTATGTAAAAAATCTTCAGCAATCTTTGGAAAACTGATAATTTTTGTTATCCATTGATCTAATGGTGAAAACTGTAAAAGGATAGGAAACTGACAAACCCAGAGAAGACCAATGAAAGGGTTTGCTTGTTTGTTCAAAACAGGCGAAATGTTTATAGATTTTTAGAGGCAATCCTAGACTTGATAGATGACAAATATCTTAGCTCTTCTTCTCAGAGAAATAAAAGGCACAGAAAGGTAAATGGCTTTTACCAAGTGAGAATGAGAACCCAAGAATCTCTCTCGTCTTTAATCAGGAGAATAGAAATCCATCCTTTGAACTCTGAAACTAGTCTTTGTTATAGTTTTATAGTGAAAACCTGTTCCTCTCTCTCCCCACCCCTTCCTGATTCCTGTAATCACCAAGACTGAGGCCAAATGTCAGAGAAACATTTATTGTTTTAGAAGGATGGAAATGCATGAGGTGGTGACAGCAGATGTGTTTCTTTTCACTTCTTTTCTTCTTCTTTCTCTTCTTTTAAATGGCTTTTTCCTTGGTGTTTAGCATCTCTAAACTTTCTGTCTATAAAAAATTGAATTCTGGTATCTACACAGCATAAACATATGACTGTGTTTAAAGGGGGATCATTTGATGGTTTCTTTGCTACCTATACAACTGGAGGAAGGATTCCAGAAAACCTCGTGGGTGTACACGGCAACTCCATTCTTTCATTTGTGAATGCCTGAAACATGCCCAAACAAGTGTGGAACTGGAACCTCCAAGGATCTCCCAGGTACCATAGCAACAAATCACAAGGGTTTCTGTACAATATATCATGTCAATGAGGTTATGACTGTGAGGCTCTTTTATGTGTAGATGGTTGATAAGATCAACTCCAGCTGTTCTGACCATTGAAGTGTTAAGGAGTCTCATGTCAACACAGCTGCCTTATCGACTTGAATGCTTTCACAACTCTGTTGTGGTAAATATGCAATTACTTTGATAGTTATGACTTGCAGTACTTAGAAACATGTAGGTTAAGCAAGCCTGAAATTACACATGAATCCAATCTTTGAAACACTAAACCTTTGTTGCAATTCCTTCTTTCTGTCTCTTGAAATAACATTGATTATTAATAGCTGATTATTAAACTAGATTAAACTAGTTAAAATTTATTCAGAGAAGCGGAAAAAATATCAAATAGCACAAAAAGGAAATTAAAACTCATTCTTAATTTTACCATGAAAATATAATCATAAAATATAACCAATTTTAAGCAGTTCATCTATTAAAAAAGTTTTTTTAATTTAACATTTTATCCTGAGCATTTTCTACTATCCTATCTAACATATAATGTTTCATTTAATCATGTTCTATTGTTGGGCATTTAGACTACTTCTAATTTCAGTATATTATAAATAAAGTTATGCTGGAATGTCTTTCTATGTTTTAACATGTATTTGACAAATAGTCTAGAATTGAAACTACTGGATCAAATGTTCTACAGTCTTTTAAATTTTCAATATAAATTTTTTCCAGGAAAGAAAGCATAAAATAATTTGCATTTATTTTCACTTTCACAGCGCTAGGTGCTACTACATTTTATAAACCTCTGTAGTTATCCTAATTACATTGATTCACAAATATTGTAGTGCCAGTGTTTACTTTTTCAGGTTTATTGTCAGTTTGCTTATTTTATTCATGAATTGTGTGTGTTCTTTGTCTTCTTGATTAGATTTAGCCTATTGCTTATTATTTTGCACAAATGTTTTGCTTTTTTCTGACTTGAAAAATTCTTTCTTCACTTTTTGGCTTTCTTCATAATTTCATTTATGTATTTATTGCATTTGGAAGTCTGTTACTTACACACACCAAATATATTGAAAATTTTATTTGGAGTTCACTTTTATGATCTCTATGCAAGATTAGATAAAAATTTCCAAAATTTTCTTCTAGGTGTTTTATTATTTAGAATTTCTTATTTAATTTTATTACCTATCTGGAGAGTACCCTAATAAGTTCTATTATTATATATCATTCACACAGCCTCAGTGGAGATAGATTTGTACCTTGTATGATAAAACAAAATTAAGCCTAATGAATTTTCTTAACAAAAAAAAATTAATTTTTAAAGATGGTAATTCTAATACTGATAAAAATTTACTTCAAACATATTAAAGACATACTTGAGGAAATGTAGTATATGAATTAATTAAAAGTGGGTACAATAAGAGACAATGCTGTTAATTGAAAACATTTACATGTAATATATAAATGTAGAGTAATATCTGCATCTTTTTTCCTTTAATAATAATAACGGTATCTAGGCATTGTCTATTAATTTATCAGCCTCCCATTGTCTAATTTATATTGCACTTCAGAGTACAAGTTGATTCAAATTAAGAGTATGTGCTTCCCACACAGGAAAAAAATGGAGCAACCTGCCTTTCATCTGTTTCCCAGTTTATTGTGAGAAAGTCACCTTTTGGGGGCTACTGACTTTGAAACCGCGTTCGAAAAGAGCATTGAGTGCGCTCTCCAGGTCAGGAGCTTTGTTCTATGTGCTTTCTCAAACTTCCTGCAGTGAAAGAGCTGAAAGCAATTACAAAATATTGTTCACGTGTAGAAAAATAGAGAACAGGACTATTATTTGGCTGTGATTTACAATGAATGATTTGGTGAAGCAGCTTATATAACTTACAAGCTATCTTTGCAACAAACTTAGCAGTGAAGGGTTCATACTCACTGGTCCAGAACAAGGAGTATTCTTTTATTAAGGTCCACCCAGTACAACCTCCATGAAATATACACAACACCACTGCAAAAACAAGAAACACAAATGATGAGAACTATTCATTTCTATATTCTCCACAGAGTTTAGCACATTGTGTTTTGCAAGTAGAAAATTTTCTGTTTGGTAAATAACTAATCACTGAACTGTGACTATATTACTGTATTGCATTATGAAAAAACAATCAACCATTTTTAAGCAATTTGTTTTAGCTATATAAGATGGATTTTGTATATTGTTTTCTTGCTTAACATTTTATAATGAGTATTTTCGCTTCTATCCCATTTAATAAATGATATTCTATTTAATTATATTCTATTATTGGGCATTTAGGTGGTTTCTAAAATCTGTATATTACAAATAGGATTTATTTACTTTTCCTTATCCAAAAATAAATTATAAACTTTGCAGAAAAAAACTAGAAAGACATAATTCTTGTTTGCCATTTTTAACATCTCTGACATCTACAAAGAAATGTTTTTCAAATTGAATATGTGATAATTTGAAATAGCTGTGGAGGGAATAGGATGAATGTTTTTTTTTTTTCTTTAAAAGAAGAGAACCCTTATATTTCCTTGAATAATTCAGATAGTCACATATTAGATTTGCATAAATCACAGTATTTATTTATCATTATTTACTGTATTACTTATGTCCTAAATTGATATACCATTTTCAAATCAGTTTTGAAGAACGCATCATGTTTAATGACTTTCCCTGTTATGCCAATTTTTCCAACATTATTTTTGGAAGTTTCAATTGCTTTCAAGCCTGCCCACCCACATCAATATTTTGGCTTTGTTTAATTTGAATTCACTAATGGATTTTATCCAAGGTCAACACTCATCTAGACATAGAAATAAAAGAAAAAGGCGATCACTATTAAAATTAGCACCACAGTTTACTTGTTTTTGTTGTGAATTGGGTTCAATTATTATCAAGCTAAGTGCCTCAGCTTAATCAATATTAATTATTTCTTCAAGAGAGGATGTAAATCAATATAAGGACTTTTCAGGATATTTCACAGATCTCGATCAAGAATCAGTGTGCATATATGTGTATTGTAGCAAGAATAAGATGGGGAATAATTCATCATTTGCTTGAAAAGGTGGGAAAACAGTGTCCTTTTAAGAATCCCTATATTATATCATTTTTGCAGACAAAGAAAGCAAAGCGCCAAGAAATCGCTTGTCAAAATAGAAAATGTTAGAAAAGAGTGGTAAAAACACATATAACCAATTTTTCATGCAGAAGTGAATTCTCAACTTTGCAGAATAATCTATAAATATCTTAATTCCTGTTTGATATATTTATCTTCTGTTAATTATTCTTGCATATAAGCCCTAAAGCTCCCTAGAATAAGAAGGGGGCTAAGGGTTGGGAGACAGAGAGAGAGTTCGTGGAGCCTGGACCAGATGTTTCTCCCATGTGGTCTTTCATTACCCCACCCTTTCCCTCCTGTCTTTCCATAGCTCATTTACTTGACTGGATCCTTCATTTGGTCATGGCATTACTGAACTTTTTCCTGTCTCCATCCCATTTGCCTGGCATGGTGTCTGGTCACAGTAGATCCTCCACAGTTTCCCGTATGTCAGTGGAATGAACAAAAGGAAGGAAGGAGAGATGGAAAGAAGGAAGGAAAGACAAGATTGGAAGGAATCTGAATTTCCTGAATGTAGCTCATTAAAAGTAAACTTTCATTTTCATCGCACAAAGAGCAAGAGAGAGAATGAAGAAAACTAGCATATTCACCAGCTCTCAAATTCAGTCTTCAGACTGTAGGTTTATCATTTGGTTTAGAATTTGGATATTCAGACACAATGACATTCAAATGAAAGACTTAAAACTGCATTCCAGATCATTTTAAGTATTTGCATTTCATCCACAATACTGTGGACGCAAGAACAGTACAGTTTTACAGTAGAGCTTGTACTAGCTCATCAATTATACAGTAGGTTCTGTTAGTTATTAATACTCTGACCAAGAACAGTAAATGGGTATTCAAACCACAACTTTGAAATAAGACATTGCTAAATGCCAGGGGAATGATCTTGTGCCGATAAGGCATTTGATATCTATTAGTGAGGTCATCTGTAAACTGAGAAGCTTTTGCCACATGTGAGAAAACTGAAAAGAAAGTGAGCCACCAGCTGTGCTAGACAGGCTGGCTGGAAACACACTTCACTCCAGAAAATGCAACAGGTACTCACACAGCCATAGGAGGTCCACATTTTAGAGGAAACATCTCCAAGCTCTTTCTCTGTCCCCGCCCTCTTCCTTTCAACAACACCTCTTCAAAAAAAGATAAACTCTTTAGGTCCATGTCCAATTAGATTAGAATTTTTAAAAGAAGTAAGATAGGTAGATAGATAGACAGACAGGTATAAACAATCTGACTTCCAAAAAAAAGGTGAATGCGTTCATCAAAGTACTGAGACAAAAACATTATAGGTTTTGAAGTGTGACACCAACTACCAATTCAGAGCAATTAACCAATGATGAATAAATAGGCAGGTTAGAATTTATTCTCACCCATAACCACTTGGAAAATATTTCTAGGGAAGCACATTTTTTTTTTAGCATTAACAACATAGAAAGCACAAACTAGACCAGTCATCCATTCCTGAGGGTTGTGGGGAGCAGTCTCAATGCCCAGGGAACATTGTCTGGAGACATTTTTAATTGTCACCACCATGTGAGGGGATGCTACTGGCATCTAGCCGGTAGAGGGCAGGGATGCTGGTAACATCCTGCAATTCACAGAAAAGCCTTACATGACAAAGGGTCTCCTGGCCCAAAATGTCAATAGGATGGCGATTGAGATATCTTGCAGTAAAGAAAACATTCACAATCAGAAGCATCTTATAAAGGAAAGGGCAGTAAAAAAGAAACGTGCAGCAGCTATGTGATAGCAAAGACACTAAGGACATGTAGGTGACAAACATGGAAAGCCCAAGGATATAACTAAATGCTTGTGTCCTCCCAACCTGATGCCAGTTTCCCGGGTAGTTCACATCACGAAATACTCATTTGCTGAACATGGTGGCCAAATCGCCTTCCTTACCTCCCACTCTTTCTCCAAAGTGGGCATTGCCCACCCCTTCCCTTTTCACTCTTGTCACACATCTTTTGTTTTTTTAACTTTTTATTTTATATTGGAGTATAGTTGACTCACAATGTTGTGTTAGCTTCAGGTGTACAACAAAGTGATTCAGCTATATATGCACATGTATCTATTCTTTTTTCAAATTCTTTTCCCAATTAGGTTGTTGCATAATATTGAGCAGAGTTTCCTGTGCTCTACAGTAGGTCCTTGTTGGTTATCTATTTTCAATATAGCAGTGTGCACATGTCAATCCCAAACTCCCTATCACTCTTGTCATACTTCTGATAATCAGAAGCTAATAGAAAATATACATCAGCTCAAAAGGCTCTCTGCCAGTGGAGCCCTAATCTTTGGAATGTTCGTTCACACTCAATGATGTCTGAAGAAGTAGGAATTTTCTAGGTTTTCTCCTCTTGGTCCTATGTTTTCCTTCCTGATAGAGCATCCCTGGCTCTCTTCCCTCCCTCAGTCTCCCCTGAGGGGACCACCTTCAGTTTTTCTCTGATCTTGGAAGCAAAGCATTTGCATTCAGTATCCTTTGTGATCTACTCTTCTCGACCCAGTCACCAGCTACTCCTTGTCTTGTGCTCATGAACTTAAGAGAAAGCAGGACAATTAATTATTACATGGGTCCCCGTTATCCAATTTTAAGACACTTGGCTCTTTTACCCCATGGCAATCATCATCTATATTCTATTACCCACAGAGGTTTTCCCTAACACATTTTTCCCTTCTAAGTATCCTGGCTTAACTTGATTTAGTCATTTTACACTGTTGGACAAGCATACCAGTTTGGTTCTGTTTCCTTTGAACTATATGCCTTGACCCAATAAACACTTGCCAAGCTCTGTTTTAACAGCCTTCGAAGCCCTCAAATGGGTTCTGAAGATCCAGAGGTTACCTAGAGCGGCTCAAGTGTGTAATTCTTCAGGAAGTGTACAATTTCTTTGGTTTCAGGTTTAGAAAAGCAGCGATTTGTCATGTTTCCTATTTCTGAATCCATAGGCCTAACTCATGTGGTTTGCGTCTGAGCTACCCTGTAAAAAGGAAGTAAAATGTCAAGTTGCTTATTTCTGCATGATTTTCTTATCTCGTAATAACACTGAGTTCACGTGCATCAGATCTGTGTTCAATAACGTCAGTTGAATTCCTTTGCCGGTCACCACTCTCTTTCCACAAATGACGAGTTCCAGGGAAGGAAGAGTTAAACGTTTTGACAATGGTGTCAAAATAAAATAAAAGGCAAATGTGAACTGGAACAGCCTCTCTCTATTCATGGGAAATAAAGACTCTGTTCTGATTTCATCTCACATGCCACCTTCTTTTAAATGCTGTTCCATTATAGATGAAAAGCAAGATAGGAAGCTCCACCAAAGACACCGGAAAAAAAATCTTCCTTCCTGATCATAAGCTTTCACTAAGTGACAAGAAGCAGCTGAGGTCAGCAAAGCAACAGTGGCTTCTGTGTGCTCTCAGAGGCGAGTCCTCTGTATAAAAGTAAGTGGAGCAGTCAAAGGACTGGGTTTTGTTTTACCTTATAGACCTTTAGCTTGATTTCAAAGTCTGGGAGGAGTACTTCCTAGATCTTTGGAAACTGGGGGGAGGGGGGGGTGTTTAAATCATCTATCAGAATAAAGCAGTGCACATCATCGAGGTTTCTTAGGTGTCCCCAAAAGACTCATCGCTAACCCTGTACTCCAGGCAGCCACATTTTTCTGGTGCACAGATGGCATAGCACAGCCCATCGTTATTCAGCTCATGAAATAAATTCAGGGTGAAGTTAGTTTGGGGAAAACTTCTCATAAACCTATTTATTATTTATATAGCATATATAAAGTGATTTCTCTGCCTTAAAAACGTCTTGGACACATGTTTATAACATACACTTGGCAATGTATCATCTACTCCCTTAGGACATCTTTGTAATTGCTACCTTAGACCTTTCTTTAAAATTTATGTTCTTTGCTATTTTTGTTTGTTTGTTTCAAGTTTTTGTAACTTGACTCTTGAAGGAAATTGTAACATCGTTTATGCATTTTTTTATACTTTTATTTTACAACCAATGGACTGGACTATAAGCTCTATGAGGGAGTTCTGTTCACTCTACCAGGGTACCTAGAGGAAGCCCTGATAGGTAATAGACATGTAATAGTCAATGCGTGTTTTTTGAATAACTTTCAAATCCCCTCATTGTGCTTAAATCAGAGCCTAACCCATGATGGTGAAGTCCATGTGATCAATAAGTCATTGTTGACTCCACATGTTGACTTGACTTCAAGATAGAGTATTATACATTGTTACTTATTGAGCATTAATACACACTGGCGTGCTCTAAAACAAACCTACAGAAGAAAGCTTATTCCCCAGCTTTACAGGTGAGGAGACTGATACAGAGCACAGCAGGTAAGTTGCCCCAGTGCAAGTGCAGAGTCTGGTTTCAAATACCAGTCAGTCTCATTCCAGAGCTCAGGACAACCTCAGTTGGGAGCCCACAAGTCTTGGGTTTTAAATAATGCCACATTGTTGAGTACTGTGATATCTTTATACAAGTTAAGCTTTTATTAAAATATTTAATCCTCATTCACAGCACTTTGCATTGTCAAAATGTTTTAAACATCAAAACTAATTACATTGCTGTATTATCCTATGATGTAAGTATTCTGATTTTCATTTATCAGAGAATGATACTAAAACAAAAAAAGAGTAAACACTTTTTTCAAAGACAATAGAGCTAAATAATTTTGAAATTACTATTCCCTAACTCTACCCTCACAATGGCTGAGGCAGATCTCAAAATACATTAGAATTATTAAAACTCACATTATCACTAGTTTGTAGTAAAGCCAGGGATCCCACGCTGGAGTTCCGACAACAGCAAAAATATCAAGTAACAAAAATAGCCATAATTGTCTTTTGGATGCTTGCAAAGTGGCAAGTAATAGCTTACTTTTTGCACACCAGATTTTATTTAATCTTTGTACTAACTGTATGAGACATGTTTTTAAAATATCATAAATGAAGATCTGAGTTAGAAAAGTGAAGATCACAGGATTTGTTTTTGATAGAGACAGGATTCAAACTCACATTGGTCTGAATTTAATATGGGTGTGTTTACCTGCCATGCCACCCCTCCTCTCTGGGGAGCTCACTTTGCAGTACAAGCCTTAAGCTGTGAGACAGCTATTCAAATGTAGAGGGGGAGCCGCGTGGACCAGCAATCCTAGTGCTTATTAAGCAGTATAAGAGTATACAATCCTGTGAGAAAGAATACCGGTTGATCAGTCTACCAATGAAAATAAAAGAATAAATAGACGTGTAGTTCCAGGCCATATGCATGAACAGATTTCAGGAAAAGGAAGGGCCTCTGTGACCTGGAATAATAGGAGACAACATCACAGCCAAAGTGGCCTTCGGGTTCACTCAGGCTCTGGAGTTATTGAGTCCCTACACATTCCAGGCTGTGTTCCAATAAGGAATACAACAGCAGATAAATCGGAGTAGACACTTAAAAGAGGGGTAAGATACAGCCAGCAGAGAGGGAAAAGAGCCCCTGATGTGGGGAGAAGGAGCCAAGTCACTGAGTTAAGAATGCCATGCTGTATTCTGGGGTTTCAGGGAGTCGGGCTGGTCCACAGAACTCCTGTTGGAAAGGAGTGGAGAGTCAGACTGGATAAATAAGTCATGGTTAGATCATCATCTTGAAAATCAGGCAGTGGGGTTTGATAGGATTGGCCACTGATGGTTCTTAAGGTGAGTTTTCTTAGGAAGAATTTCCAGGTGACATTCAATGGCAATGACACCAGGAACAGAGGCCAGTTAGTTATGAAGTGTAACCTAATGTGAGGTGATGAGTTGGAGACAGTGGGAACTGAAAGGAAGGGAGAGATGCCAGAGATGTTAAACAGGAAGAAATAAGATGTCAAGTTGTATTTACTACCAAAGGGAAAATCTACCTAGGTACCTGAAATAATGAAGCAGCCCAAGTGTCTAATTTATTCTGGAAATGAGGACAAGATCAGCAGTATTTCTAAGCCAAACAGTTTGACCTGGAAGCCTGCTGTAGAGCAAAGTAACAAGCCCATGTCAGGAAAGAACACTGGCCTTGGCCCAGCAGTAAAAAGGTCTAACTAAGACAGGATAACTGAATATTGCCTATGGTGACCTTATTTTCAGACTTAAAAAAAGGATTTTCTCTTCTGATTTTTAATACATTTACACAAAAGCTTACAAAAAGGTGAAAACCTAAATCACATTCAATTAAATGTTTGTTAATGCTCTGTGTTATTCTTATTATTACATTTTAATTTGGTTTGCTGTAAAAATTATATGATACCTGAAAAGCATATTTTTGTTGTCTTTCTAAACTTTAGACAAATCTTTTACTTCCTACTTTTGGAAAAATATACTACTCCTTCAAAAATATTTGTCCTTATATTTATGTCATCACATGATTTCAAAGAGGTAGTTCAAAATACTGATGGCTGCTTTAAAAACAGTCACAATTATTTATAGGAAATGAAGCAAATTTTTAATTACATATATTTCAAAAGTCAAGCAAGGTAATTTAAAAAGGAGAGTGTGTATAGATTTGTTGCACATGTAAGATTGATTACTAGAGTTTAAAACAAAATAGTGGCTTAAAAAAAATGCACTGTATGCATGAAAATCAACTAAAATGGATTAAACTCCTAAACATAGACCTGAAACTGTAAAACTTTTGGAAGAAAACATAAGGGAAAAGCTTCATGACATTGGCCTTGGCAATGATTTTTTTAAATATGACATTAAAAACAACGCAATAAAAGCAACTATAAACAAGTGGGACTATATCAAACTAATAAACTTCTGCACCGCAAACAAAACAATCAACAGAGTGAAGGAGAAAAATTTGCAAACAATATCTCTGAAAAAGGGTTAATGTCCAAAATATAGAAGGACCTTCTAAAATTCAATAGCAAAAAACAAAACAAAACAAATGTGCAATTAAATATGCTCAAAGGACTTGAACAGAAATTGCTCCAAAGAAAATATGCAAATGGCCAATAGTTATATGAAAAGGTATATGAAAAGATGCTCACAATCATTAATCATAAGAAAAAAGCAATCAAAACCACAACGAGATATCGCTTCACATCTGTTAGGACGGTCATTATAAAAACAACCAAAAACAAACAAACAAACAACCAAAAACAAATGTTGGTGTGGTTGTAGAAAAATTGAAATCCTTGTACACTGTTGGTGGGAATGTAAAAGGGTGCAGCCACTATGGAAAACAGTATGGAGGTTGCTCAAAAAATTAAAAAATAGAGCAACTATACGATCTACCAATTCCACTTTTGGGTTTTTAACCCAAAAGAATTGAAATCAGGACCTCAAATACATATTTTCACTCACATGTTCATTGCCACATTATTCACAATAGCCAAAATGTGGGAAAAAATATCCATCAACAGATGAATGGATAAAGACAATGCAGTATACAACAGAGTATTCTCCTTATAAAAGAAGGAATCCTGCAATATGTGAAATATGCATGAACCTTGAGGACATTATGCTAAGCGAAATAAGCCGGTCACAGAAGAACAAATATTGCACGATTCCACTTGTTTGAATTACCTAAAATAGTCAAACACACAGAAGCAGAAAATAGAATGATGATTGCTAGGAGCTGGGGGCAACAGTAGTGAGAAGTTGCTGTTCAAAGGGTACAAAGTTTCAATTAGGCAAGATGAAAAGTTCTAGGGACTTTCCTGGTGGTGCAGTGGTTAAGAATCCACCTGCCAATGCAGGGGACATGGGTTTGAACCCTGGTCTGGGAAGATCCCACATGCCACGGAGCAACTAAGCCCGTGCACCACAACTACTGAGCCTGCGCTCTAGAGCCTGTGAGCCACAACTATTGAGCCCATGTGCCACAACTACTGAAGCCCGCATGCCTAGAGCCCATGCTCCACAAGAGAATCCATTGCAATGAGAAGCCCAGGCACCACAATGAAGAATAGCCCCCACTTGCCACTCGCCGCTCACTGCAACTAGAGAAAGCCCATGCAGCAACGAAGACCCAAAGCAGCCAATAAACAAATAAATTTATATAAAAAAGTTCTAGAGATCTGCTGTACAAGATTGTACCTGTAGTTAACAACACTGCCTTGTACACTTATCAATTTTGTCAAGAGGGTATCTCTCATTATGTATTCTTACCACAATAATAATAAAAAAATACATTGCAGAGTGTTTTATTTTAGACTGGCATTGGATTGTTTCCTATAATTTCCTCAAGCAGTATTTAAAGCATCAAAATTATTTATCATAAACCAAAAAAAAAAGAAAAAGAAAAAAGGAAAGCAATTGCTGGTCAGGTTTTCATCACCTTCTTATCACTGTTATTGCATATTATTGAATTATGTTCCCAATGCTACGGGAATGTGCAGTGTTCTCACTACACTTGGCTGCTAAATGAATCCTGTCAAGCTTAATACATGTGATGGGCAACATCTGGACTGGCCCATACACATTGACTGGCCATCGATGGCTTCACTGGCCTCGTGAAGCCACACAGTCACGTGACATAATGCAGTGTGAGGGCAATAGGCAAGAGGAATCTGCCCTTTGTATCCAGTTTCTAAAGCCTCTCCTGGATCATGACTCCAGCAAATGCTTAGCATTCAATTTATGCAAACAGTAATATTTACCACCACTAAATAATTATTTTCCCATTTCACCCACATGGCACCTGAAGACCAGAACAATCGAGAAGTTCAACTGAGGCAGAGTTACTAATGTATCTGTTACTTAAGTATCAGTTTCATTGGTTATGAAGGCCAATTAATCCAGTTATTCTTCATAAAAAGAAGAGTGGCCATGATAGTCAACATTTCAAACACTTGAATTTGAAAGAAAAATTGTGTTTAGCACCTGGTGAAGCCTTACAGACTAGTTGCACTGTTAAAGACCAGACATTTTATTAGAGACTATCACTTACAAGACCAGTTTTATTGTCTTATTGGAAATCTTCATCTTGAATATAGGAAAATGTTTGTGTTGTAGCTCAAAATGGTAATTATTTAGTTATTCATTATGACCATAAATTAAATGTACTTAAAAAAAATCATCAGCCTCTTGGAACATATAGAATAAAGGAAGTCACAGAAAAAATTGGGAGTAAAAGAAAAGAAAACAAAAACAAAGCACACCCTAAGGCAGTGGAAAACCTGAATAGGAACATTGAATCAATCCCTGGGTGTATCTCACTGATGGATTTAGAAGATTGCTCTGTCATTTTTGAATTATTTAAGAGCCATATTTAAGAATACTAACTAAAAGCATTTAATGCAGCATCAATATTCTAGATTTATGATGAGTACTTTTTTATGTCTACCTTACATAATATCTAAAATTGTGAATTTTAATGTGAAATGTAACCTTTTGCTTAAACATACCCGCTATGATACTGTTCATCTTCTATTATTGCATCTTTCCTTTTGCTTATTGTGTTCCTGTAGTTTATAATAGCATGTGGTATAGGTTTTACACAATGATTTGCACACACAGCAGATAACATTTTAATTTCTAAACGCTTCCTCTGAATTACAAAGAAAACTGTCACAGTCTTCCAGCTTTTGCATTCCCTATCAGCTCGTACTAGCAAGACATTCTGTACTCAGAAAGTAAACCCACTGTGCAAGAGTTTCACAAAGATGCTAAAGCAGATCATGCAAGCAGGCTGGGTTTTTAACACCAGTCCACATCCATCTGAGGTAATTGTTTTAAATGCTGTAAATATTCATTTGATACCTCTACCATAGAATAAACCATTTCTTACCACTCTCCTATACTTTGGAGATTTCCAGAATACCATAAGGGTTTATTTACTTCTTGTAAAACAACAGGGGTCCTTAAGCCTGTCAACAGATAAGGGAGCTGTTTTCTCTTTGGGAGGAAGGAGGAGGAAGGGCCCCAGGCTGGTGAGGGCGTTGTTTGTGAAATGCTGCCATCTATGGGAGAGCCGTGGGCATCACATACGGGGCCTTGTGCGGCAGAACCCACAGGGCAGGCCAGCCGCTCTGCGAGGAGGTTAGTTCAGTAAATGAAGCAGTTCTTGGTCAATAAACAGGAATAAAAATTATAGCGCTGGCTAGAAAATAAATTTTAGAAACTCAAGCTGGCCGTGCTCGCTACCACAGCTAATCCTTGGAGGAAAAAATATGAGTTCTACTGCAGTCACTCTGCTGTAGCTTGGATCCAAATCTGTTTCTCCATTTTTATTCCCCAAACACATCCACCTCCGCATCTGTACTTTCATTGAAGGGGTTGCAGTGTTATTAGAACAGCACCACCTCCCACATACTTGCAAACGGGTATGTTAATTCATTAATTAAACATTTTTAAAAGCTACCCATTCTGAATAATGACATAAACCAACCTGACCTCCTGTATATAATTTTTTTCTTTAGACTTTATTTTTGCTGGGGTTTGAAATAACACACTCGCAAAGAAAAAAACCAGAGAACAGCAAAGTGTTAAGAAGAAAAAAATAAATCACCAGAAGTCCCTTCCTCCAGAATTAACTAGGCAGGCATATGACACAATGCAATATATTTTTGTTCAAAACACCGCAAAGAAATACTGATTTGACAGTTTCTCCACTTTCTCATTCATTTGAAGTCCATACAATACCTTAAAGACCATTGTACTCTTTGAAAGGCCCTTGTGTGTTTATTGAGAACGCTTGGTCAAGTGCTTCCAACAATCGTGTCACTGGATGCCCACCTTAACTGTAGGAAACAGATATTGTGTCTATTTCCTGAAAGAATAAATAGAAGGTTAGAAAGGTTGAGTCACTTTGCTTAGGTTTTACAGATAAGTAAGCAATAGATCCAGGATTTGAACACAGTTCTTTTCATCTGTGCAGGTATCCACTCTCTTGTGCCTTCCTTGTGGTCGAGGAATAGTGACTTAAACCTTGTTCATCTTTGTTTTTTGTTTTCATTTCATATCTGTGTGGCCTTGGGCAAATCATTTCACTTTGCTCTGTCTCAGTTTTCTCATTTTTTCAGCAGTTAGTTTAGGGAATATATTTCTAAGTTCTTTTCCAACTTTAAATCGTAATTCATTTTCCTTGCTGAAGATGGCAAAATTAAAGAGTCACAGATTGTCATCTGGCCAGAACTCTGAAGGTTCTTTGGTTCAACTCTCTCATTTTTTGTGAAAAAAAAATCCAACAGCTGAGAGGCACTGTCCTCGGAAGAATTATATCCTATGTACCAGCACCTTGCAGGGCTTTTATTGCAGTTTGCTCCAGGCCCTCTGGCTCTTACCTGCCAGTTGAATAAAAACATAAAGAGCAAAGAAGAAGCCTCGAGTGCCTTCAGTAGGCAAGATGGTAATATGGCAGTGGTTACTCCTCTGATACAGACTAGGAAGCAACCAGGAATCTCTAGACTTAAAAGCCATCCTTAGGAATAAGACTTGGAGTCCAGAAGCTGAACCTCAAATGGAATAACAAGTTTGTCAATGGTATAAACAAGCAGGGATTCCTCCAAACTACTGCATTGATAGCGAGAAGAACATTAATTTTCTACCATGATTTATGCATCTTTGGGTGCCCACAACATGGCTTAGTAAAATGGCTTTGTTGTTAGCAGAGCTTGGAAAATATTTGTCAAATGAATGATTTAGATACTATTCCATTTCTGTCTAAGAGTGGAAAGCTGCAAAGAACATTGCTTCAAACTGAATAAGGAGAAAAAGCTAGATTATTTACAATATCATAACTTTTCTTGAATTCATTAAAGAGCTGATTTTTCAAGGTAACCAAGTTAACCAAACTCAAAGATGCGTAAACCCATCCAAGGAGAGACAGGACACACAAACTGTCTCACCTCAATTGGAACATGAGAGAAGGAGGTGATCACTATAGAATTGAGTGCAAAAGAATTAAGCAAAACATTTAATGAATCCTGAAGGCCACGAGTGGACTAGTGAGTTAGTTTGGAGTAGCTAGGGGCCCTAGGCACAAGGAAAGTTGGCACTGACATGCAAGAGTTTTTTTCCAAGGGCCTCTACCAGATGCTCAGGTGAAAGATGAGGACTGGGCAGTGAAGAAAGTGATTAGCATCAGTGGGGATACTTCTCCAGATAGTTCCTACAAAGCAGGTGCCTTAAGCCACTGAGGGGGGAGTAGAAGCAAAGGCACTCAGACTCTGGGGGTGTGGAAGGGAACTCTTAGACACAGGCACGAGCCCATTGCTTTTAGCCCATTGGACTCTGTACCTCTGGGCAGGACAAAACAGTCACTTTGGTTGAAAGGTAAAATCTGAAAATCCACCAATATAAGTTTAAGAAATATAGTTTAATTCCTTACGGATGATTTTTTTTTTATTTTAAAAAATACTAGTCTACACCTGAAACTAATATAATGTTATATGTCAATCATATCTAATAAAAAAGTAAAAAAATTAATAGTCAATAGGCAATAATATTTTAAGTGCTTATATTTAATGTAAAATGCATAAGTTTAGTGAAATTCACATTATTAGTTCAGTGTTTAAGAATACGCATAAAAGAGAAAAAGACTGAATAGAGTTAAACTTAACTAATCATGGCTTTTAGGTTTTCCAACAAATCTCTACTCATGTTTTACTTAACTTGAATTCAATTTTCTTCTTTTTTCTAATACTTCCGTCATGTGCTTGTTTTACAATAAAAAAAAAAATAGAACTAAAAATAATTTTTAAAACTGTGAAAAACAATATATTTCGATTCCAGCATTTCAATCCCAACATTTCAGATATCTTTTTACTTTGATGACCGGGATACCACAGCTGCCCAGTTATTTTTTTCCTTCTACTTCTCAGATCCTGCCCCCTCATAGTCCTTAGTTGGTAAATCCCATCATCACAACTGCTTAGTGTCAGAGAATCTCAGAGATCAATCTTCAGACTTCTTTCTGTCTTATGGCTTTAAATATTTATATGATAATGACTGCACAGTTTATATATTCAGCTAGGACCTCTCTCTCCATTCCTGGCTTTTCTGTTCAACTGTATACTCTTCATATCTACCTGACTCCCTAAAAGACACCTTGAACTTAACATGTCTAAAATTGAAATATTGACCTTTTCTATTCCACCATCAAAGGGCTGCATCTTTTGCAGTCGTCCCCATTCTTCCATTTTCTAAAGCAACATACATATAGACATCTTGGGTTTTCATATTAACGCTCAACCTACTGTTTCAAAAACAAAGTAACTTAAAAATCAGGTAATTTCTGAGAAATAAGCATGTAATTATGAAGGTATTGAATTCTCTAATGTGACGTAATAAACATGACAGTAGAACTGTAACTCACATTGTAGATATGTTTATAGGTAAGATAAAAGTGCTTTGCAGAAAAAAGCATTTGTTATTTTAAATGCTCAGTACCGAGGCTCTTCAGAACCTTCTGTTGGACTGGGGCTGAAGGGTGAAGAGGGGCTTTGGAGGCAAATAGATGCCCCCTCCTTGTGCTACTTATTTTCTCTCATTTATTGATTTAACAACTATTACTTGAGCACCTAGACTCTGTAAGGTATATTTTTTCTAACACTGGGGAGATAGGGATGGACAAAACCCACAGAGTTCTTGCCTTTATAGAGCTTATATTCCAGTGATGAAGACAGACCATAATCAAATAAGTAAAATAAAGACAAATTATAATAGGCAGTAAAAATGTAAAGAGGGTACTATTTAGATATCACCAAGAAGGGACACTTTGAGCAGACACCTGAATGTTAGAGTAAAAATTTTAAATATTTTTTTCACAAACTGTCAAATTCACCTGTGACAGCCCAACTGGTTTGCCACTGCTGATGGAAATATTCAAATATGAGCCTTCTAGAGCTTAAATTTGCCAGCTTACAACATGATTGTACAGAATAATTTTCTATTTTGCTACGGGGTGGTAATAGTTGCACTTAAACCAACATGGCTCAGAGGATACCACTGAAATCAGGTGACCATTTCATTGGAAAGTGTGGATGCAACTCAGACTGTTTCATTTAACTTACGAGTAGTTTTTCATTTCATTTGATTTGGGAGGAATATCAGTCAACCAAGTTCAGGGCACTATGATAGTAATTGGTAAGTTGAGAAAATGAAAAAGCTGTTTTTTTCAAGCATGTTTGGAGCATATATATCAGAACTCTGAAGTCAGAATATTAGGCAACTAAGTTGGACCTTTTGAATTCAACGTCTAAATATTATGCATTCCATAGTCTATCTAAATGACAGAAAAGTGAAGGATGGCTTAAACTCCAAAAGAAGAAAAATTAGAGAAAAGGTGTGAAAAGTATAATTTGCAAGCCTGAAAACCCACATCTATTTATCTCTATCTATCTATCTATCCCTCCATCTATCCCCACATACACTAGCACACATAAATATGAACACACATAATATTTGTAAGATGCACATTCATTCATTCATTCATTACGCATTTACTCTGTGCTATGCTGTTATTGACAATTGACATGTATCACTGACTAAAACAAACCTTGCTCTCATGAAGCTTACATTGGAGCAGGAAGAAATAGTAATCAACAGACATGGTAAACAAATACATCATTTAGCCTATTAGGTGAGAACTGTAATGGAAAAATTGAACAAGAAAGGAAACTCAGAAATGCCAGTATAAATGAGGGGCATATATTTTCGAACAGGATGGAGAGGGTAGTGAAGGATGTCTGCATGTGAGTTATGCAGCTAAAAATATGGACTATGCTGCCATTTTATGTGATATGGACATGCATTTACACATAAAATATGTTTATGTTCCAGATTGACATATACATAATACATATATTATATTCACCAATATTTCTATTGAAAAAACGTTTTCTTTAAGCGCTTAAATGTTCTCTTTAATCTCTTTTACATTTTTAGTAAATAAAATCTTCCTGATATTCACTTGAAAACACCCGATATTAACTTCTCAAAGATAAATGGAATAAACTATACATATATAATGTGCAAATTCTTCCCTAAACAGGGTTTTTTTGCTTAGCTTTAAAGGATAAGCTGGTTTTTCTGCACACAAATGGGAAAGGCCTGGTGATGGATGATAGGTATCTGCCTTTGGAATTCAGATGTTACAAACCTGCCTTTGGAGACAGTAATCTGTGTGGCTGCCTGCCAAGCAGAAGAAGAGACGTGTAACCGTTTTTAAAGCCATTTTATTGGACTCTAGTTTCCTTCACTGCCTCCATCTATAAGATAAATGAAAAGGGTAGAAATATAGAAATATGGCATCAAGCTAATATACATGACCAAATAGTGCTTATACTAAGATTGAGTCAAGTAAATTAATATTTTGTCCTTGTTTGAGGCTTTTAATCTTGGAGTTTACTTCTTTTCATAGCCTCCTTTATATTGGGTAACTATTGTTTGTGTTGATAATATAACACATGCTGACACCAAATATCAATTCTACGTAAATCCAATTAAGTCCAGAAGTAAAACAGCTGGATTAGCAGACCTTGCATAAATGATTTGTCTTCCATTTACTTTGCTTTTTACAAATGAGCCTTTTAATATAAAAAATTTAAGCTATCAACATCCCCATTCCTTATTAATATCAGGAGTCTAAAATGAATTCCTTAAAAGTAAGGGTTGAAGTTTCCCTTTTATGTTACTAATATGAATGTTATAATTAAAGCTACAAAGAAATATGCCTATGGACTTACAGACTTCCTCTTTGTGAAAGAGGGTTATCAGAAGCATATTTAAAGTGGTATCCCAATAAAGAATTTCCCCCAAAGGCCAAGAAGCTATGTTATTTTTGCCAGTTTAGGGTTCTTTACTTTCCTTCTCTATCCAGAAAATAAAACCAATAAATAAAATATTAAAAATGTTACTAGTTAGGTATTCAAGATAATGGATTTGTTACTATTAAATAAAAGTCCAAGGTAGAAACCTCCATGAGCAAAGAGGTATTTTGCCTCTTTTGTGAAGAGCCATGAATAGGTATCTTATTACTTTTACAAATGTTTTGGTGAAACTTTTTTATTATTGTGATATCCTTAACAGCATGATGAAGACATATATGTAGTATGTAAAAAAGTAAGTAAAATGTAAATTTCAGTTTTAGCTCATTGATTGGATTTTAAAATCTCAGTAGATTTCACTTGTTTAAAATATGATTGATGAAAGATTTTAATGTAATGTAACTAGGATCTTTCTTTGCATTTTCTCTTCTGGTATGGATAAGAGAAAATATTCTTAAAGGAAAAAAAAGACACTGCTTACTCTCCAAGATGGCTTTATTCTCTCCACTCAGAATCCTCACCTCTCTTTGTCCACAACTTTAAATTATTACATCATAAATCTCACCCAATCATATCAGGCCTACACACTTAAAAGCCCACCACAGCCCAGACCCCCAAAACTCATGAAATTTCTGCCCTTCCTCCTTAGAGATACTGTTAAAACTCTGGCAATGTAGTAATTTACTTTACTGAAGTCAGAATTTTTTAAACTATGAAACTCTCTATTGAATGGGAATGACCACCTTCAAATACATTGGACATGCCACTGAAAAGAACAAGATACAATCTTTTTTTAAGGCTTTATTTTTTCTTTTTTTAGAGTAGATTTAGGTTCACAGCAATATTGAGCAGAAGTTAGAGATTTCCCATATCCCCCCTGCCCCACCTCCATCCACATCCCCCACCAGAGTGGTGTATTAGTTACAACCGATGAACCTGCACTGATGTGACCTAATCACTCAAAGTCCAGGGATTACTTTATGGTACAAATTTACTGATGTATATTCTGTGAGTTTGGACAAATGTATAATAACATATATCCATCATGTGGTATCATAACAGTATTTTCAGTGCCCTAAAAATCCTGTGTTCCACCTATTCATCCCTTCCCCCACCCCAACCCCTGGCAACCATCAATCCTTTTACTCTCTCCATAGTTTTGCCTTTTGCAGAATGTCATATGGTTGGAATCATACAGTATGTACTTTTTCAAATTGGTTTCTTTATCTTAATAATACATATTTAAGTTTCCTCCATGTCTTTTTATCATTTAATAGCTCATTTATTGTTAGCACTGAATAATATTCCATTATTTGGATGTACCACAGTTTATTTATCCATCCTACTACTGGAGGATATCTTGGCTGCTTCCAGGTTTTGGAATTGTAAATTAAGCTTCTATCAACATCTGTGTGCAGGTTTTTGTGTGGATATATTTTCAGCTCCTCTGAGCAAATACCAAGGAGCATGGTTGCTGAATTGTGTGTAGTGAGAGTAAGTTTAGTTTTGCAAGAAAGTGCCAAACTGTCCGCCAAAGTGTCTGTACCATTTTGCATCCCCACCAGCAATGAATGAGAGTTCCTGTTGCTTCACATCCTTGCCAGCATTTGGTGTTTTCTGTGTTTTTGATGTTAGCCATTCTAATAGGTGTACAGTGGTCAGGATACAATCTTAAAAAGCTTTTTAGATATCTATTATCGGATTATGATAGTACCAAAGAATAATTATGAGTTTCATAATTAACTTTAAAATATTAGGGTATTAATTTTAGAATAAATCAGAAAAACTTCTGGAAAAGAATGCAATCACTTGTAGATCCATTCGACACTTAGTAGTGTGTTTGCTATTATTTGGTTACATAGAAAATAAATCATAATTAAAATCTAATTAAGTTGAATCTTCAGTAGATAGTATTCTAGAAATACTTAAAAAAAATTTTATTATTCCAGCAGAGGAGGAGGGGAAATAAAACTTGCTTGAATAGTTTTCAGGAATGAGGTGTAATCAACCAACAAGTTAAAGTATGTTATCTTGATAGGTCTCTTCCACAGCTATAATGCTTAGCTTTTTTTTTTTTTTTTGCTTTACTTCACTTATAGGAAT
The DNA here is from genome assembly GCF_030028045.1 of Hippopotamus amphibius kiboko. Taxonomy (NCBI): domain Eukaryota; kingdom Metazoa; phylum Chordata; class Mammalia; order Artiodactyla; family Hippopotamidae; genus Hippopotamus; species Hippopotamus amphibius. The sequence continues at coordinate 6,333,931 of NC_080196.1, read as the reverse complement.
TCTCACACTGGTAGCTAAAGCAGAGATTTGAAAAATCAACATTTTCATGCCAAACAGTAAAATATTTTAAATGTTTTGCATAGTTTTAAAATATACTCTATTCTAAAACCATTTCCAAGATAAAAGACACTTTTGCAGGGAGAAAGTGATTATTTAATTTGGCAAAACATAGAAATTTCCAGCTGAGGCACATTAAAACATTTTTACAATTGCCTCAAAGGCAGAAAATTTTCACCATTCCTTTGACTATAAAAATCTGTCTCTACCGAACAGAAATAACCAGTTTTTCCCGAAAAAAAATGTTAGGGTACATACATAATTAGTTTTTGTCCATCCAAAGGCTTTGTGAAATATCTTCTACCTACTCCTACAATTTAAGTCTAATGTTGACTTTCTTTATAATTACTATTTAGTTTTTTTGTTTTACTTGTAAATTAATAATTAAAACACAATATTTAATTATACTATTTTTAAAAAGAAATAAATTGCAAATAGTATGCACTCAACAAATTTAATTATCCTTTTTGACAGTGCACTTGGTTTCAGGTAACTTTCACATGAAACCAAATATATGAGAATATCTATGACAAGATAGGAAATTTTGCATGGAGCTGAAACATAACAAGAGAGTCAAGTGGGAATGCAAGAATAAAAATAAAATATTAAAAACGAAGACTCTCTCTTACAGGTTTGCCAATAGGCTGGACAGAGCAAAGGAAAGAGTCACTGAATGTACAAATAGGTCAATAGATAATATCCCAACTGATGTAAAAGAAAGAAAAAAAAAGTGAAATAAAAATATAAAGAGGAAAGTAAAATAAAAACATACTCATAAAAGTGAGATGAAAGTATAGTTTTCCCAAGTGCTCTGAACAACAGCACACAGTCTAACATGCAAATAATTGGAGTTTCAGAATTGAAGGAGTAAAAATGCATGACTGGTATTTCTGGTTTCAGTTCTAACATATAAAAAGCTTGGAAGTCATTATTCCTGTCCTTACAACAAAGAAAAGCCTGGAATAACTGAAAATCACCAACTTTTCTTAGATCCATCAGAGAACTAAAGAAACAGGGAAAACTGCCCTCCCCAAATCAAGAAAGACAGGTGAAACAAGAGCACCACAGCCAAGATAAGCTTACCTGGAAGAGAAATCACTGAAGTCATAAAAACAGGTGGGAACAGTTTTATGGCAATTTTTATGAATTGTTGGGGACTGAGCTTGGACTCATTTGAGAGTGAGAAATCCCTGGGGGCTGCATTTTTGGGGGGTCCTAAACTCTCTTGTGATTTTGACCTTGAGGAACCCCACCAAATTCTCACATTAAAAAGCCAAGAAAAACGTTCTCCTGGCTTTGGCAGAAGGAAAAGTAAACTTTGCGAACTATGCCCAGAGTGCTCTCCGTGACAAAGATCTACTTGCCAGAGAACATGTCCTTACTTGAGCCATATTTCACATGGGGGAAAGGCACTTCTGTGATTCCAGTTTCTTCCCTCCTCCCTGTCTCACCTAAGAAAAGAATAGCTAAGGGAGGAACGAGTGATGATCACAGTCCAGGGACACAGGGCCCTTAAAAGACTGAGGTTTGGTCATCAGGTTATAGAATGCCTTCCCTCTCCAACACCTTGCCACCAACCCCAGCAGGGCTTCCGTATAACGACAGGGCATCGCAGTGGGGACAGCGGTAAGACAGAGGCTTGATCTGAGTCAGAGCACTTAGAGCAGTCTCCAGACTGCGGGAATGACAGCTGGATACGAGAAGACTCTGAAGCAATCATTAAACACAGCCCAACTCCTGGCCAGATTAACATAAAGCCTCACACAAACGCCCTATTTTCCTCAGCTCCTATTTCTTGACGAATTATTTCTGACTTTAAATGAAGCTTACCAGGCATGTTAAAGGTAAGAAAAAACACATGCTGAAAAGACAAGTCAAGCGTCAGAACCAGACCCTATTTTAATTCATATTTTGAATTACTGGATGAGGAATTAAAAATGAAAAATTCCTATGTTAAGGTTGCTAATGGGAAAAGTGGGCAACATACATAAACCGATGGGTAGTGGAGTCAGGAGTAGAAAACTATGAGAATCAAAAGGCAATGGTAGAAACCAAAACCACTATGAAAGAAGAAGAATGCCTCCCATGAGCTTCTCTGCAGACTGGACATGGCTGAGGAAAGAGCCAGTGAGCTTGAAGAGAGGTCAATAGAAACTTCACAAACTGAAATGCAAAGAAGCAATAAAATGGAAAAAGAAAAATAGAATACAGCAGACAAAAATATGGGGAAATTTCAAAAGCTATGACATATGTATACTTTGAATACCAGAAAGAGAGGAAAGATAAGGAGAGCGGAAGACATATTTGAAGTCACAATGGCCAAAAATTGCCCCAAATTACTGACAGACACCAAAGCCCAGACTCAGGAAGGTCAGCAAGCAACCAACAGACTAAATGCCAAAAACTACATCTAGACATATCATCTTCAAACTATAAAGAAAATTGTGAAAGAAGCCTAGGGTTTGGAGGGGAGGGGGACACCTTACCTATAGAGGAACAAGTTGAACAACAGCAGCAACAAAAACAAAAAACTACAACAGACATCTTCTCAGAAGTCATGCAAGCAAGAAGAGAGTGGAGTGAAATATTTAAGATGTTAAAAGGAAAAAAAAAAAAAGCAACCCATACTTCTAGATTTCTATATCCAGCAAAATTATCCTTCAAAATGAAGGCGAGACAAAGTCTTTCTCAGATAAACAAAACCCGGAGGAATTCAGCAGCAGGAGAACTGCCCTGCAAGAAATGTGAAAATAAGTTATTCAGGGAGAAGGAAAATGATATAGGTCAGAAACTAAGAGCTCCATAACAAAAGGATGTGTTGAAGAATGAATAAATGAAGCTAGAGTAAAATATTTTTTATTCTTGATATAAAAGATAACTGTTCAAAGTAATAACACCGCAGTATATTGAGTGATTTTAGCAAATGGATATTGAGGAATCCAGGTGCGGTTGAAAACCTGTGTGTGATTTTTCAGCCCTGACCATAGGAAGTCACAGAGGCTTCCCTGGCAGTCCAGGCAGGAGAAAGCTGCCCTCCTCACCCCATACCAGACTTGGTGCACAGCCGGTGTGCCGCAGTCTCTGAAGGCAGTTGCATTCTAGCACTCAGGCTCCTCCCTTTCAGGCTTTTGCACATTTGCTTTCCTGGCCCTGGTGCTTTCATTCCTAGGTCTTTTTCTCAGAGGCCTTGGGCAAAGATCTTCTACAGGCATCTTTACAGAGGCCTCTTTATGGGAAGGGAAGGAAGGGGAAATCTTTCACTACTTTTTACTGCTCTGACCCAATACTTTTCCATTCCTACCCCTTGCCCCCGACCCCAGGATCCACATTCCCAGAGCCCCTTGTTCAAGGCTGTCTGTTTTTTTGTTTTGTTTTGTTTTGTTTTGTTTTGTTTTGGGGTGAGGCGGGGCATAGCTCATGTGTTAAACGAAGAACATGCAGATGATGACCTGGAGAGTAAGGAGGCACAAGGCTCCCACACGGGGTCTGCAGGTTGCTCCCTCAGCATCTGAGCTCCCACTCTGGGGACGTGTAAACCTCAGAGCAGTTTTGGTCAAAGGTGCAGTTTTTATACACTCACACCAAGGAAGTAAAGCCACAGATTTATCACTTAGAGATCCCAGAAAAGGGATGTGTGAGTACAGTGAGCCAGGGGAAGGGCAGGCCTCTATCCCAGGTCACAAGCAAGCAATAGACAGAGAGCAGCGTAGCAAGCACCTATACCTATAAGGTGGTTGGGGCAGAGGTCACTCACTCTTCATAGGTGGTTCTACAACTCTAAGTGGTTATTTTAAAAGGTGACCCAGAAAAAGCAAAGCAAGAACTTGTGGCAGGAATCCTAAGCTCAGGTCCTTATCTAAATGCCCAGGCTCTGGGTGTGAGCAGGGCTGTAAGACTGTAACATGCTTAGGCAGCAACCCAGAATGGCTGTTTTTTTCATCCCGCTCCCTCAACAGGAGATGAACCCACATCTGTGCTGGTCCACCTGACCTTCCACTGTTTGCCGTTCCATGGGGAAAACTGGAAGGGAGGGTTTGGAGCTTTCTCCAGTTTAGCCTCTTGTCATACCATCTCAAGTGAGTTATTAAAGGCTTGACTCTTTTATTTTAGCTTGTTGCTTTAACTGGCTACTCCAACATCTGGCAGCTCAGCTTTCTCCCAGCTCAGCTGAGCTCCAGGTGGATGTGAAGAATGGATGTAAAATGAATGACACAAACATTATATGAGGAAAGAGGGATGAATGGGAACACGGTGTTACAAGGTATCTTTACTACAGCTGAAGAAGCAGAGTGTTATTTGAAGTGACAAATAGCTATTGCAAACTCTAAGGCAGCCACTGAAAAAATTTCTTAAGAAGTATAATGATTGCTAAGAGAGAAGATAAAACAGAATCAATTAAAACCACAGAATGTATAGTAAAAAGGGAGGAAGAAATAAAGCAAATACAACAATAATAAAAGTTACAAACATGGTAGATATTAATTTCACTATATCAACTTTACATGTGGATGATCTAAATATATCAATTGAAAGGCAGAGATTGTCACAATGTATAGGAAAAGAAGACCGAACTATGTGCTGTATACAAACAAAACAAAACAAAACATATTTTAAATAAAATGACACAGATTAAAAAGAAAGGAAATGAGAGAGCTATACTATGCTAACACTAATTTTAAAAAAAACTAAGGAGTATTTATTTCATACAAAATGAATTTAAGAGCAAGAAAAATGAGAGATAAATAGATACATAATGATAAACATGTCAATTCTCCAAAAAAATTCAATAATCTTTAATGTAAATGCACCTTACAGCAGAACATCAAAACATGTGAGGAGAAGCCTGATTGGATAGAAAGAAGAAATAGAAATATCCATTATTATATTTGGAGACCACTCTTTTAGCAACTGGGAAATTAAGCAGACAGAAAATCAGTACGGATGGTTGACCTGAATAGCGCTACCAATCAATGTCACCTAAATGACATTCATAGAGTGATCCCTGTAACAGCAGAATACACGTTCCTCTCAAGTTTGTATGGAACATTCACCAAATTAAGTATTCTGAGCTATAAAACACACTTTAACAAAATTCAATAAATAGAAATCGTACAGATTATATTTTCAGACCACAAAGTAAAAACGGGCAACAGAATGATAACCGGACAATCCCTAAATATTTGGAAATTGGACAACACCTTTGTAAATAACATGAGTCAAGGAAGAAAGTGCAAGAGAAATTTTAAAATATTTTGAAGTCAATAAAAATAAAAACACAACTTATAATGTATGGGATGCAAAAAAAGCAGTTCATAGAGGGAAACTGATAGCACTGAATGCATATATTAGAAAGAGAAAAGACCTAAAATCAATAACCTAAGCTTCTCCCTTAGAGAATAAGAGGAAGAAGAGCAATTAAATTGAAAACAGAAAAAAACAGTGGAGAGGAGCAATACACATGAAAGCTGCTTCTTTGAGAGGATTGATAGATTGGATAAACCTCTAGCCAGGCTGACAAAGAAAAAGAGAAAAAAAGACACAAATTACCAGTATGAGAAATGAAATAAGGGCCAAGACTGCTGATCCCAGAGACATAAAAGAACAATAAAGGGATAATATGAACAACTCATCTCAATATCTGATAACTTAGTTGAAATGGACCAATACCTTGAAAGACCAAAACTACCAAGTCACAAACAAAGTGAAACAGATGGTCCGAATAGGAGCATACACATTAAAGAAATGGACTCAATAATTAATACCTCTCCAAAAAAGGAAGTACCAGGCCCTGAGGGCTTCAGTGGAAAATTCTACCAAACATTTAAGGAAGAAATGACAGCAATTCTTTATAATCTCTCTGAGAAAATACAAGCAGAAGGAACACCTCCTAGTACAATCTATGAGGCCAGTAACATCCTAATAGCAAAAACAGAAAAAGATATCACAGGAAAGGAAAACCACAAGTCAGTTTCTTCCATGATCATGCAAAAATATCAACTGAATATGAGCAAATGATGATACACCTTGACCAAGGAATATTTATCCCAGGAATGCAAAGTTGGATTAACACCAATGATTAATTAATGTAATACACCATAGTAATAGAATAAAAGGCAAATCCACCTGGTGATCAAAACTGATTCAGAAAAATAATTGGACAGAAACCAAAAGCTTTTCATGATAAAAACATGCAATAAACTAGAAGTAGACAGAACAATCTTTAACCAGATGAAGGGCATCTGTACAAACTCACAGCTAACAGCATACTGAATGGTGAAAGACCACTGAGATCAGAAACAACGATAAATGTGATACATTTCACTGATAGAATGAAAGACAAAAATCACATGATCCTCTCAACAGATGCAGAAAAACACATTTGACAAAATCCAATATCCATTTATGATAAAAACTCAACAAACTAGGTAGAGAGAGAACATATTTCAACATAACAAAGTCCATATATGACAAACCCACAGCTAACATCAAACTCAATGGTGATACTTTGAAAGCTTTTCCTCTAAAATCAGGCACAAGCAAAGGGTGCCCACTTTCACCACTCTTATTCCACATAGTACTGTAAGTCTTACACAGGTCAGTCAGGTAAGTTAAGTATGAATTTTCCATATAACTCAGAAATGCTTCTTCTGGGTACTTACCCAAGAGAAAGGAAAGCATATGTCTACACAAAAACATGTATGTGAGATCATCAAAGCATCATTATTTGTAACAGCTAGAATTTTAAACAGCCCAAATGATCATCAACTGATAAATATATAAACAAACCGGGGTGTATCCATAACACGAAATATGACTCAAAAATAATAAGTAATACTGCCTTAACATATGTAAACATATGACTGAATTTCACAAACGATGCTATGTGAAAGAAGTAAAACATAAAAGATCACGTACTATATAACTGATATGAAATTCTAGAAATGGCAAAACTGTATAGTGAGAAAGAAGATAAGTCCTCACCTGGGATCAAGAGTGGAAAAGGGGATCAAGTGCAAAGGGGCGGAGAGACACTGCAGGTGAGGGGACTGTTCTATTCCTGATTGTGGAGGTAGTTAAGTTGTACAATTACCAAAATTCATCGAAATCTACACTTAGCATCATTGAATTTTAATACATACATCATTGAATTTTAATACATATGTAAACAATGCATTCATTAAAAAGTGAATAAATGAAATATAAAATATATAACCTTTCCCATGAATATCTCCCCAGTTAATTGCACTTGCCTTCTATGTGATACAGTAGCAGATGGTGTAACTGATGAGAAACATCTCTCTGTCACTGTGTTGTAATGCTCAGAGCACCACTTATTCTTTTAATGTTTAGATCTAATGTCAAAAAATAAAGCAAACTCTATCAATTATTTCTCCTTCTCATACTTATTTAACTCATAGTTTCAAATTAAGAAGTCCAAGGCCAAGATGTTCATAGTTTTAAACACCAGTAGCAAGTATAATGGATGCATTGGCAAGATAATGTGGCAGACTTTGTGAGGCATACAAATATGTAACAACTGATCTTTAATCCAAACAATCTGACAATCTACCACTGGCAAATAGATGTGTGCGTGGTACCTATGTCTCATAGTATATAATACATATGTTAATACAATCAAGATATGGACTAATTTACAACTGTAGGGAAGGTTGATGAAATCTGAATTTTAATTGAGCCTAGAAGTGTTGGTGGATTTTAACCTAGACAAGGAAGATCATTCCAGATAGAGGAAACGTGAGAAAATCCCAAAGGTTTATTTCGCAATATTTGCCTAGGCGATGATGTTTTGCTTGGTGTGGGCAAAGCAGAGAAGGAGAAAATGAGTAAGTATGAGAAGGTAGCCTAAAACCTGAAGATAAGCAGAACTGATTGTTATGGTAAGAACTTTAGAACTTTTGAGTTAGGCGAAACCATGAAGCTTTGGGAGAAGGGTAGGCGTAGTCAACATCATCAAATCCATATTCTCAGAAAAGGAGAAGGGTGAATTGCAACAAAAAACAAAAAAGAAGTTAGAGAAAAGAGTTAGGAGACTTGAATGAGAAGTGTTACCATGGAAATGGGCAGTCTGGCGACTATGCTGATTAAATCTAAGGGTGCAGGCTAGGAGGAAGTTAATGGATAACATAGATATTTCTAATCCGGGTGAGAATGAGTGGTGGCACAATTGTCCAAACTAGGAGACAAGCAGAGAAGGATTAGTACTGAGTTCAGTTACAGCTATGCTGAATTTAGCATGTGTTTGGAAGCACAGTAGGATTTTGAAATCCTCTCCTAGATCTCCAAGTAGCATCACACTGAAAATATGTATTCACAAACCATGTACATGTCAGTGGCAGCTGAATCTGTCAGTGGATCACATGATTGTTGTTTACCAAGGGAGGAGGAAAAAAGAAAGAAAAATGGTGGATTGTAGAGACAGTTCTGGTCAAAGGAAGAAGCAAAGAGCCTGGGGGGAGGAGAGTCAGAGCTAAGGGGAGTTCCCATTGCAAATAATGTTATGGAAACAAGAGAAATGTTTTAGGAAAGAAGCCCTGGTTAATAGTCTGTATGCTACAGAAAGTAGAAAGTGACTGGAAAAAAAGACAATTAATTTATCAATTAGGACATCTTTGGTCTGATTAAAGAGATAAAGTATACACATATGAAAAATTAAATAGCAAGGTAAGAAATGAATTTTTTAATTACATCTCATATGATCCTATAGAGTCGTAGCTCCTAGCTTTAGACCCAGCTCTGACCTCAGCAAATTCCTATTAAAATAACAATGCAGCACCTATTTTACAGAGTAGTAATTTTAGTCATTATATTATTATAGTAACAATAGCAAGATTAATAAAATTATGACCTTCACAAAATTGGGATACAGTACTTTTAGTTACTTTGCCAATTGATTAGACACTCACTGTGATTAAGGATCTGTGATTAAAGATTTTCCTTCAGTAAAAATTACAGACATTTGTGATAACTTACAAATCTAAAAGTTTTCTCTGTGCATACTTTCAAAATTAGATTTTCCCACTTATGTGAGAAGAATGCTAATAACATCCCCAAATTTTCTTAAAGGCTTCAGTCTGATTTATTTTCAAGTATGTACATATTATGTGCTTATAAAAAAAAGATATTTTCTAGAAAGGAAAAAGGGTGAGGAAAACACTCCAGAGATATAATTAATAGAGCAGTGGTCCCACAGATTCCAATGGCATCCCTCTTATTTTGCTCTCTGATAAAACTCTTTGCAAGGCAATGATATTTATGATATTTATTCTGCTGAATTTGTAAATAAACCCATCATGTTACATCCTGTAATTATATTGTACATTGATTAAATTTACAAAGTCTTGTGTATTTATTTCTATGTTAAAGTTTCAAAAGCACTCGTGCACTGTTATACCATTTCATTTGTGTGCACATTGTTACTCTTTTTTTTTTCACATTTTAAAGCTCTTTATTGGAGTATAATTACTTTACACTGTTGTGCCAGTTTCTGCTGTACAACAAAGTGAATCATCTGTATTTATACATATATCCCCATAACCCCTCCCTCCCAGGACTCCCTCCCACTCTCCCTATCCCATCCCCCCAAGTCATCACTCATCATCAAGTTGATCTCCCTGTTTTATGCAGCAGTTTCCTACTAGCTATCTATTTTACATTTGGTGGTGTATATATGTAAATACTATTCTTTCATTTTGTCCCAGCTTCCCCTTCGCCCCCTCACTCCATGTCCTCAAGTCCATTCTCTACATCTGCATTTTTATTCCTGCCCTATCACGGGTTCATCAGTACCATATTTTAGATTCCATATATGTGAGTTAGCATACTGTATTTGTTTTTCTGTTTCTGGCTTACTTCACTCTGTACGACAGACCCCAGGTCCATCCACCTCAGTACAAATAACTCAATTTCATTCCTTTTTATGGCTGTGTAATATTCCCACACTATTACTCTTTAAAGGATAAGATTGTTAGTGATTTTATTGCTTGTTGATTTTTTTGCATTTTCTAAAATAATCAAAAACTACTTTTATGTATAAATGTAAATACTATTAAAATTGAATATTTAAATATTTATAACAGACATATAAGTTTTTAATTAAAGCAGACTTACAACCTTCTTAATGAGAATTATTATGTTTAGTTGAAGCTATATTCAGCAGTTTATTGATAGAAGAAAACACTGAAGAAATAAAAATATTACTTAACATCCCCAAAGAGTAAGGTTCAAAATGGCAGTTGAGAATGGCATGCTTCTCCTTGTTGTCACAGAAAAAGAAGGAAGGAAGGGAGAGAGAAGCAAAGAGAGAAAGAAAGAGAGAAAGAGAAATTAGAGACAGAAAAGAAACTGAAAAAGAGAGGGAGGGAGGAAAAGGAAAGACAGTAGGAAGAAAGAAAAAAATAACTTTGAAAATAATACTTTAAGGAATCAAAACTGTGTAAATAAATAATAGAAAAATCAATCAGAATGGTGGCTGCAAACATAAAGGAAATCGCATCAAATTTCTAGGAGATGAATAATATGAGAGAAGTAGAAGCAGCACAACACAGAGAAGTCTCCTCAAAAGATGAGAACAGGACAAGAATCCTGGGAATCCCCTGAAGCTGAAAGAAGGAACAAATGAGCAAGCATAAGAAATAAGGATGGAAATAGAAGATAATTAAAGGTCTACTTAAGAAAAACTGACCCTCTCTATCCTACAACAGCCCCTACCCATTCACCTATCCTGGTGTACAGAATACAAGAATGAAAGTTACTCTTAGACAAAAAATTAGAAGACTTCTCTGAAACTTTGAACAAACTAAACAGAAGTGTAGCAGTTAGTGTGGGTGGTGAACATATTTACCACGAGTTCCCCATCTGCTCACTAAACAAAAGCCAACCACTGGCCAAATGCTGCCCAATGTTTACAGAGATCCCATTCAGCTCTTTTACTGCCTCAATGTAAAACATGCATGGAAAATCAAGGAAGTTGTCCTGCAGCAAAAAAGAGAAGGACCAAAATAAATATAAAAACTAACAAAAATTTAACAAGTTAATGTAGAAAAATAAAGTTTCAAATATACTAATTAATGTGATCAGGGAGAGTCAAGAGAATGTTTCATTCGTAAATAAAAATAAGATGCTACAGAAAGAAACAGTAAAAGAACAAGATTTTTTGAAAAAAATAATAAAGATCAAAATTAAAAAGTTGAATTCAAGGACTGCAAAATAAAATTGAGAAAATCCACATAAAGTGGACATTTTGAAAGAAAAGATAAGCCTTGGGAAATGCCAATATCTGCATAATAATTCCAGAAATAGAGAATTTAAAACTGGAGGAAAAAAAATATCAAAGAAAGAATAGCAAAAGGGAAAAAAAAGAAAGAATTCAGAAGGATAGAACTTAGAACCCACTGAAATCCACAAGAACTTTTTCACATCTGGTCATGAGGGACTTAGACCCTACTGGATGAAACTCCCCCCCCCCCACCTCCCTTGCACACAATAACTATAACACCTGGACTAATAGACAGTGAAGAGAGCAGATATATTCTGGCAGAAAACCCATGCTTAGGAGGAGGAGGAAGGCAGAAAGTTGTACAAACAATTACCATCTCTGAGCAGCTCTATTAGCCCTTTGGGCAAACAGCAGTGGCAGGGAATGCACATGGGAAATCCCCAAATCTTTCTGTCTGGGCAACCAGAACGATGAGACCTGGACACCATGAATGTTGAAGAGTGTGGCGGAAACACCGGAAGGGAAAGAGCTGGAGCCAGAATCCCCAAACGCCGTCTTAACGCATGTGGCTGGCTCATGTGTGAACTATGCGTGCGTGGAACAGAATCACAGCAGCTCAGACAAAGAAAAACATTTCTGAACGCTGATCTGTGTTGCTATTCTGAGGGTTGCTATCCTGAATACTTAACATAAGCCAGCAGCTTTTGGTGGAGTGGAAACTTGCTTGGAGGCGGGCTGATGAGGAGCTTAGTTTCTCTATGGGCAATTTTTCCTTGAGGCTAAGAACAGAGAACACACAGCAGAGGCAGGAACATACACGTGAATATTCTGTTCTTCCTGGTCTGGTGAAGGAGAAAAGAGAGGCCAGGAAACATGAATGCTGAAGAGCGTGAGGATTCCTGAAAGGAAGGGTCAGAGGAAGGATGGCTAAAGCAGTTGAATCTCAAACATAAAAACTACTTTCTGCTATTATATAGAGGATGGATAAACAGCAAGGTCCTACTGTGCAGCACAGGGAACTATAGTCAATATCCTGGGATAAACCATAATGAAAGGTTATAAAAAAGAATGTGTGTGTATGTATAACTGAATCACTTTGCTGTACAGCAAAAATTAACACAACATTGTAAACCAACTACGCTCCAATAAAAAAAAAAAAAACCAAAAAAATACTACTTGCTAAGACAAAAGGAAAAAATACTTATCGCAGAAAAATAACAGAATCCAGTATTCTCTTAACTTAGCATTAATGTGTATGATACAATTCAAAATTACCCTACATGTGAAGAATTAAGAAAATAGAACATTCCAAAGACATAAGAAAATCATTTAAGTCCAACCCCAGATAAACCAGATGTTGCAAAAAAACTTAAAAGCACCTAGTAAAAACCAGTATAGAGGGGTCTCAGAAAACTAAAAATAGAACTACCATATGACTCAGCAATTCCACTAGTGGGTATGTATGGAAAAGAAACAAAAACACTAATTTGAAAAGATACATACATCCCAATGGTCACAGCAACATTATTTACAATTGCCAAGGTATGGAAGCAACCCAAGTGTCCAGCAACAGACAAATGAATAAAGAAGATGTGGTGTATACACACACACACACACATATATATACATGAATATGATATATATATATATAGGAATATCTCTTAGCCATAAAAAAGAATGAAATTTTGCCATTAGCAGGAACATGAATGAATATGGAGGGCATTATTCTAAGTGAAATAAGTCAGAGAGAGAAACACAAATACTGTAGGATATCACTTACATGTGGAATTTAAAAAATACAACAAACTAGTGAATAAAACAAAAAAGAAGCAGACTCACAGACATAGAGAACAGACCAGTGGGGAGAGGGAAGCAGGGAGGGGTAATACAAGGGTAAAGGAAAAAAGGGTTATTATGGAATTATATGAAATCATGTGTGTGAAACTTCTTTTGAAAATTGTGAGGCACTATAGAATTTAAAGAATCCTTCATTCAATGAAAGGAAAAAAAAATCCTCCAAGATGTAAAATAAAACATGTCTTCCATGCATGCAAATCTCAGTAGAAAGAGGTTTCAACAGAGAAATAAAAGCAATGATAAGGAACCGAATGAAAATTCTCGTAATAAGAAAGAAAATTCTGAAAAAAATTACTGGATTAACGTAAGTAAATGGATATGACAAAGAAAAGAGTAAGTGTACTTAAATAGACAAATAAAAGTTACCCAAAGTGAAAAACAGAAGAAAAAAAAAAAAAAAGAACAACTCAGGGACCTGCTTAGATAATATCAGATAGTCAAATATATGTGTAATAGGAAATTCAGAAGGAGAGAAGAAAAAGAATGGAGAAAAAATTTTTCAAAAAACAGTGGTTGAATATTATATATTAAGTTGAAGGTCAACACATATAAAGTGCTAATAAATCAATTTTTAATACAATATTAAACAGAAAATCAGTCAAATTACATTAAATGATATTGTCACCAAAGGAAATATGTTCATCCTTACTTGCAAAGGTAGAAATGCAAATAAAAACAATAATAAATACTTTTTGAAAGATTTTAATATGTAAAATACCTTAAGGTGACAAGAAAACAGGAAAATCAGCATACCCACATATTGAGTTAATTTTTCTCAAGAAAATAAGTGCACCATTACCAGAAAAAGGATAAATAATGTCAGCAGACAATAAGAAAGACTCTTTATTATAACAGCTGCACAGCAAAACATATTAGTTATAACTGGAAGTGGGATGTGGGTTAATTTTTCTGTTTTAAAAAAATCATTCGATAATTGTATATTTTGTTTATTGTCATACAAACAAGTGTATTTTTTAAACAGTGAATCAACTGAGAAATCATCTAGGACTGGAGAACATATGTTTATAAGATATGTAAGATAAGATGATTAAATTGAATCTATAGAGAGAAGACTCCTCTTGTCTCTTCAACCCACACAGACACACTTTTTTTGTGGATTTTTTTGTTGTTTCTTTCTAAGCCAGTTAGGAATATAGCACAGGAAGGCAGGGGTTCCAAAGAATAGTCCATTGATACTGTAGCCAAAAACTCTGGAAAGTCACCTAGTACCATCCCTTTCATTAGCTCTCAGAGTCAAAACATGTTAAACATGTTCTCTCTGGTGGAGAATGTAGAAACTGATTTGACTTGAAATCCTAGAGCTAGTAACAATTTCAAAAGATATTTGCTGCCAAGGTGAAGTTAAAGGATGATTTTTGAAAGATGCATTCCAAGCAATTTTGGAATTAATAGAGGATTAGGCTGAGACTATTTATTTGTAAACATATTTATAAAAAACTTAGCTATGTCTCATCTTTAATATAAAGCCTAACTATTATCTGTTTTGCACTTAAATTTCTTTTAAAATAATTTAAATTATGGCTATTTTTTAAATTAAAAAAAATTGTTTCTATTTTAGGTTACTTCCTAAAAACTAGACTTTACATTATTTTAGTTCTGTAGACTAAACCTCAGCAGTAAGACTCTATGCTACATTCACTGAATGGTTGCAAAGAGCTTACCAAAGAGAAAGGGTCTTTGTGTGTCAAGGAAGTGGTTGAAAACATGCACATTAAACAGGAAACCCAATGTATTGTTGTAGTTAGTAGTCATTCCATAGTCTGGAAAATTCTATTATATAGATAGTCCGTTTTATACATGATTGACAACATAGTAAGCAAATTATTCATATATATGTGTCATTTTGAAATATCCTAAGATATGGTTAAACCAAGTTCAAGACAGGTATAAATATAGTACTTTCAGGAGTGTATTCTTGATATTGTATATCAAGAAGTGTGGGTAAAGGAATACAATGTTAAGAAGGCTATCCTTCTTATGAATTGTTACCCAGCAATTTCACTTCTGGGTATATATTCAAAGGAAATGGAAACAGGTTATAAGCAGTCCTGTGTTTATTGCAGCATTATTCACAGGAGCCAAGATATGAAAACAACCTAAGTGTCCATCAACAGATGCATGGATGAAGAAGGCCTGATGTACATACATAATAAAATATTTTTCAGCCATGAGGAAGAAGGAAATCCTACCATTTTTGACAATATGGGTAGACCTTAAAGGCATTATGCTTAGTGAGATATGTCAGAGAGAGACAAATACTGTATGGTAACACATGTAAGCTAAAAAAGCCTAAACTGCAAAAACAGAGAGTAGAATGATGGCTACCACAGGCTAAGATGTGGGGAAATGGGGGACATGCTGTTTAAGGGCACAAGCTTTGCAATCATTAGATAAATAAGTCCTGGAGACCTAATGCACAGCACAGTGATTATAGACAAATCTGTATTGTACAAAAATGTTTGTACTATAAACTTCAAAGTTGCTAAGAGACTAGATCTTAATTGTTCCCACCACAAAAAAGATAATTACATAACATAATAGAGGGGTGAGTTACCATTACAGTGATAATTATACTGCAATATATAAATATAGCAAATCAACACACATTAAACTTACAAAATGTGTGTCAATTATATCTCAATAAAAATAAATGTTAAAAAAGTAGGTGACAGATAAATTATGAAATCATTTGCATGAAAAAATACTGTTCAGGATGCAACTCAAAATATTTTAGTAAACTCTAAGATAGTTATTAGGATAAAGTATTTAAAAACAAATACAAAATAAAAAAATAAAGATACTATGTATAATTTATATTTAGAAAATTAGTTCCATATCAATTATTTACTTACAAAGAAAGTACTGTCAAACTTCCTTATGTGCTAGGTATATATATATGAACTATAGTACATTGGCTTGTTTAATCCAATGATTTTTTTTCTGTGTAATAGGATTATACATTCTCACTCATTGATGTATGTCTTGCCAATTCATTCTGTAAAAAAAACACATGTACCCATCTCTTTGAGAATAACATGTTACATGCTGTACTCAGTTTGGACATGCAGTCCTGAAGTTGTTGGCTGACTAATACCTAGACATCCAGGTTCAAATGGAAACAAGTATTTCATTTTCTTATTTTAAACAATTTGGTGGACAGACTCTCAGGGGGACCTCATGATCCCACCTCTGGTGTCCATTCCTTCGTGTAATCCCTCACCTCTTTGAATGTGGGCAGGACCTGTGGCATCTAAACATAAATTACAGCAAAGGTGATAGGATGTCCCTCCTATGATTGCCTTATAAGACTCCTTCTTGCTCGCAGATTGGTTCTCGAGACTGCTTCTTTTGCTGGATTTGAAGAAGTTAGTGGCCAGTGTTAGGAGGCTCATGTGGTAAGAAGCCAGTGCTTGACACTAGTCTCAAAGGGAAGCTTCAAGCTTCCAGCCAGCAAGAGGTGAGGGCCCTCAGACTTACAGTCACGAGGAAATAAGTTCCTTCAACAACAACCTGAGTGAGGTTGGAAGCAGACCCTTCCCCAGGCAAGCTTTGAGATGAGAACTCAGCCCTGGCCAGCACTTTGACTTCAGCCTTGGGGTAGACTCCTCTAAACCATGCCTAGACTGCTGAGGTGACAAATGTGTCTGTTGTGTTAGGTTTCTAAGTTTGTGGTAATGTGTTATAGTAGTAGGCAAATCATACTGAAATAATGTGTGTGTGTGCGTAGGTATGGAATATAGTACAACAGACAGGATTTTTCCAAAATTCTATGAAGCATACCTTTATTATCTATCTATCTACCTAGAAACACAGAGAGAGAAAGAGAGACGGAGAGATTAACCTTATAATCATTAGTCATGAAGTTCAATGGCTTCCCACTTAGGGTCCTAGAATTTTGCAGAGTTCACTTGGAACCGATAGGAGGCTGAGTGTGAGAATGTGCATCAGCAATGAGAAAGGGACGAGGCTCTTGGCTTCCTCTCGACTGTCTTTTCTGATTGAGTTACGAGCAACAAAATTAAATGTGTATTTAAAAGAGTTTTATTATTTAGTATTGTTGACAGAAAATAGTTCATAATTATAATTTTTAAATTATAAATGATGCACCAGTAACTTTCATTTAGAGATTTTGCCTGTTGTGCATAAAATCTATGTTTTATAAAGTCATAATGATTTTATAAAGACCATGCACTTATAAGTGAAAGCTACTGACTAATCTTACATTTTATCTTATAAATTAATACGACCGTGAAAAGAGCCCTCAATAATTATAGAACAACATCTGCTTATTGGGACAGCATGTAATCATCTTGGTATTTTCACTATTTAGTCATTGCTTACTGATAACAAAAGTTATACATCAGGAAAGTATCTTTGAAAGTCATTACTAGGGCATTTTGAGAGCATACCACATTAAATGCACTTGATTTTCCATGAGTTGATATTTCTGGACTTTAAAATATTGCAGACAATGGTCTTTGATGATTTTAATCACAGAAAATCAGAGATACTTGAAGGACCATTGCTAAAGAAGAAAGGCCAGATCTGCATGAGTCATTAGTTCAGCCTCTAAAATAGATCAAAGAGGCATCCAAAAATGAACTGCAGTTTGCTGCTCTGAAGGCAGTCATGGTATTCAGCTGACCACAATGTAAACTTTTCTCCAGCTGTGTGAAATGAACATTGTAGTTACGAACAATTACTGAGTTCTAGAAAGGAAGGAAAATGCAGTGAAATTTTAGTGGCACTTACTGTTATCTTTCCAAAATTAATTCTTAAGAATGAAGTAGAATTTCATAAATCAATCATTTTTAAAATAAATTCATTTATATTTCCATAGCTCTGTCTTATAAGAGTGAATTTTTGACTTTTTTCCAAATCCTCAAAAGGTAACAACAACAGCAACAAAAAAACAAGCAGTGTTCTATGTTGGCACTGTTTGGTCTAGTCCCATTAGCATCCAAAAACCAGTGAAGTAATAAAACCACTCCATTTATTACTTTCTTAATGCTATTGATTTTTATAGTTTGAGCTTATATCTAGCCATCTTGATGAACTCATACAGATTCTACACTTATCATTGATTTTGGGTGAGGGCTCCCTATGTAGAAATATCTGTGATGTTTCTCAAATTCTGCCTTTTAAGAACAGTGATACCTACTGATGTTTACTAAATACATTTTATTCAGATTGTGAAAGGTCTCTCTCTGTGTCACTTTATTGGGAGGTTATTTTTATGAATATGTTTTGCATTTTATTTATTTTTCTGCATCTATTGCAGTTATTACTGTTGGTTTGCTGTCTTTTTAACCATTGCTGTGCTTGTAAACTGAACCATTTTAACTTTACTGGTATAATTTGTTAGGTCACATTTTATTATTTGAAATCACCTCTAGAATTTCAACTGATCTTATAAAGTGAGGCACGTAGATTTATTTATTTATTTATTTGTTCTCAAATAGTCTGAATTAAGGATTGTCTCTGGCTTGAAAACTTTGTAAAATTCCTCTGTAAAATCACCTGGTCACTTTTAGGGGTTTGTGGGTATGGTATTTTTTAATAGTCATTTTCATTCCTTAAATATATACTTGGATATTCAATTTTTCTCCTTTTATCATTTTGAGGTTTTATTTTTCTAGAAAATTGTCATTTCATTTTTACTTTTAAATATACTGGTATTAAGTTCTCCATAGTATTATATATTTTTTCACTCTCTATTCTAATTATAGCTAATTTTATTTTCATCTTAATATATTTATTTGAGTTATTTTTTTTGGTCAGTGTCTCCTATATGTCTGTCTTTCAAAAATTTATTTTTTGTGTTCCTAAGTTTTAGTTTACATTTTATGTTTCCTCTTTATTTTATGTTAATATTATTTCAACATATTTGAATTAATTGTGTTCTTTTTACAATTTCTTTTTTTTTTTAATTATTTTTTGAGGCACACTAAGTTCAATCATCTGTTTTTATACACATATTCCCATATTCCCTCCCTCCCTTGACTCCCCCCCACCCTCCCCGTCCCAGTCCTCTAAAGCATCATCCATCATCGAGTTGAACTCCCTTTGTTATACAGCAGCTTTCCACTGGCTATCTATTTTACAGTTGGTAGTATATATACGTCTATGCTACTCTCTCACTTCGTCTCAGCTTCCCCTTCACCCCCCGCCCCCCCAAACCTCGAGTTCTCCAGTCCATTCTCTTCATCTGTGTCCTTGTTCTTGTCTTGTCACTGAGTTCATCAGTACCATTTTTAGATTCCATATAAATGAGTTAGCATACTATATTTGTCTTTCTCTTTCTGACTTACTTCACTTTGTATGACAGACTCTAGGTCTATCCACCTCATTACATATAGCTCCATCTCATTCCTTTTCATAGCTGAGTAATATTCCATTGTATATATATGCCACATCTTCTTTATCTATTCATTTGTTGATGGGCATTTAGGTTGCTTCCATGTCCTGGCTATTGTAAATAGTGCTGCAATAAACATTATGGTACATGTTTCTTTTCGGATTATGGTTTTCTTTGGGTATATGCCCAGTAGTGGGATTACTGGAACATACAGTAGTTCTATTTTTAGTTTTTTAAGGAACCTCCAAACTGTTTTCCATAGTGGTTGTATCAACTTACATTCCCACCAACAGTGCAGGAGAATTCCTTTTTCTCCACACCCTCTTCAACACTTGTTGTTTCCAGATTTTGTGATAATGGCCATTTCTTGATATAGATGCTAGCATAATAATTTTCAGTCTCTCTTTGTTTTTTAATTAAATGCATTGAGGACACAAATTCTTATATAAGTGCTTTTTTTGCTTGTCTCCCACAAGTCTTGACTTACATGCTTTTGCATTCAGTCTGAAAAAAATTCCATACTTTCTGCAAGTTTTATTCTTAATTGTATAAATTATTTAGAATTTTTTTTTTAGTTTTAAAATATAAGTTTGTAGTTCAAATACCTTTTAGAAGTTGGTTTCTGACTGAATTGTATTATGACCAGAAATGTGATCTATTGATACGTAATATAAGTCTAATTGAGACTTCTTTTGTGGCCAATTACATGACAAGTTTTGTAAATGACTCCATGTGTAGTTGAAAAGAATGAGTTTCTTCTGGATATAAGAGTCTACATAGATCTATTAAAGCAGGCTTTTTCAGCAAGATAATTGAATTTTAAAGTATATCTCATTTAAGTTTACTTAACTTTCTGAAAGATAAGTACTAAAATTTATCATTTTTATTAGGACTTTTTCAATTTTCTCCTGTATTTTGTTAATTTTTATTTTATATATCTTTAAGGCTATGTTGTTTGATTCATGTTAATTCCTGTACTGATGTAGCTTGGGGCTGAGTTTTTCCTTTCATGAGAAAAAAGATTTTTATTGGTTTCCATATTGTTTTCCAGTAGCTATTGTAACAAATTACCACACATTTGGAGTCTTAAAACAACAATTTAATCTCTCAGTTTCTTTCTGGAGCTCAGAAGTCCAAAATCAGTATCACTGGGTCAAAATCAAGGTGTTGGCAGGGCCACACTCCATTCAGGGACACTGGAAGAGAATATGTTCCTTGCAGCTTGGGGTGGCTGCCAGTGGTCCTTGGCTTGTGGCTGAATCACTCCAATCTCTGCTTCTGTTTTCACTTGGCTCCTCCTTTTCTCTGTGTTAAATCCTCTCTACATGTCTCTTAGAAAAATGTTCACAATGGCATTTGTGGCTCACCTGGTTAATCTAGGACAATCTCCCCATTTCAAGGTTATTAACTTAATTACATCTGCAAAGTCTATTTCACTGTATAAAATAACATTCACAGGGTTCAGGGATTAGGTTCCTGATACCTTTTAGAAAACTTTTTTAGCATACTCCTGTTTCTTTTGATATTTTTTTTAGTTCTGATTTTTTCACTTTAATATTGCTGTAACAGTGTTCCTTTGATTTTTATTTCACTGATACAGCTTTCTCATACCTTTATTTCAATCTTATTGTGTCATTTTATTTTAGGTATAGCTCTTACAAGAGTATTTTCACTTCCATTTATGTTTCTCTATATTTTAATTATTGAGTTTTATCTATACACATTTATTGTGATTACTATTCTTTTAGATTTTTGAGTTATTTTGGTTTCTTTTCCCCCCTCTTATCACACCTCATTCTCACCCACTCTGGCTCAATTGATTTTGCCTGATTTCAATTTTTCCATATTAGTTTGAAACTGATGTATTGTTTATCAATTTTTTCAGCATCTTATGAGGGTGAGTCAAAAATTATCCACACTCTGGCTGTAGAAATTATTTAATTAACTTTTAACAAAGACAAATACATCATTTTTCAACATAGTCTTCTTGCTTTTCAATACTCTTTGTCCATCTGTCAACAAGCTTTCATATTCCCTCTTTAAAAAATGTTTTAGGCTGAGCTGTGAGTCACAAATGCACTACTGTCTTCACTTCTTCAGAAGTGAATCTGCATCCTCGTAGGGCTGCTTTCAGGGAACCAAACAGGTGAAAGACTGATGGAGTAAGATCAGGACGCTAGGGAGGATGCTTTAACACCTCAAAATGAAGTTTATGCAGAGTGTCGATAGTGTGATCAGAAGTGTGCAGGTGTGCATTGTCATGCAGGATCACAATGCCCTTAGATAGCAATCCTCTGTGTTTCATTTGAAGTTTAGGCTTCAGCTCTTCAATAAGCATCTCACTGTAACAAGCATTGTTGATTGCTGAACATTTTTCCTAATAATGTTCCAATACTGGCCCTTGAGAATCCCAGAAAATTATAAGCATCAGTTTTCCAGCTGATGGTTGACTTTTGAAATTTTTCTTAGTCGGCAATTGAGGATGTTTCCATTCCATACTCTGCCATTTACTCTCAGGCGCTTAGTGATGAATCCATGTCTTGTCCACACACCAGTAATGATTCTCTTTAAGAAACTTTCACCTTCCTTAGAGTATCGGTCCAAATTTTGTTTGCAGATATACAAACGCTTCTGTTTATGCTCTTCCGTGAGTTGTTTTGGTACCCATCTCACACAAACTTTTCAAAACCTAAGTCTGTCATGGATTAAACTTTTATCTTCTAACACCCAGAGTTAGAATCTACAACATTCCCAAAATTAAAAATTTCAGCTTGCTTTTACTGTCCTTTTATCATTTCTTTTTTTTCTTTTTCTTTTTTCTTTTCTCATTTCCTTCTCTTCTTGTCCCAAATCAGAAATTATAGTTCTAGATCATTAAAAAATAGATAATTTTAAAAATATATATTCTACTAATTATTATTCACTATTGCATCTTCTATCTTCTTATTTTCTCCTGGATTCCTTTTCTGCTTCCTGAGAATATATTCTAGTAAACCCTCAGAGATCTTTGGGTGGTAAAATTTCTGAATTCCTATTAGTGTGAAAATACTTTTGTTTTGCCTTTACATTAAAATGATAGTTGTATTGAATAACGTTTTTACACCTTCTTGTCCTCAGTTTATTGTGCTTTCTGAGTACTGTATAACTGATGTGGTAGTATTTTATTAGGATGTTTACTTCTATAATCATTCTGGAACATTCTGGAAACTTTTTTGCAATATGTGTCAGGCTTATGTAGCTATGAATTATGATTGGGCAGCATTCAGTTTCTTAAAATTCTCTAAAATATTTAATAAAGCACAGTTTATTATTCTGAAGAGATTATGGATGAAATTATTTCTGATACTTTATTCATTGTTTTATCTATTAAGATACTCAAATTTCAGTGTCAGTTTTATTGTCATATTTTCTTAAGTATCTGTGCTACTAAGATTTCAAATTTACTAACATAATAATGAATATATTATTCTTAATTTTTTTTTCTCTATTCTATGTCGGGTATACTTTCTTTTATTTTTCTTATAATTTTGAATTGTATAATGTACATATGAACAAAAGCATAGACACCAAATGCACACCTCAGAGAACCATCAAAAGTGACCCTAAGGAGGAAGTTACCACTATGTCGCAGAATAGAATACTACCTGAACCTTATCAGGTCCCTTCATGCCCATGGTGACCATCACTCTCTCCCTCCTCTCCAAAGATGATCACTATACTGACTTCAATTATAATATATAGGTTAGTTTGCCTGTTTTATTCATATCCATGCTCAGAAATCCTGTTTATAGTTATAACCCAATAGAGAGATTCAATCATATGAAAAGACATGTAAACCAATGGTTCTTTTGTTTGTTTCTTATTTTGAACTTGCTTATTCCCTTCTTTATAATGGCATTGAGAAGAGAGTTCATTTGTACAATTTATTTCAAAGCATTTTCTCTTACATATAGTAGCTCTACTTATTTCTGTTTTCCATTTAATTAGTATTTTTTATATTTGTTACTTTTATTAGTTCATAGCTGGTTTTGTGGTTCTTTTTCTAATTTTCTCATTACATTTAATAATAAAGTTCTAAGTTTCCCTCTAAATGTAGCTTTGGTCTTATCTCATTAGCTTTCATACAGAGCATTTTTAAATTTTTTATTAATAAATATTGATTATAATTTTGATGAATTACTGTCAGCCATTATAGCTCATCAATTTTCTTCTTTCAGAATTTACAGAGATTTTTATTTCTCCTTTAGTACAGAAATGTCTTTTAAAATGGTTATTTCTGAGTAGATAAAATATTTATTTATTATTTAATAAATACTTTCAATAGGATGTGATATTAATAACTAAACAAGAGTTATAGATAAAAGTAGATAAATAGAAGATAGACATAGGTAGATAGATTTGAATATAAATATATATACATATAGCCATTGTAATATTCCAAAATACTTTATTTCATTGTCTACTTGATTTCTTGAAGGCTCAAGTAGGTATGTAATAGTCTCCTATAACTTCTTGTATCTGCTAATATCTTTGCTTTATGCTGCTTGAATGTGTTATTTTCCCCTTAATGTTATTAAAGTAATTCAGCATATTTCAATCTTATCCTTTCCTCTACCTTATCTTTGTTTACAGTATATGAATTACTGTGAATAATTTATTTAATACTATGTATCTTCTCCTTGAGATTTATTTTGGACAGTCCCACTTATAGTTATTAGAGTTAAGTATTAATTACATTATTGCTTTCCATTGGTCCTCTAAGAGGAAACTCTAGAATTTCTGAGAATCTGAATTACATTTATCTCTTGATTATCTGATATCTTTGTTCAAAGTACATTTTTTGCTTTCAAAATTATATGTGTGTGGCATATTTTCTGGTGCACTGTGTGCTGAAGTATTTCTTTATGGCATTTTTTAAAACATGAAGTAAATGCACTAACTCATTCCTGCACTTAAAAATTGTTAGAGCATTGTCTCTTTTCCTCAAAATTCTGAAATAACTTATTATTTTTTAGCATTCATAGTTGTACCGAAGAATTATAATTGCAGTCTGTGCGTTGCTTTTTATATGATGGGAGCTTTTTTTGTTTGGTTGGTTTTCTTTTCCCTAAATTAAAAACTTCAGAATTTGCTCCTTAATCTTATAACTCAGCATTTGCTTGTCACAATATCTGCCCAATGTATGTAAATAAACATTGTGAATCTCAATTTTCATCTGCAGTTATTATTTTTAGCCCTGTTGGTTTTCCTTATTTCCTACTCTTAGGTGAGTGTGTCTTGCAAAACTGATATAGTTGGCTTCATCACTTTAATATTTGCCTTTTTTTTTCATTAAGGAGATTTTCTTAGATTTGTATCTAATAGTATCTGTTTCTCACTTCTTTTCTCGGCTACCTCCAATGCATATTTTGGTTCCACCAGTGCAGTTTTGGCTTCCTTTTCCTGTGTTCACATGGCTCTTCCTATGTGAGCCTATGGTCAACTTCTCTTTATACTTTACTCTTTTCTATCTTTAGCACTCTCTGCTCCAGGTATTCTTTTAAAGAAATTGTGGAATCTGATAAAAATAACTTCAAAAATTTTATCTGGTTGATACAGTGAATCCTTTGTCCACCATTACATTTACCCAAATAACTCTTAAATGCCTTTCAAATTTTTGCTTAGATCTTACCATAACCTCCTCCAGGCAATATTTTTGAATTTCCCTATATCAAATTAAGAAGTCCTTATTTGTTACCATGGTAATCTATGGCTATTTCTAATATAGTCCTTAGCACATTTCATTAAACATTCCTCACTAGTTGTCACTCTTGACTTCAGTGAAAGTGCCTTAAGTAGCATTGCACTACTAATAGCAATAATCTACATTCAATAAATAGAAATTAATTGAATGGATGAAAGAGCTGCTAGCCAGATTCTACTTTAAATCCCAGTTTCAACAACTGATTCTCAACCCCCAAGAATGTCAGATATGATGAAGCCTAGGAGCTCAGAAATTTACAAAGTCTATGAGAGGTAGCAGGGTGAGGGCTGGGGGAGGGAGGTTGGGGGCTGTGCGAGTGGGAAGGTCAGCTGCTTCAGCTTGCATCTTCTCTGTACGGAGGATGCTACTGCTCTTCTTTTGTCAAAGCCCCCAGACTCTACCCTTACCTTACATACAATGATAGCACATCAGGGGAAATGTCTGAAACTGAGAACCAGGACACCAAGAAACTGAGATAAAGTGCTTTGGGTTCCAAAACCCTGGAAGATGTATTTGCCTGGACTAGGTTGCTGCTTAAAGAAATGAGTTTGTGGCTCCGAGCTACAGGTAAACAGCTAGGCTTCATGAATTACAGGTGTACATACTGTTCCTCAGGGCCCGGAATTCATACCACTGAACAGTTTTTAAAGGCTTTAACGCATTATTTTGTTTGTATGCAAATGAGGACTGCTAATTTCAAATGAGTCTTAACTATTTATTTAAGTAGTCCCAAAGGATATCTACTTGAAAACAATTTGCTAGCAGTTATTGCAAGTACTAGACGCACTCAGAAAATAATAAATTGTGGGTTCTAAATTAATTTAGTAACTTGGGTTACCAATTCCAGCAGATCTCTATAATTAATCTGAATCGGAGAGTCTACTGCCATTACGGACTTATTTTTTTTTTTACTTGAATTTAAGATCTTGAAGGGAAAATGAAAATATCTTAGACACAAATGTGCAAATACGATATTACGGTTAATAAACAGCCTTTATGTACACTACCTCATTTGAGCCTGACAAGAAGTATATGGCAATATACTCAACAAGTGAGGTGTATATTATTAATATGCTTATGTAGAATATGTTTAAGCAATTTGCCCCTTGTGGGAGAGCTTCAGCTTGAACCTACGGCTTAGGGTTTAACCATAATGACACTAAATGATCTTGTTTGCAGGCTTGCCACCTTGCATCATTCCAAGTGGTCACCCTTCACATCCTGAGGCCATTCAATGATCCTGATTGGCTGACCATATTTAAAAAAATTGGAACATTTCCTGTCTTCAGGTAATGCAATTTGTAACAGCAAAGACCTCAGGATTACTATTCTGAACTTGACCAAGGTCTTTTATATCATTCTCAGCATTCCAAGGTAACAGAATAGCTTTGTTTTCTTTTCCAAAGAGAGAGGGAAACACTGAACCACTGAACACAACCTCTCTCATCCTACCTGGATTCTCAATTTAGGATCTTTGCATTAGAATTATACGACTAGGGGTGGAAGAGATTTTAGAGTTCAATGAGCACAATCCCTAATTTTTCATTTAAAGATGTTGAGAGCTAGGCTCCAAAATGAGTTGCTAAAGTTTGCACAGTTAGGTTGTGGCAGAACCAGAGTGAGCGCACGCGCGCACGCGCACACACACACACACACACTGGTTTGTGACATCCTAAAATTTTTCCATAACACCCAGCTTTAAATACTATTTGCAAAATCATATAAGCATTTGTGAAATATTTTCTGGGACAAAGTTATTACTGGGACAAAGCTCTCTTCAGAGCACTCAGAGCCTACTTAACATCTGTAAAATAAATGTGGTTTACAGCTAGATGTGGAAAGAGTTATTTTCTGGCGAATGCTTAGCAAATAGATCTGTCAATAAATTTTTATTGATGACATGAAAGAGTAGAAATAATTAATGGGGTAGAAGCATCCAAAATTATATATAAATGGCTTTATTACTACTAAATATTTAATGAAGTAAATGTGTAAAGGAAAAAAATTGATATTTATAAAGAAAAATATATAGTCTCATTGAAAATTCAATGATAAAACAACAAATGTTGGAGAGGGTGTGGAGAAAAGGGAACTCTCCTGCACTGTTGGTGGGAAGGAAGTTGGTACAGCCACTATGGAAAACAGTTTGGAGGTTCCTTTAAAAACTAAAAATAGAACTACTATATGATCCAGTAATCCATTACTGGGCATATACCCAAAGAAAACCATAATCTGAAAAGAAACATGTACCATAATGTTTATTGTAGCACTATTTACAATAGCCAGGACATGGAAACAACCTAAATGCCCATCAACAAATGAATGGGTAAAGAAGATGTGGCATATATATACAATGGAATATTACTCAGCTATAAAAAGGAATGAGATGGAGCTATATGTAATGAGGTGGATAGACCTAGAGTCTGTCATACAAAGTGAAGTAAGTCAGAAAGAGAAAGACAAATATAGTATGCTAACTCATTTATATGGAATCTAAAAATGGTACTGATGAACTCAGTGACAAGACAAGAATAAGGATGCAGATGCAGAGAATGGACTGGAGAACTTGAGGTTTGGCGGGGCAAGGGGTGAAAGGGAAGCTGAGACGAAGTGAGAGAGTAGCATAGACACACGTATACTACCAGCTGTAATGGGATGGGAAGGGTGGGGGGAGTTGAGGGAGGGAGGGAATACGGGGATATGTGTATAAATACAGATGATTGACCTTGGTGTACCTCAAAAACTGGTACAAGAGTGTAAAGCAATTATATTCCAATTAAAAACAATATTAATGGGAAAAAAAGGAAAATTCAATGATAAAATCTTTCATGAGGATACCAACTCTATATTATATAATATATGTGGGTTTATCTTCTGATCTAGAACAAAGCAGTAATATAATTTCAGCTACATCAATTAACCTGGACATCAGTTTCTTCGCTTTCAAAATGTAGATACCAAAAATACTTATTTCCCAGGATTGCATGGTCTTGTACATCCACCCAGTCAGCAACAGTGAAGGTAAAGACCACCTAGAAGATCTCAGGGATGTTTTATGGACCAGACCTAGAAGTGGCATAGATCACTTCTTCCCACACTCCACTGGTCAGGAATTTCCACATACCCCCTGCCTAGATGCAGAGGAGACCAAAACTAACAGGGTGCACAGTTTATGCAAAAGATTGTTTTATTTATGTATTAGTGAGGGCACATAATGCTGACTTCTATAATAGCCAACCCAGAACATTCAGCATTTAGCATAACTGAGGTATCTCTTGCTTGCATCACTACTCAGGTCAGGGAAGGATTGTTTTCTCACCTATATATTCATTCAGGGACCTCAGTCCTTCCAACTACAGACTGTCTTCAAGAGCCATGCTGCTTAAACTCTAAAGTGCACCAGAATTAACTGCAGGGCTGACTAAAGCAGATGGTCGGACCAGCTCCTTGGGTTTCTGATTCAGTAGGTTTGGGTTGGGGTCCGAGGTTCCCAGATAATGCTGGTACGGTAATATTGGAAGTTTCGAGATTTGCGGTCCTCTGTGCTTATCCTTGCTAACAGCTCCATGTGCCTCCATACCCTTGTGCACTCATCCACCACTAGCAGTGAGAGACCACGACCACGTGGGAGGTCTTGGGGTTGCTTATGGGCCATGTCTAGAGGACATACATCACTGCTCACATGCCATGACTTAGAAGTCACTGTGTGATTCCTACCTACCTACATGCAAAGGGGGCCAAAAACAGCAGGATGCCCAAAGAAGGTGGGAAGTACACAAATGTTAGTATTAGCCACACCTGGTGGAGACACATCATTAAATTGTTTATAATAACAGCCATTTATTAAGATTCCCTTTAATATTTATATAATCAGAAAAGAAATCTAAATTATAGAGCAGTTTCACTGTCATTAGAACTCATTTATCACCTATCAGGCAAGGGAATCACAAGTTAGAATTGTCATTGACTCCCTGAGGGAGCACATGGATAGCACTGGAAACTGTGATGTCACTGCTTGTCAATTTAAAATTCTTTGACCCAAAAAAAATTTTTAAAGGAAGGTAAAGAAAAGAAATTGCACTTTTCTTAAGTTTCAATAAGAAAATAGTCCCACTCAAATTCAGTAGTTCCCTCAAGTGACTTCCATGGCAGAGAAATCCATGTGTGAAATTAAACATCATGTGTCACACTGTTGAGGTTTTTCCCATGGGTTGTATTTTCCTAAGTGTAATCTGAGCAGTTTCAAGTCAGTTTTCACTGCTCCATATATAACTTTTCCTATATTTATTTACTCGGAAATATATTATTCTTCATGTCATAGCGCCAAGAAATCTGGTTAGTAAAAATGCCAGATTCTTTTATTTGATTTTATTTGATTTCATTAGGGACCATCAGCCTAGCTGCTTAAGTGCCCGACTGCCGTTCGCAGTTAAACATTCATTAGAGAATCCCCAGTGGGTTCATTTGTTTCACTGAGGTCCAATTACAGTGCCGCAAAAGCGGTTTTTGTAGCAATTAGCTGATTTTTCCTGTTTATGTTCTGTCTCTTTAGGAAGAGGACTAGCTTGTGGAGGTCAGAATTTTAATTAGGCACGATTTAGGGCCAATAGGAAAACTGATAATTTACTAAATGGATGTGGTGGACTTAACAGCTCAAAGCAGAGGTAAATAACACAACAGGGACCCCGCGACTCTGTTTTCCTGGTGTGCACGGCTCAGAGCCCTGCGGTGTGAGGATAGATTACGTGTTAAGTGGTTGTCATTGATGCTAATGTGTCGTGCAGGGCACCAGTGTCTTAACCTTAGGTGCCATCAGGATTAGTCACCCACAGTGGCTCTGTTCCTGGTAGCATGTCGTGAAGGAGAGGCATCTGCTTGTATTTTATTTCCCCAAAGTTGGTTGGAGAAGGAAACCTTTGGTAAAATAGTGCACGGATATATCGTTATCAAAAGGCTAGGTTGTAGTCTACCAAACAACCCTGAATTGACACTACTTGCAAGATTAACATTCAAAGTGTTCTGTGTACACTCTTATGAGCTACATTATGTCCTCTCACATCTATAAGTTGAAGTCCTAACCTCCACTACCTCAAAATGTGACTATATTTGGAGATGGGATCTTTAAGGAAGTAATTAAGCTTAAATGAGGCAATTTGCAGTGGCCCTAACCCAACATGACTAGTGTCCTTATAGAAAAACAATTAGGACACAGATACATATAGAAGAAAGACCAGGTGTGGACACAGTAAAAAGACAGCCATCTGCAAGCCATGGAGAGAGGTCCCAAGAAATCAACCCTTCCCACACCTTGATCTTGACCATTTTGTCTCCAGGATTGGGAAGAAATAAATTTCTGTTATTTCATCCGCCTGGTCTGTAGCTTTGTTACAGCAGTCCTAGCAAACTAATACAGACACCTAATGATGTCTGTATTAGATGAATAGAAGTAATCATATTTAGACAATAAACATGTATGTTTCCACATATTCTCATTAATATTCCAAATCTATGGCATCACAGGATAAGGTTGAAAAAAGATAAAATGATTTGTATCTGGTTTTTCCTGTCCAGTCACCTAAGCAAGAGCAAGAGCGTGTTCTCTCAAATGACAAGTCAACTTACAACAGTTATTTCTATGATTGTAAGCAAACCAGCAATGCTACCTTAACATAATCAAAGAAGTTCTGCAAACTGCCATCACTTCTACTCCACACTATGTAAAAGAAACACATTTTTGGCAATTAAAGAGGAAAAAAGGAATTAAAAAACAGACAGTTCGAGGATTTAGATAGGCATGAACCTGTGAAAAGCCATATATATTATTAAATATATAAATTTATTTAAATTAAATAATAAAAGCCGTAAATGCTACTGGTGATATATCTATTAAGTTAGCATTAAGGCTACAATGAGACACATTTTTACTCACCAAAAGTTTTCCTTTCCTATAATTTCAAAAAGATGCTTGCAAATTTGTTTCGCTTTACTGAGATAACACGCCTTCTAAGGGATTCTTGTTCAGTGTCTAGATATTTATCAAAATGCCTGTTGGATTTTTTAATTTGGAGTTCTTGTTTCCCATGTTCTGGTTCCCTGACCTTGAGACCAAGACTAACTTTAACTTTGGAGATGCTTTAGGAGATTTTATTTAATTAACTGGGCACAGATGAGTATGTAGTCCTCAAATCTCTTACCAGGCCTGTGATAATCTCATGCTGGACCTCGGCCTTGCAGCACTCAGCTCCTAACACAGCACTCTCCCCACCCCCTCCGCAAAGAGCCTGGCTGCACTTCCTTATAGGCCTCTTCTCCAGATTTTATCACAGACACAAAGAAAAAAATACATAAAGAGTCCTACTTCCATCACACTTTCTCACGACCTCCCTTTCTACTTTTCAATATCTAACTCCTTTTCTCCTATCACCAGTAGCTGTGACGTAATTCCCAGATACCATCATTAAAATCCAAAAAGATGACAAATTTGTTTTTCTTTTTCTGATTTACTTCACTCTGTGGGGATATGTGCATACATGTGGCTGATTCACTTTGTTGTACAGCAGAAACTGATACAATACTGTAAAGCAATTATATTCCAATAAAGATAAAAAAATAAAAAATAAACTAAAAAAGAAGAGGACAAATTGGTACATACTGTTCATTCTTGTATGCTGGAATTCTAAGATGATCTATGTGTGTTTTAGTAAGAATGTGTGTTTGTGTGTGTGTCTATCTCCCTTTCTCTCCATTCCTAACAGTCAAAAATGTCTTATGTTATTTGGGTTACTCCTTCGTCTCGTATGTAGAATCCGTTTTTGCTAAGTGGTCTCTTTAAGAATTTTGTCCTGTCTCCTCAGGACAAAGTTGTGTCATGGGCTCCCTCCTTTTCATGGTGCAACCACACTGTGAACTGAAGCCTAATCATCTTCTCCCCAAAAGAGTTGAGAACTGATCCTTACCCAACTGATACAGAAGAACCTAGAATTCACCTACCTATTTACTCATTTACTCTGTTTTTGAATTTTAAGAAGTGTTTGGATGATCTGTTACATCTTTTAAAATATATGTAGAAAATATAAAAAAGTCTTGGGAAGGGGTGGGTGGGTATTCGACACTAAATTCTTTCCTGAGTATAGCAAACCACAGATTTCAACCGGATCTAACTCTTTTACCAAGGGACATTGAAACTATGGGAATAATGCCAAGGATACTTGGAAAATTACATAGAGCAATGTTCAAACTCAATAAATATTTACTTATTGATTTAAATTGTTCTAATAGAAAAGAAAACTCATCCGGGTCAGAATATTTTGATATAAAGCTAGGTAATGGAGTGACTGCTTTGGGATAGTACAGCCCAAATGGACGCTTTATGTGATGTTTTTGAGGCTTACTAAATTTTCATTTATGAACTAACCCACAGCTAATAAATTTTTGTTCTCTTCTCATACTTATTGTGCCAATTGCTGGGGAGGGGGGGAGCAGTAGTTTTCCTGTTCGTTTCCCTAATGGGTTGTCAATTGTTACTTCTTATTTAAGGAATCCACCCCATTCTACAGATTTGCAACTCACAGGCACAAGGCCCTGGGCATCAGATAAAACAACAGGAAAGTTTATTTAAATTGTATCTGAAATAAGAGAAACGCTATTTTAAATAAAGATTCAAAATAACCCCTTATAATATACTGTTTAAATCTTAGTTATTTCATCTTTCCTGTATACCACTTTGGGGCATTCATAAGACTTTTTAACTTGTGTCAGTTCTCAATCATTTCCTAGTTTCCCCAGGACAATTCTAGTTTATACCCATTGACCTGCCATTATTATGAACAACACCATCTTTAATGTGGAAATGTGATTATTGATACAATAAATCATCAGTCAATGTATTTACAGCCAAGTTTCTATGTAAATGTCCCTCGGGTCAGTGCAATGTTTCCACCCAACCCCAGTTCCATGGGAAAGCCCAGTAGTGGCTCTTGTAGGTCTTGCCCTGAAGGAACCAGGGCCAGTATCAGGATCTTCCTATTCAAGTGGGAAGGGCAGAGGCATGCGTTAATTTCGAGATTGGAGTTCTGTCTGACTTGAAATTCTTTCAGGAGGGTAATTAATAATAATCAGTCACTGAAGTGACTTTGTACAAACAGTGAGTGGCACTAAATTCCCTACAGGCCAAAAATCAACATATGGCTTTCAGAGAACTCAGCTGATGAAGAAAAGGAGAGCGATTCTTCTGAAGTTGTGTATAGAATTTGAGGCCATAATCCTGTCTGCCTTTGTTTCCTTCGTCCAGGGATTTCTCTTGAGTCACTTCTATTATCACAAATAGAGTAAGTTTAGTTAGTTCGTCTTTGGGGCACAATTTTTATGTCATTTATAAACAAAAGATGCCTTAGAAATAGCAGTTCTAGCAATCCCGGTTTTAAAGAGCATACCTTTGAGCTTTCCAACAATCCTTATTGGAAGCGTAAATATAAACATATTTAGAAAGATTTTACTGGTTTATCTAGAATACAAACAATACTCTTTTGAATCCTAGATCAATGTGGCTTGCTTTATTCCTCTAAGAGATGGTCTAATAAATTATATTTCCCGGTAGCAGTCCTTCCTAATGGAAATCTCAGTAAACTTTCTTTCAACAAGTGTTTAAGTATAACTGAAGTGAAATCTGACTGGCTACCAGGTCAGAACATGGGCTAAGGCTATTTAATATTAAGTAGTAAGTGAAACCCACACTTAAATTTCTCATAATTTATAATCAAGCTGTATGTTTTGAAAACATAAAGTTTTGACAAGCTAGTATTTTTGCTGTTAAGAAAAATTGGACATATAATTAGAGCTCCTTGTACAGATATTATTAAACTTGCAAATTAACTGCTAACAGGAAATTTACCAAGTCAAAATTATTTCATGTTATACTAGAGCTTTCCAACTACCTGAAATCTAATGATGTAGTGCAGATTTATATAGAAAATGATCCTAATCCTTGTGAAAATATTGAAGCCATATATCAGGTTGAACTCAAGAAAAGCAAACAGCCTGATGATTTTGTGTTGGTTTAACTTTCTCATTGTTATTTCAGGCCAGGTTTTCTCTTTCTTTTTTGTTACAGAAGGAAGAATCCAAGGCAACAAATTGCTAATTCTGTTATTTGCATTATACATCATGCCAAATGTAACAGGCGTTTTTTTTTTTCTTTTTTCTTTCTTGTAAATTTCAAATGGCCTAAAACATGTTCAAGAATGATAGCCATGATTTTTATTTAAAACAAATAAAACGTTGCATTAAAAATTGGAATAGAAAACATCACGCATAAGCCAAGGTATCGTATTCAGGGCGTCAACCACCAACAGCCAGCGCAAGCTGGCTTCTGAGTTTGGGGCAGAGGGAGAGCTGGGCTTCTGGACACTCACGGTATCGTCTTGCCCCACAGCCCCTTACTCTAAGACCCTCTTATCTCTGGCTGCGCTACTGAAGCTGCCTCAAGGGTCTCCTGGCATCTACTCAGCCTCCTCCACTTCAGATAAGTTTGCTAATTGTTTCCAGAGTGAACTTTAAAAAATGCAAATTGGCTGAATGCTTTATTGGCTTCCCCTGTTCCAAGGACAACCGAAACCTGGACCTGGCCTGTAAGGCTCGAACTGCTTGGTCTCTTTCTCATGCCTGCTTGGTCTCCTACCTGGCTTTCATCCACACCTACCAGCTTCTGGTTCCTCCACTGAATCAGATTCCCCTGTGCCTCCAGACCCCAGCTTTTCCCTCTAACTGGGTGTTTGAGTAAAGGGCCACAGCCTGAGCAAATGTTGGGGATTTCTACTGCAGAAAACTTGGAGGTCCTTCCCCTGATGCCGTGTTACTGGACACACGTGTGAAAGGACGTGCAAGGAGAGACATTTCTCTCACACTCCCTGGGTCAGCCACTCAGCTCTGCCACTTCCTGTCTGCCTAACATTGGGACAGTCATCTTACGTCTCTATAACTCAGGTTCAACATACATAAAATGGTCATAATTAAAGTACCCCACCCAGAGGCTGGGTTAAGGATCGGGGGTTAATGGATGTAAAGCCCTCACGTCATACCTGGTACGAAGTAAACAGTCCATGCGTGATGTTATTGTTGTTGTTATTATTATTATAACCCAAGTTCCAACCAAAACATGCATCCCTAAAAGGGACTGTGCCTATAGGCTCTCATGTATAAACCAGTTCTGATCCTAAAATACAGACTGACACAGGAAAGAAACAATTTGGAACACATAGAAGAGGATAAGCAACATTTAATTCAAGAAATAAAATTAATACAGGACAAGAAATAGTAGCAATTCTCTTTGTTGCACCTATCTCAGGGTTTCCTGTTTCATTCTTGAGGCGGAATTAATATCAGACTCATACCACACACAATTTTGATGTCATCCCAAACGTCCTTCTCCATATAGCTCTTCATCAGTATCCACACTGAGTTAACACTGCCTCTTACTGTAGCCCAGCCTGGGTAACCTTTTATTTTTATTCGGGGGTGCTTTACCTTAGTGCTGTCATATTCTTCAACTAAATGCAACTAGCGAGAACTGTTTCCAAACGCTCCCTGCTATTTCGGGTTGTATTCCAGGAAAATGATTGCAATAGTGAACGTGGATTCTTCTCCCAAGAACCCAGGTTCTTATCGGGACTGCAGATCTGGCCTTGGTTTTCACAGAGCCAGTAGTCTGAACACACTGGATTGCGTGCCAACCTCGCTGCCTTCCATGACAGAGCAAACCATTTGGCGAATCCATGCTGATTTCAAGTGGGAACTTTGTTTTCCTGTCAGCCTTGTGAATCGAAGAAGATAGATTTTAGCAACATCTTTATTTCATTTGGTTTTTAAAAATGCCCTCAAAAGCCCTCCTCTCTTCCAGTTACCTTCTTACGAAGTATGGATTGAGTTTTCAGGCTGTTGGTGCAACTGCCAACATGACTGAAGGCAAAAAAACCTGAAGGGAATGAAGTGCCAGTCCCCACACCGACTAGGCTGCAGACTCGTGCGGCTCCATCGCAGTGCCTCTTTTTTCCATCTCTTATGGGCTAGGGGGTTTTGATTTTTTGTTTTTATTTTTTAATATATATTTTTAAAGATTTATTTATTCTTGACTGCCTTGGGTCTTTGTTACTGTGCGCAGGCTTTCTCTAGTTGCGGCAAGCGGGGCCTGCTCTTTGTTGCAGGGTGTGGGCTTCTCATTGCCGTGGCTTCTCTTGTTGTGGAGCACGGGCTCTAGGCCCACGGGCTTCTGTAGTTGTGGCACATGCTCAGTAGTTGTGGCACATGGGCTTAGTTGCTCTGCGGCATGTGGGAATCTTCCGGGACCAGGGATCGAACCTGTGTCTGCTTCATTCGTAGGCTGATTCTTAACCACTGCACCACTAGGGAAGTCCCTGGGCTAGAGGTTTTAACTAGTAAATCTTGTTCAGGCATGTAATTGTTAGTCTTCTGAACACATCGTGCATTTTAAGTGCATCCAACACAATTTTTTAAAAACACATATATAGGCTATAAATGTAATATATACAAGTAATACGAACTTTTTAAGAAATTTATTAATACTCATATTTGACATGAAGAAGAGTCCCTAGGGCTTCCTAGGTGGCGCAGTGGTTAAGAATCCGCCTGCCAATGTGGGGGACACAGGTTCAGTTCCTGCTCCAGGAAGATCCCACATGCCGCAGAGCAACCAAGCCCGTGCGCCGCAACTGTTGAGCCTGCACTTTAGAGCCCGTGAGCCACAACTATTGAGCCCATGTGCTGCAACTACTGAAGCCCATGCGCCTAGAGCCCATGCTCTGTAACCAGAGAAGCCACGGCAATGAGGAGCCCACGCACCACAACGAAGAGTAGCCCACGCTCACCGCAACTAAAGAAAGCCTGCGCACAGCAAAAAAGACCCAACACAGCCAATAAAATTAATTAATTAATTAAAAAAAAAAGAGTCCCTAGAAGTGGTTGTTTAGAGCTGTGCCTTTTCTAAGTGTTATAATTCCTCAAATCCTATTGAAATTCCTTTCAGAACTCACCAGGCAAGATGATGCTCATTCTTTGAGATGAAGTATAATTTTTGAAAACCCACATATGTAAGGAAAATATAGTACGTAATTTGAGGTATTGAAGTTATTGATATCTGCAAATTATATGCATAAATAAATTTTATATACAAAAAATTTAAAAGGCATGGCTGATGAAATAATACAGTTTATTTACTCCTGACTCAAGCTGCAAATAAAGATAATTCTAAAATTGGAATAGCAAAAAATGGTGTGGAAAGTGGCAAAATAGGCCCTGTTCCATGCAGTTTAACAAATAAGCTCATTTCTGAGTTATGTGTTGTATGTATGAAGACAAGTGGCACAGGTCCAGTTTACTCGAAAGAGCATTACTCATTTGAATGTACCAATTCTCATCTATTTGTTTCAGATCAGTCTTATGAGTATTTGGCATTATAAAAACCAGAGGCAGCACCGTGTCATGGTTAAGAACACGGACTCCAGACTCAGGCAGGCATGGAGCTGTGTCCACAGTCACCAGTTGCTAGCTCTCTGCCCTTGCAGAATCATCTAACATCTTTATAGCTCACTTTCTTCACATGAAAAGCATGAATATTTGCTGTGTAGATGAAGTGAGCTAATGTAAAAAATAGATTAATAAGGTGTGTGGCACAGTAATAAATTTCCATTAAATGTTATTAGTAATTGTAAACAATGTTTATCTCACTTGATATTTATTTCCTGTCATCAACCAGAAAATCATTTCAACACATCTAAAAAAATGGCAAAGACAAGTCAGTTTAGAAAAATCTGATGGCATTCTACAAAAAATATTTAATTTGCCTTAGACAGGGTCAGTTATTAATATATGTCATTAGCAAGTGACCTACATTAGTCAGATTAAAAACTCTCTGTCATAATTTGTCTTCTATATTTTTAATTTGCTTTTTTATTTGCTTGAATGTTGACTGCTTTGGGTTTATTTGGGAAATGGGAGACACAATCAGGTTTTTTTGTTGAAAAAAGAGTGGGTTAAAAAAACCTGTACAGGTTTCTAACATAGTGATTCACAATTTTTAAAGGTTATATTCCATTTATAGCATGAGATAGTTGTATGTGGCATCTAAAAAATAAAACAAACTAGTGGGGAAAAAAAGCCTTTGAAGAGATTCCAAAATAGCCACGAGAGAAGGGTTACAGGTCCTATGTTCCAGGATGTTTATTTTTCTTTCTCGCTGGTTTCAATTGGGTCACCATTATCAGTAAAGCAAGAAGCAAACGAAGAACTGTCTCAGATTACATCAGCTCCTGGGGCCATCAACAAAGTAAACATCAGTCACCCCATGAAAAATACAGCCATTACCTGTTATTGGACACTTGCAGGCCTGGCCTACCCACCAAGTAGCACAGTTAATGAATCCACTTATTTCTAATACAAATAAACCAGAGAGAGGAAGTGGTCAGCCAAAGCTGAGTCTGAAGGCAAGATGGGAAGGTGGTTAAGAAAAACGCTCAAGGCTGACATTTCCTTTTTATTTGAAACATGCTTTTCTTGAGAATGACATGATCTTATTGATACGGTTTAGTAAGCCTCCACTGATGTCAGGTTTTAAGGTCCTTTTAGATGTGTTCTTTTCTCTAAGTGGAAAAAAAAAAAATTCCAAAGGAAAAATTTTAAAGTCTATCATGGTTCCTTAGTACAAAGGCTAAATATGAGAAAACACAATTGCTTTCATCTTTAGTCGCTAGTTACTTAAAAATGCTGTTGTTAACAAGATATATCTTTTCTGCAGAACAATTTGCCAAAATTTCGGAATAGCCTTGAAATTGCTCACACCCTCTGCTTAAGTAATTCTACTTGCAGAAATATAGGTTAAGGAAGTAATTAGAAATACGTTCAGAATATATGCAAATGACATCAGGAACACAATTTAATGATTACAAAATAGAATAATCTAAAAGTTTAAGAATAAATTCATCAGATAAGTCATAACTTTATATAATGGAATGTTAGGATAGTTTCAAAAGCATTAAATGATGTCAGAAAATTCTTACAATGTAACTAAATGAGAAAAGCAATATATGCTACAATAGAAATGATTTATATTCTTTTTTACTTTGCTTTTGTCATCTTTTTAGAAATTTTTATTAAATAGCTTCTATTAAAATACAAATATATAAAGTTGACAAAATATTTGAAGAAATAATAAATATATAATGTTAACATGAATTAGCTTAGAGGGATGATATTAAAGGTGATTTTTTAATTTACGTTTTTTCTGTGCTTTTAAGTTTTGTGTAATGAACACATGTTTTATAAAGTTTCATAGGAAAATATTGTGCGTGCCATGAGCATACATCTTGGCCAGAAAAGTATATACTCAAATAAGAACATAATTTTCCAGTCCAAAACCAAATAATATCCCTTAGTTTTTTATTTTAATAGTCAGATAATTTTCTTGGTGTCTAATCTAAATTCTTCATAATACAGTTTTACATATTTTCTCTTCTCCTTTGCTGACATAAATTAATAGCAACTGATCACCATCCAACGTTTAAAACCACATATATTTGAAGTCTTTCAGCCTTCTCTCTCTTTCTTAGGCTGCAAAATGACAGTCCCTTTAATCTTTTCCTGTTGATCCTCTTTTCTACTCTTTTCATCATTTCTGTATGACTACCAAAAACAATTCTGTAACTGCAAAATTTGAGAAAATCATGGAAAAAGGATTTGCAATACTATAATGCTTAGCTAAGCCATAAAAAGATCCACGTTTTCCCTGCATTCTTTTCCTTCCTTCCTCTGAAATAATTAAAAAGAAATCAAGGCACTTATAATTTCATTTCTGTTTTCAATAAATAACATCCCAAATTATTTTTCATAAATAGGCATTCGGAAACCGCTTTTGGTTAAATTAGGAAGGTATACATTCCATTAAGCCAATTCACAAATGTCTCAATAGAATAAATATTATCACATGGAGTGATTTTCAAAATATATGAATACTTATGGTATATTAAATACAAATTTTTAAAATTAATTCACCATATATATTGAATTCATTAATTCAAACATTAATGAAGAACATCCTTACTGGGCACTTATATTGTGTTAAATAATTATGATATAAATATTAATGGCCTAAATATTCCTCCTTGTCATCTACTTTTTTTCTGTTTATTTGCTTTTTAGTGTTTTGCTGTTAACTATGTCATGTTTACTATGTTCCAAGATGTCTTTATGCCTCTTATGTAACCTAATGTTTATACAAACATCAAGTATTAGCCAGTGGTACAAGATATAAAACACGATTGTGACTGAGTTTACATTTAACTACATATTTTATATCCATATATACACAATATGTTATACATTTTAAAATATATACATATAATGTAAATCATATTTCATAACATATGATACACATGTAAATGTCACATATGTGTCTATACATATATACATATATGATATATATGTGATACATATATATTATATATTATATATAATACAACATTTTGTGTGTATATATATAGCAATATATCACAGTGCTTATTTAGAAACACTTATACATTCTTTTCCATCACTTTAGAAAGATATGAAGGAAATTCTGAGCTTTAAAGTAAAACAAAATAATGTTAATGAATGTTCCTTGTCACTGCCACCTGCATGCTCCCACACTTTCCAAACATATATTTCCAATATGATATAGTCTAATCTACTGAGTTGATTGCATTTTCAATGGCGATAGGAAGGTTCTTGAATTAGCATTTTTTCAGTTTCCCGTTATTGCTCTTCCTTTCCCAGAGAGTAATGGGCACCTATCAATTACTTCTGCAAATCTGATTTTGTTGCAACTATCAGTATGGCTATTAAGCACATTAATAATTACTGCTTTCTCTGTATATGATTATGCTTTTATTATAGCTCATCTGAGTCTTACAGGCAGCTCCTGTATCTCTTAAACCTCATGCAGACTAGCTTAAATAATTTAGATTCATGGAAAAGTGATTTCTTATGCCCGTGCTTATGTTTTTCTCACTAGCTGTCATTCTATTCGGATATAATTTCTTAACGTAACCTGTTGAAGGAAAGTCCTTGTGCCCCAGATCCCACTTCATCTTCAGGGCAGTTTTGGGCTTAACTTGAGCTGCCGAAGGTGCAAAGGTTAATCTAATTTAGGGAAATGGTTCTTTGCTTCTCCCTAACTAAAATTCCAGGCGTGCAGTGTCATAAAAGGAGTCAGAGCAGTGAGAAATGGCTGCGCCATGCATTTAGTAGCAGTGTCCAGACAGGCAAGTTCTAGTAAATTATCAACTTACCCAGAGGAGAACAAAATGGAAAAGTCTGTTTAGAAATGCTTTCTTAATTAGAACATGCCAAAGATGCAATTGTCACTCATGTATTGAAAAATCCAACCTACGCTCTAAAAACTCAGGATAATATTTTGTGTTCTATATATCTTCTTTCCAAAGATTACAGAACTGTTACATTAAAGTGAAAATGAAAGCTAACATGTTTCCTCTAGTGTTACCTTCAACCTCATTTTATCCTAACTCTCCAACAGCTACGGCATGGAGATCTTGGGCTTTGAAGTCAGATCTGTTCTCAGTCTTGCCTCATGAACACTGAGCAAGTTATTTAATCTCTCTGACTCTTAGTTTTCTCATCAGGAAAATTGGTGGTGGTGGTGTGTGTTGGGCGGGTGGTAACACGTTACTCGCAGGGTTGAATGTGAGTTTTATCAAAGAGTATGTATAACGTCCCTAGCAAAATCATGGCTTTAAAACAAATCTTAGTTCTTTTTTTTCCCTTCCTTTTGCCTTAACGATCTTCTTGGGGCATTTGTTTTCTTCTTTATTTATTGTCAACTCCTATTTCTGTAAAAAGGACATTTCCCTCAATTGATAATCAATGCCTTAGTTTTCAAAACAAGCATAAACTCCTTTGAACTTTAGAATGGAAAACACTTAGGAGGTATTACTCACTCTCATTCAAGATATTTATTCTCAGAATAATTGGAATGGAGCCCCATTAAGTATTTACATTTTGTGATGTAATTATTAGGAAGGGCATTTTTGTTTCCTTTTTAGATTCAGATTTAGCTAACATGGAACTTTTTAAAAAGTCAAATTTATCAACTGTCATATTTTTGTGGGAGAAACCACAAGAAGAAATACCCACTATACAACACGTTGTATGTATATCATATAAAAATAAAAAGTGAAAAAGTTAAGAAAAGTTGTTGGTTGGGGTGGGAGCCAGGCAAATTAAAAGACTATTATTTTACTGAATTAGTTTCATATTTTTAACATTTTACAGATTATTTCTGTTTGTAATCATAGTACTCTGCTTTCTCTACTGCATGATCAGCTGACCTATAAGACTGACCTCTTAGCAAAACCTGAAGTTGAATATAGTGTAGGGAACACCATTTTATGTCAGTCTTCTATGAAATTTGATTCTGAGAGTATGTTTTTCCATGTTTTATTCCAGTTTATAAGTAACCTTAAAAATCTCATTTGCATTGCACAGGTGAGAATAATCAGTTTTATTCAATCACTATCTATTGTTACAGAAGTCACGACAACAAAAGCTTCCCTCCCAATAGGTACTACAGGATATAAAGTAAACAAACGTGATGAGTAGCTGAGCTACCAAACTGTTGCTGTGAGTTCCTGTCTGATAGTACCAAAAAATATTTTGTCATAGGCCCTCAAATCTGTCACAAGCAACAACATGATTGGATAGGAGAATTCATTCTCCAATACATGGAAGATTGTGAGTTGTAATACCCTGAAATAAAGAGTTTTCTGCTCTCAGAGTAGGGATAGTCACAATTCTGGTAGCGAAGCTCTGAGAGAGTAGAAGTACAATTCTCTCCCTCTGGGGACCATATTCTATTTTGAATCACAAGAAGGGAACTGGGAAAAAAATTATACTGTAGACATTTCTCATATAATTCTTGGCCCATTTCACTATCTTTGGTCACATTGCCTAGGTACACACAACCCACATGCTTTCTGAAATCTCATTATCTTCTGGGCAAGCTATTTATTTCTCCTGTTCTTTTGCCTCCTTGATTTCTTGGTTCTTTTCTTGAAATCTGATGATTGCCAATGTAAGTTTCAAAAAAGGAAACTGGCTACATTCAGTTCCAGAGATAGACCAGGGTCCCCCTTTTTCCTCCAAAACAAATCCATTTGGCAAGTTATTGCATTGGTTCTTTGAATAAGCTTTCAAGATAAGTATTACTAACTCTTCTCTAGATACAATTAAAAGGGCAGAAGAAGAATTATATTCTTGCAGTTATAATAGTTGAGCAGTAAAGCAGAAATATTCTTGTCCCCTGAAATTTTAAATTAGTCAATTTTCTTTCCTAGTCTAGGGATTTAGTTTTTTTTTTTCTATTTCTTATATAAATATTACCTTCTCTTTTAAAAAGTAGCATAAAACATACATATGATAATACAAATGTCACAGATCAATTAGCTGCACCATTTTACAAGAACTAAATCATTAGATTATAGGAAGGAAAAGCATTCTTACTTTTGCCTGAAATTGTGAAATAGCACGCGTTTGAAATCTTTGGCCTGTAACTGAAAGAATATAGTTTTAATTTGCATTTAAATAAAGCAAATCTCTCATTGCAAAGAATTTTCTTTTATTAGTTCCCATAAACAAGATGGCATTAAAGTGCATAGCCAGCTTAAGTGGGACAGAAAGATAAATCAGAGAGATATACAAGGCAATGTCATGAA
The DNA here is from genome assembly GCF_030028045.1 of Hippopotamus amphibius kiboko. Taxonomy (NCBI): domain Eukaryota; kingdom Metazoa; phylum Chordata; class Mammalia; order Artiodactyla; family Hippopotamidae; genus Hippopotamus; species Hippopotamus amphibius. The sequence continues at coordinate 6,289,889 of NC_080196.1, read as the reverse complement.
GAAAAGGAAAGCTACTTTAGATGTACTTAAATAGTTAATATTGTGAATGCTTGCTATGTTAAAGAAATGTTAAGCCCTAAAAGATTTCTGTATACCAAAACTACTCTTTTAGAAGAGATACAATATTATCCTAATTAATACCTCATTTATTAGCAGTTAATAACTACCTTTTCTCCTATGCTATTTTTATCTTATTTGCATACTAATTAAGTATAAGCTAGCTATCTAGTCCATAACTATTTTCCTAAATTTTATTTATGTTTATTAGTGTATGTAACCCTAAAAGAAACAGTGGGATAAGCATGGCAGATGTTATTGGCATTGTTTAACCCATGAGGCAAATGAGTATCAGTGTTTTGCCCAAGTTCATGGAGCTAGTTCAAGCAGAATGCAAGCACGGCTCACCCATGTGTAGTGAGTGCTATTCCAATACGACAAGGGCCACCACTTCCCAACTAGAGTCAACTTTAATTCATTTGCTTATGCTGTCACGCAACACATATTTTTTGAGTGTATATTATTTTTAGGAATGTTTTTCTCCTACTTCTGCTACAGACAATTTCCTTTCCATTCGGACTTTCTAGATTGCTGAGAGAAAGGCCATGAAAATATTTTGTTCTCCATGTAGTTGTGTAGGCAAACTTGCCCCACATGCCAACAAGTAGTAAGCTGACCTGCTCAAGTGAAAATTATTCATTTTAAGCCAAAAGATTCCATTACTTTTTTCTTTGGATTTTCTACATATTCACAGTAATAAAAGTTTTAAGACAGGTTCCCATGACCAATGACTTCCAAAAGGAAAGAATCGTTAAAGAATGTTCAGAACATATTTTTCTATCAAGTAAACATCTGGAAAAATAAAGATGCCAAATTACCTAGTTTGCCTGCAAATAATCAATAATAAAGTATGCCACTCATTTTTCTAAATTCAGGTGCTTAAAAACTTTGTAATCAATTCAACCACAGGCATGATTTATTGCTTATAATTATCTTCTCTATCTGTCTCTCTCTCTCTCCCCCCCATTTCCCTGCCTCTGCATCTCTTTCTCTCTTTCCTTCCTGTGAGTTTTGTCCTTATGTTTTCCCAAATTATCAACATAAATACTTATGAAGTAAGAAAAAACTAACGCATTATTTAAAATAACCATTTGTTTGATCAAAATGCATTCAACAAAATATTCAACAAATATTTCTGGAGAGCGGTGATTAAAAAGATGATTCATGTTCTTAATCTGAACTTCAGTGAGTTACTTAACCTTCTTAAGACTCAAATAATAAGCCCACCTATCTCAAAGGATTGTTGTGAGGATTTTTGAGAAAGATTTAATATTGTGAGATTCACTGTAAGGTAGCGCATTATAGTACGGTTTTAACATATAGTACGCTGTTAATAAATTCTGCCTACTTCTGAATATCCACTGTGTACCAGCAATGAGGATATAAGGATGAATTAACAGCAATGAAAAAATCTTCGCAGAAAAATCTAGTGTTAAAAAAGTTTTTAGCTTGCATTATGCAGACAGTTTTTTCATTTGTCATGTTTTAAAATGTAAATCAAAATACCTTAAAATTGGGCAAATCTCTATATAAGTATTAGAGAATTTTAATAATGTTATCTAAGTGACAAAATCTCATTTATGGCCCAAATCACGGTGAGGATGCAAATGAAGATGAGGCCAGAGACTTGTTCCCTGAGTAAGTTGGGTAAGTAATGAGTACTCTACTGTTAAACCCAAGGGGAAGTCATTTCAGTTCAATGCAACTCACATCTCTTGAGAGCCTACTATGAACCAAGCACTGTGATCCACACCAAGGATTCAAACATGAATGAGCTCTGGTCTTTTCCCTCGAGGCTTTTATGGTCAGTTAGGAGACACGTTATGAACAGCGTGTGGTAAACAGGATGAAGTCCCACACAGTATGCTACGTATGTCTGAAGAGTGTAGAAAAGGGATAAACAACCCAGCCAGGAGTGTGTGGTAGGGAAACATTGTGGGTGCCAGCAGCAGGTAGGCTAGCAGGGAACCCTGCCTGGAGAAGAGAAAACTATTATCCAATGTCATACTTTTCTTTCTGTAGAAAATGAGATGACAGCGTTCGTACACGAATAAAGGTCAGACGTTATTTGTTGTCTTCCAGCACACTTTCCCAAGGTTTGAATTTTCCATAAGTAATGCTTATCAATTTACGGAATTTCACGGGTACCACGAGGGGTACCACCAAAAATCAAAACAGAAACTCTATATTCTAAACTGGTAGTTGCCCAAATGCATACTAGTGCAATCCTCTGCATTTATGGTAGAATGTCTACTAGGTAAGCCCGCACATAGGCGAATATGTTTGATTTCCCTGCCCACAGAGAGCCCATCAACGTGGGAGCACTAACATGTTTGAACAAACATGTGTTAATGTGTACCTTAGACTAGAAAATAAAACCAAAAGACTCCAGCATAAGATACCAGTGCCCATCCTTACAAAAAAGAGACTTCATTGTAAAAAGTAATATTTGTTATAACTAACTCATGTCATCATCTTAGTTTGACAAGCATTTTTTTTTCAGGCTCTGTAGGTACTACATACAGATGATTAAAAGATGAATCAGCTATGTCCTCTTCGCTCAAGGAGGTCACTGTCCATCAGGCTTAGCACTGAAAAAACACGCATATACAGAAAAGCACAAATGTTGTGGTATGAGAGGAATCCAGGAACCACTTCATTCATGCCCTTCAGGAGGGCACGGAGGAGTTACTGTTCACAGAATCTGCATCTTCCATTTCTCCTCTTGAGCTTGCTGGCCTCTGTTACTAGCCTGTGGTCTCATTAGTGCTCGATTATGTCTGGCTTGCATCCGTAGCAGTCCAGTGATGCTCTTTTGAGACATCTTTTACCACTAGGAAAAAACAAACCTACACAGGGCGATATCAGGTAATTACGGTACTACAGGTCACGGACAAGTACTGCACGTTGTCCTGTTTCCATCTTTCAAAGTGGCTTGTTGACTGCAGATAACTGTCACAGTTGTATTCAAAATATAGACTATACAGTTGGAAGAATTGCTTTAAAAGTAGTGAGACCTCAGTGTCTAAATAGTGAGTCGTTTGTTCAAACAGTCTATTTTTATTAATAACTCTTGCAAGTTCCAATAACAGATTTTGCCTCTTAAATACACAGAGGCAAAATCACTTGCAGAGATTTAAAAACTGACTTACCCATGTTTGGCTCAGATGAGGACAAAGGGAATTTTGGCTAAACTAGATGAACACATAGTCTTTAAATGCACCTCAAACCTCATTAATATGATAGGTAAGTATATGAAATGAGGTCCACTGATTATGGCTAGACCATATCAAAGCAATTTCCTTGCAAGAACTGGTTTGGCACTCATTTACGAGACCTATTGTTCTCATTAAAAAATAAAATAAAATATATGTTTTAACTGACCAAAGTTCCTAGAAGTCTATGGGGCAGAAAACCCAGTGCTTGGAATCTAAGGATTTCAAGTGTTGAAGACGTCCCTCCCCTCAGCTTTTCTGTCTGTAGCAGTTGTCAAAAATAATTGACTTCTCTTGAGTCACTAGGGACAAAGAACGCCCTCAGAAAAAGAGAACAAAGAAGGATGGTAACCACTTGGGTGACCCGAGTGAGTGCATGTGATGAAATGGGTAAGGAGAGTAGTCAGGGAACAAGAGGAAAGGTGTTTGATTCCTGACCCCTGTGACCCCGACATCAGGAAACCATCAAAGGAGCCTCTTCTACTGGAGTTTGTTTAATACCAACTATCCCAACGTTTTTGACTTTTTCTTTCCTTTTCATACTCAGGGTTAAGTGAGTTTTCTATAAAAATACAAAGAAATAATAACCTTCACATGTTGACAATCTTTAAAATCTAGCTTTCGAAACATTTTTATGACTGCTCTCTACACTCGGATACAATACGATTTTGGTTTAAGAAATCAAGGCTTTTTTGCAGGATTAATTTAACCCAATATTTTTCTTCCCTATTTACCACATTCCCTCATTAAAGTGAAAGCTGTGTGAGAAGAGAAACCCTGTCTGCCCTCTTCCTTGGTAAAATTCCAGATGGAACCTTGCTCAGAGGAAGGCTTGCAATAAGTATCTGTTGAGTGGGTGCAAATGAATAAGTGAATACATGAATTCATTCTTCCCTTAATTTTGAAGCATGTCTTTACTGTTTTTAGTAATGTATTCTGCATTTCTCCCCACAGAATATAGAAGGCACTAAAGTACTAATACCAGATTTCCTTGCGTATACACGGTAAAAGTTCTGTGTGCCTTCCTTAACGGAGTATTACAGTTAAAAAGATACTGCAAGAAGTTATGACTGTACACAAGCCTTTAGTGATCAAACTAGAGATGTATTTTGCATTTACTTTTGCATCTCAAGTGCAAATGCTCTTGCATTTGTTAGGCATCAAGAGAAATTAAAGCAAAATCCATTTAAGAGCTTGATTAATTTTTAAAAAGATCATCCAGGTAATTGAAGTATCAAACTAATTGTGCAAATAAAACTGTTCAAAATGGCAGATTAGGCTTTTTATCCCAGAGGTGAGCAAAGGCTACTCGTTAGGTTAATCTTCTCTGTTCCCTGAGCTCACCTCTTACCCCTCTTTGATTTAAGTTGATAGTTGTTCTTAGGGCACAACTTCTCTCATTTCCTGAATATGCCTTGAGGTTTCATGTCCAAGAATCATTCCGAATACCAGTTTGGATGTCAGAAAACAGATCCACGCAAAGTCTAAAGAACACTTTGTAGAGGAGGGTGGAATATATAATGGGCCAAATACCCAGAGCTCATGAGTCTATACCTGGTTCTAGGGCTAAATTCCAATCGATTGTGAATGAAACGCAAACATCACGGTCGTCCTTAGAGTGCCCTCTTCTACTTCTCCCTCTTTGGGATCTATGGTGACAGGAAAGCCCTGCTAACCAACAGTTCACTGTGTGGTAACGTTTGACAAGGACGCACACTCGGGAGATTGTTTTGGGTAATTCCATGATGCGAAGGGAACCATCCTCGTGGAGGTGAGGGCTTTGGGGAAGGTGGGCGTTCTCCCAGATGGTGGCTCAGGAAGAGGGAAAGGGTAGGACCTAAGACAGACGGACAAATAGCACTGGTGGCTGAGTTCTGCTGAGTCTGTGGGTTAAGGGAAAATTCCCACTTCCAATAGCAGAAGGATACTGCCTTAGAAGGTGCATCTGTTGTTCACCGCTCCTAGCTGTCACTTGTCTAAAACTGACATGTCTCCACTGCTTGGAAACGGTGCTACCCGGGTTACACACATTTCCTGTATCTGACACAGTGACTTTTGTTGACCATCCCTGCTCATTACCACGAAGGAGGGCAGAACTTTATTAGACATAAGATTCCCTAAACCCCGTCCAGATGTTTGGCTAGGTGGCTGTTAACTGGATTTCACTTCAGAATTCCTGGGGGAGTTTACAAACACGGCCACCCCTGAAGATTCTGGCTCAGTGAATGTGAGGAAGGAACTGATGGTGGATCACACGTGGTTGAGAAATACTATTTTAAGGTCACACATATACCACGAAACATGGATTTATCTCACAGAAATGATGGCCAACATTTCAAGATGAGACCTAGTGAGATAAACACCACAATAGTAAACAAGAAGATAGTTTTATTTATATAATGAATTTAAAATACCTATTGCTATTCATACTAATTCTTACCATGTACTGAGTGCTACTAAGTGTCAAGGACCAAGGTGAGTCATGAACTTGTAATCTCATTTAAACACTATTTTGGTGAGAGGAAGGACTATTACCTCTATTTCATATAAGAAGAAGCTAAATGACTTGGCTGGGGGGAAGAAAACCTAGTAAGTGCCGAAAATACATTCAAGGGCAAGTTTCCCTCTGCTGAAAACACACCCTTTTTTCCACTGTACACATGACCTCCCAGTGTCTTTCCCCAAGAGGAGCGAGGTGAGCAGAGAACAGGCTCATATCAGGAAACATATCCATGCCTCTAGCTAAAAGATGAATGCTACATTAATTAGTAGGTATATGTACAGTGGCCATGTTTTCTCAACCAAAAATTGGGCCTCTTTTATTGAAAATGGGGCAGAATGTTTTAAATCAGACAACTGTAAACATTACAGCGCACATGGTAAGCATATGTAAGTGGATGATAAACAGCATGTGGGAGGAAGAGATGTCAGTAAATAAAGAGAACATTCTAAGCTGATGGTTAATCAGGGCTATGGGAGAGATGGAAGGACAACTGACTTGAAATATCTTAACGTCTTACCATCTCCCAGCATTCTCTAGCAGGATTAAAAACATAGACGATAATACAATTTTTTTCTTAGAATTTATTAAGTTTTTTTGTATAAAATTCTCTGAGAACATTTAAAGAGGCAAAATACGACTCAGATATCCTGAGTTTACACGGTGTGAAAGTCTAGATAAGGCAAGGAATGCTATGCCGAAATTATAGTGCTCTAAAATAATGAAATGCATTTTATAGAAAACAAAGCTTTGTTCAAAAACAATGTAAGAATGCAATTTTCTGCTAAGTTGTCTGAGGCATGAAGTGATCTAGAAAATGGATATCATATAACCTTATTCAGTTTATCAATATATAATTATGAAGTAATTCACAATAATGCAGTTATTGATTTAACTTCATCCATGTGCCTTCAAAGGATATTTATACTTTAGGAATGAAATTTAACTAAATTATTGGGTGAAAATTGCCACTAAGCAATCCTAATTAGAAAACAGATGCTGATGTGAAGATCATGTTTTATCTTGGGACTCCTCTGATACCAACATAGTTGCCTTTTTAATAGATTGATGTTGCTGTAGCATAACAATTGGGAATAGTTTATATCAGTTCTACTGAGGTGAGCCTCATGCATCAACATATGGTAAATAGAAAAACATTCCACATTTCCCCCAAAATAGTGTGATACCTCACAAAACCCAAGGGGAGCAGAGTTAACAGCTGGGCTGCTAAGTTAGAAGTTGTGTGGATTGCCTCAATAGTGGATTCACTCCGAACTCTGCGAATGAAAAAAATAAAAAGAAAGAAGGAAAGAATGACAGATTAGAGGAAAGGAAGAAGAAAGGAAACAAAGAAAGGAAAACCTATTGGAAGACACAGGGTCCGGTATATGCAATCTTATCTCACTTTGAGTAATTACAATAAAATAGAGATGATAGTGCAGTATCTATTGGATTATTACAATGTGCAAGGACCTTCCTGTTACATGGTAATTTATTTACTCTTTGAGAGAGGTATTATTTTCCCTCTTTCATGAATCAGATGACCAAGACTTGAAGCGATTAAAAATGTAAAGCCAAAGTTTGAACCCAGGCAGTCTAGCTGCAAATTCTGTGTAAGTATTGGTACCTCCATATAATTTTGCATTTAGTTAATGTTGAGAACTGAAACATGAATGCAGATAAAACTGGAGGGACATAGTGGAAATGACTTCTAAAGTTTGAGGAGGATAGTGGATAGACAGAGCTTACGATTTCAGCCCAACTATTCCTTGCCCCTCATGTCTTCAATCCGTAATTATGTCACCAGGTACCCAGCACAGGCCTAACGTGCTAAGAATTAAAGGCATACTCATTAAAGCAGGCTTAATGATTGACCTAGCGTGTAGAGAACATACCCATTGTGAAATAACCAAAATGATATCTCTTTACAAATGGAAAACCATTAGGAGTTTAACTCTACAGTCCATTTAACAGAGCCCAACAAGCAAAGCTAAAATTTAGGCTAATAAATGTAAGAACTTTAGATAGGAGCAATAACGTACCTGGCTCCCTATAAGTACCAAATCAAACTTTACCTCCAGGAATATTAATATCTAAGTGAAGGAGTCCAGCCAAGTATCCTTCTGAATTTAATTTTGTTACTTTCCTAAAAAATGTCTTGGATTTTTGTTTCATCTGTGAAAAGTCTGTTTCATAAGGTCATATCAGAGCTGTAGGAGACAAGAGTTTTCCTTTGCACCTCATCATTAAAAATATAACCAGAAAGGAAGAGGAATAACCATTATGATTAATAAGTGTGTAGGCTTTGAAATCAAATGACTCAGCAGTTCCACTTGCCAAATATAAGACTTTGGACAAGTAACATAGTCTTGATAAGCTTTGGTTTATGTAGATGTAAAACAAAGGGACCAGAATGATATGTAATGTAGAAGATTGTGTGAGAAACAAATACAATCTCACATTTCAAGCAAGTGTCCAGATGCTTCACACCTAGGTACTGGATACATATTGCGCTTCTGTTGTTTCCCTTTAAAGCTCAAGGTCACAGAATTTCAGCTTCTCCTTAAGCCACCCTCGATGGCAAATACCAGTGAAGACTTCAATCTTGTTGCATCACTAAAATTGTAGAACCTTATTTGGTAACACGTTAGATGTTATCTAGTACAGCCATTGTGAAACACATATCCACTCTCCTCTTAATATCATCGAGGCTAAGAATTCAGTTCCTGTGGGACAATCCACTCCAGTTCGGATTGTCCTCAATTCTTCCTTATGATTTCTGTAAGTTTTTCCAAGCTGTGCCCTTGAGCAAAAGGTAATAGGCATATATTATCTTCCATGTGAGAGTCTTTCAAAGGGTGTGAAGCTTGCTGCTGCCATTCCTCAAAATATTTCTTTCCTCCATGTTAAAAAATATTTTTGTTTGTGTTTTTGTTCATCAAGTAATATGCTTTTTAGGTATATTAGCATGTGATGCATATTCTTCTGGGGATATTCTGCTTTGTCAATGTTCATTTTATACACAGAGGCTGTCTTCTTCTTTGGGCAATACACTGTACTTCCATTATTATTATTATCCAAATAGTTTTTTTCAGTAGTTATGTGCTTGATTAGGTTGAGGTTACTAATGAATTAATAATACTTAATATTACACAATTTCTGCCCTACCCTATACTAATAAAATTTTAAAATCCAAAATAAACAAAGCATGAAATGTCATATATATGTCAATTACATTTTATCTTATCTTTATGGTTCTTCTTGCCTGTTACAATTTTGAATTTGTATTCTATCATCCAAGATGTAAATCTTTCTGTCATTTGTAAATTCAATAGTCTTAATATGAAAAGATAAATTGTAAAGACAATTGCAGACTTTTGACTTTATAATCTTGCTAGAAAGGTTCTGCAGATTTTGGTCATCCCCAGATTTGGGTCACAGTCATGGGTGACAGGCCAACAATATGGACAAGTGTCACCACCAGGTGTGAAGAATAATTCCCAAGCATCAGGTCAAACTTGCAAAAGAATCAGAGTCATGCTGACAAAAGCCAGGGACTATAAACCAATGAAAAGTAAATTAAAGGGTGCTGAGGGATCAATTGTATTTTCAATCTGGAGTTTATATTTAGGGAAGTGGTACAAGAAAATGCAGTTAGTTTCACTGCTGAAGGGAAGTATGACTGAACTTTCCTTTTTGTCATTAAATTCTGAGACTTCTTTGGTGGGATCCATTCCTTTCAGAAGACAGCTATTAATGGAAATAGTAGAGGTGTGAAGAAGCACAAGTAGCATTTTTGACAGAATACTCAATAATTTGATAGAATAGAGCTACTGAAACCTACTGACTATTCATACGTTGATTTATTTTTGTTTAGTTTATGTACTGCACACAAGACTCCTAGAATTTCTGTTAAGCCTTCCATATTTCAGAAAAGAGAAATTGGCATTCAAAGCAAGATACTCCTATTTCATATCTCTCAAGTTCATGCCCAGGTAGAGAAATTATACAAATTACTAGTTCCCGATATACTTTCTCAAAGGCTCATTGAAAAATTACAGTTTCACTCTCACATGTAAAGAGTTTGGAGGTTGTCACTCCCATCCTCACAACAGACTGAAAATAAACAACTCTTCTTAGATCCTTAAACGCTAACAGACAAGACAGAAGAGTTTTCTCTGTATTGTTTCCAGTTTTCTCTCCTCTCTCCCACTACTCACTAGTTAGGGAAGGGAAAAATGGGGAAAAGTAACTAAGCAGAGATGCCCTTTAAAATACTGATGTGGGGTTGTGCAAGCACTTGCCCAGGTCAAGGGAAGACCCGAAGTTGCTTCTCTGCGGTTTTATTCAAGCTGGGAACTGCAGGGAGACTTTCATTCCTAAGCCTACCAGGTAGTCTAGGACTCCGTCGTGCATTGTATGTAATAATATGTTTCTTGAGACATAGAAAAGAGTATTGTTTTTTTGTTTTTTTTAATTTATTTTATTTATTTATAAGAGAATTGTTTTATGGGATAATTTAAGATAATAGTTTTCAAATCTGTTTCATGCTATACATGTTAATCGCAAACTCATTCAGCAAACTATGAGTAGCCTGAGTAGAGATGGGTCTTGGGAAACAAGGATTGTTTTACTATCTTAACTACCATCCCACAATGTGAATAAATTATGGAGGTTGTTTTGCATAAAAACTCACCCAGACAAGAGAGAACAAGTATCAGGACACAGAGAAAAGGGAACCCTGAGGCACTGTTGGTGGGAATGTAAATTGATGCAGCTACTATGGAGAACCATATAATGGTTCCTCAGAAAACTAAAAACAGAACTCCCATATGATCCAGCAATTCCACTTCTGGATATTTAGCCAAAGAAAACCAAAACACCAATTGGAAAGATCTATGTATCCCTATGTTCATTGCAGCACTATTTACAATAACCAGATACAAAAGCAACCTAAATGTTCATCGATAGATGAATGGATAAAGAACATGTGGTATACACACACACACACACACACAATGGAATATTACTCAGCCATAAAAAGAATGAAATCTTGCCATTTGTGACAACATGGATGGACCTAGAGATGATCATACTAAGTGAAGTAAGTCGGACAGAGAAAGACAAATACCATGCGATTTTAATTATGTGCGAGATCTAAGAAACAGAAACAGACTCATAGATAGAACAAATTGATGGTTGCCAGAGGGGAGGAGAGTGGCAGTGAGGGGGGTAAGCAAAATAGGTGAAGGGGTTAAGAAATACAAACTTCCAGCTATAAAATAAATGAAAAATAAAACTCATCCAAGTTCATGGAGAGAAATATCACTAGATACTTATCTCTAGGTCTACAGTGGTATGTAAACTAGAGGACTTGGTGATGGCAAAGATTCCTTCTGACCAATGCGCCCAGCTCGTCCTCATCCTCAGGTCTCTGCCGAACAGCCGTGTCCTGGAAAGTCCCCATTTAAATTCAGCCTCCCTTTCTCCACTCCCCACTATCAGTCACGTACTTTCTATCACCGTCTCCTTGCTGGTTTTCATCATTTATACTCACTGAAATTTACAGTAATACATTTATTCATTCACTTCTTTGTTATTGCTTTCATACATTTTAAACTCCCTAATATAAGGACCATGTGTATTTTATTCACCAAAATATGTATATTTCTTCACATTACCTGATGCAGAGTTTCATTCAAAAACAACTGCTTATTGACTAATTTAAGGAATAAAGGAACTTGCAATGGTGCCATGCCTAGTGTTCTTCACTTTAGAGAACACACACGTCTCTCAGCTTAGGGCTCAAAGAATTTAAATTATTAATGTCCCACTTATTTTAAGAAGCTGTTACAGTCCTTTCCTATGCCTTCAATTTGAGCAATTTTTTTAAAAAATTCACAAGTTAATGTCGGCTAAAAAACAGTGAAAATCAAAATAGTCTTCTCACACATATTGAGGAAAATAAAACTGGGACATAAATAAAAACTCAAAGAAATATTGATAATTCAGAATATTCTTTTCCTTGAGTAATTCAAGAATGAAATCTATAATAAAATAAAGCTAAGTTTACTTACTGATTAAGATCCATCCATTCAGCCAACAGATGTTGTGGCACAGAGAAGTTAATATAATAAAATATAATACAGCTTGATGTAAAGGTTAGAGTGGTGATATATGATTGTGACAAGACACCATTATTGGAAATTGAGTTTCTTAAAATTAAAACAAAAAGGTTTGGGATATTAGTAATATTTGTAGTCAATAGTAAGCAGATAAAAGTTTCATAATGACATATTAGTCAAGAATTTTCTTCTTCCAAATGACCAATGCATCATGTAGTAAAAAAGTAGTTTTTATGATTAACTGTTGCAGAAACATTTTATCTGAAATCCTTTGCTATTATTTAATAGAGAAACCCCTCTGATACAATAAGGGAAAGCTGACAATGGCGGATAGTTTTGAAAGATTATTTTTAATATTTGGCATAATAGTCTGCAATGGTTCCTATGGCTCTGATCAAAAACTGAATAAAAAAGCAAAGGTGAAGTCTAATCCTCTCATATTGCTTTAATAACAATTGTGGTGCTTTTTACCTGTGATTTCATTTGTCCCTTGGTTTGTCTTTTTTTAATTTTTTAAAAATTTTTAAAAATAATTTTTATTGGAGTATAGTTGCTTTACAATGTTGTGTTAGTTTCTACTGTACAGCAAAGTGAATCAGCTGTATGCATACAGGTATCCCCTCTTTTTTGGATTTCCTTCCCTTTTAGGTCCCTGAGCTATACTGTAGGTTTTCATTAGTTATCTATTTTATACATAGTCTCAACAGTGTGTATATATTAATCCCAATCTCCCAATTCATCCCATTCCCCTTCTTTCCCTTCTTGGTGTCCATATGTTTGCTTTCTATGTCTGTGTCTCTATTTCTGTTCTGCAGATAAGATCAGCTAGACCCTTTGGTTTATCTTTTGAAATGTTCCCAGTTGCTTTCAGGTCACTGAAATACCATAGTTATCATTTTGGTTGAACGTGTCCTAACTTGTGTTAAAATAAAAACTCCTGAAATAAAGAAAACACTTTTAGCTGTAGCAGTCAACCAGGAAATGAATTTGTGGAAAGGAAGGGCATGGAGAGTGGGTGCAATGGGCAGCTGTGAGTGGTATGAAACTATGGGCAAAGCTCAAAGGCAGAATTAGTGTGTTCTTTTGGTGGATATTAAGAAGATAGGAGTAAATAGATCAAGGGTAGCAGTAGTAAATGAATTAGGAGAAAGACTTAAAAAGATCACTAATAACTAGTATTCCAATAGTGAATATCTCTACGTAGCCTGTTAACAGTTTAAATGTACTACATAGAGATCCAATTTCAGTAAAAATATAATCTAGGTATTTTGTCCAACCCACATACTGAAAAAAAAAAGAAAAAAGAAAGAAACATTATAGATAAAATATTTGGAAAATATATGGTGGGATAAGATGTTCCTGGCTCATTTTTCCCTGTGCCCCTCCTGTAAATACATACCTATACACCAGAAATAACTGAGCAGATGATATTAACATGACTCTAAAAGACAGAACAAGAAGCTGGACTTGCTAGGACTCTCAAGACTGGGAGAAAGACATCAAATTCAGTTCCTGGATTTTCTTTTTGCCTCCTCTATATGCAAGACTGGATTGAGGAGAGGTCTGCAACTGAGAATTGCCCAGAGACAAAAGCAAAACAAAACAAAAAACAAGCAAAAAAACAAAGTAAAGCTTGCTATTTCTGGCCAAAGGACTGGAAAATGGCAGTCCGGCAAAGACCTAACAGGGAGGTCTACTCCTGCCCAAAACCAGTATCAGGAGGGCCTATCCAGGAACTCCACCCTCTCTCTTCCCAGTGGACTCTCAGTAGAAGCATCAGTGAGGTCGGCCCCACACCGTGGGCAGTTGCAGGCCTGATCAGCCACTGTGAGGGTCAATAGAGCTCCTGCCCCACCCAGGGCAGTGGTGACTAAGGCCCAGTGTTTCTTTAACCTCCCAACCAGTGACAGGTGGTACTTGCAAGGATCAATCAAGAACCCCAGAAAAGCAGAAGAATAAAACTGACCAGGACAGCACTGCAAAGTCTCTAAAAACTAAATTGTCATCAGAAGTACAGCTCATAAAGTAATCCAGGATGCGAAACCTGCTCAGAGCTACTGATGACCGGGAAAGCAGATCTAAAAAGGATGAAGAGTCTCCTAATATTATATCCAAAACATTGAGGATACATCCACAAAAGGCACTCACCAGACCAAGAATTTAAAAAAAAAACAACATTTCAATGAGAAAAGACAAGACAACCAGCCAACAGTGAGATGAATCAGTTGCTGGAATTACCTGATAGTATTTTAAGGCAGCTCTCATCTAGACACTTCAACAAGCAATTACAAATTCTCTTAGAAAAAAAAAAAAAAAAGAAAATGTTAGCAAAGTAATGAGTTATAAAAATGAACCAAATAGAAATTATACAACTGGAAAACAGAATGATTGTAAAAAAACTTTCTAGGTGGGCTCAGTACTAGAGTAGAGATGACACAGGGCAAAATGAGTGAAAGTGAGGACAAATCACAGCGTGTTCAGTCGAAACAACAGGAAGAAAATAGAGGAAGAAATGAGTGATGCTGACAAAAAAAGGAAGAGTGACTCATGGAGTCATGGGGCAATAACAGAAGAGCTGATATTTGTATCCTTAGAGTCCTAGAATGAGAGCAGAAAGATTGTGGGGCTGAAAATATATTCAGAGAAAGAGTGGCTGAAACTTCCCAAATTTAGTGAAAAAGGTAATCCTAAAGACTCAAGCTGAATGTGCCCCAGATAAAAAGCCATACCAAGACTCAACATTTTTAAACTTCAACTACTTAAACTGAAAACGGAAAAGAAAAAGAATAGAAAAACAACCAGAGGGAAATGGCACGTTAACTTATAGGGAAACATTAGTTCACACGACAGTGAATTTCACATCTGAAACTACAGAAGCCAGAAAGAAGCATCAAAACATCTTTCAAGTGATGAAAGAAAAGAATTGTCAAGCCAGAACTCACTATCCAGTGAAACTATCCTTCAGAAATGCAGGTGGACTGAAGACATTCTCAGAAGATAGAAAAGTAACAGAGGCCTTCCCTCGTGGTGCAGTGGTTAAGAATCTGCCTGCCAATGCAGGGGATACAGGTTCAATCCCTGGTCCGGGAAGATCCCACATGCCATGGAGCAACTAAGCCCGTGCGCCACAACTACCGAGCCTGTGCTCTAGAGCTGTAAGCCACAGCTATTGAGCCCACATGCCACAACTACTGAAGCCCACGCCCCTAGAGTCCATGCCCCACAACAAGAGAAGCCACTGCAAAGAGACCGCAACGAAGAGTAGCCCTGGCTCTCCACAACTAGAGAAAGCCCATGCGCAGCATCGAAGATCTAATACAGCCAGTAAATTCATTAATTAATTAATTTTAAAAAGATTGCTTAAAAAAAAAAGAGAGAAAGAAAAGAAAAGTAATGGAATTGACACCAGCAGATTGACCCCTAAAGAAGAGCTAAAGGAAGCACAACCCCACGTAAAAGGAAAAAAATGATAAATTGGACTTTGTCAAATTTACAGACTTTTAGTCTGCAAAACACCCTGCTAAGAAAATAAAAAGAGAAATAGTAATATAATTATCAGTATACACCTACTGGAATGTTCCAAATAAAAAATTGTGAAAACATCAAATGCTGGTGAGTATGCAGAGAAACTAGATTTCTATCTATGAGTACACATAACTAGCGAGTGTACATAAGTGTACGTGACAAGTATACATCACTGAGTACACATTACACACTGTAAGTATACATCATGAGTACTTATAGTATAAGTATACATGACGAGTATTATAAATATACCTTATGAGTATACATAACTGGCGGAATGATATGGTCCAGTCGCTTGTAGAATGGTGCAGTCACTCTGAAAACTGGTTTGGCAGTTTTTTAAAACTACAGGAAGTCTTAGCATACAGCTAGCAATTGCGCTTCTGGGCATCTATGCCAGAGAAATAAAAAACTTATTTTCATACAGAAACTTGTACATGGATGTTTATAGCAGCTTTATTTGTGACAGCCTCAAATTGGAAACTACCCAGGTGAGTGAATGGTTAAATACACTGTAATACATCTATACACAGGACAATACTTAGTTTAGTTGAGTTAAATTTCATACTAATATTTTAGGTTACTTATTTGAAAATTTTACCGATTTTTTTAAAATTCAACTTGAAACCACCTGTGCTAATCCCCCTCCCTCTCTTCCCACATGTCTTCTTAAATATTAAAAGTCCAAGCGAATTGTGTTCCCTTATCAGCTAATTCAATATCTGACCTGTAATGCTTACCCAAGACTGCTCTGGAAGAGAGTAAAGCATTGATGAGTACTGTCACATGACTGGAAACCTCAGGCATCAGGATCACAACGTGATAAATTAACTTGAAATTGTAATTTGCTATTAAAACATACACACACATGTATTTTAAGTATTGATCTAAAGATCACTGTATATACTTGAATTATTTGATCCAATCAAATACAAAATTTGGTAAAATGAGTTGTACAGTTATCAAGAATGTATTAGTTTTGCATTTCAATATCCACACTTATCTTCAGTTTTTTACAAGTAGAGAGAAAAATCAGCATTCTTATTACCATCTTGGCATGATCAAAGCAGAACTATTCATAAATAGGGGGTGTGATTCAAGAGACCTCAGTACTCTCAAAATCCTTCTCTCGTGAAAAACATCACAGTCTGCCTGAAATTCTCATCAGATGTTTTTTCTCTTCCTTTGGGTTAAATCACAGTGGGTGCTAGGTTAAAATGTATATGCATGATTTAGAAAGGTCCAAATGGTAGAGTAAAAGTATCACTCAACCAGATAGTTCTAGCCTTACTTCTGCCACAATTGAGTTATATGAACCTGGAAAAAATGCCACTTCATTAAATTCTGTTTGTGACAATGATATGAACCAAGTTAGTGGTTTGCAAGCTGTTTCGTTGGCCAAGGAACATTTTGTTCTGCTAAAATCTTACAAGAAAAGCCAGAGTGTGAGAGTTAGAAATGAAGTCTATGGAGGAAGTGGAGTCGGAGGCCAGGAGCTCGGCTTTCCCCTCTCCCTCCACTGGCACCGTAACAACTTCCATGGTTCCTCAGAGCCAGGCTTAAAGACCTCTGCATTAGATGATCATTAAGAATCCTCAACAGTTTCAAACCACATGGGTGACTGTTTAGAAAATAGAGTGATTCTGAAGGGCCCTTTCTGCTAGAGGAGATGAGAAGGAGGAAATGATAGGGAGAGCTGGGCCATTGTGTACTGGCTCCACCGTGGTCTGGACCAGTCCTTGACTGGGGTTGCATGACATCCCCCATGGAGAGTGACCTACATCCAGCACAGCCCAGGAGAGCACTTTAAGAAGGAGCAGCAGGTCTGGCAGAAGGATGGCTACAAACAGAGAAGGTGGCAGAGACAAGCAGATGCAAGGGATGACCTTCCTCTACATCTACCCTCCATGGAAAATCCCCCTCTTGGGGGTGGACCTTATCAGAGGGCTAATAAAAAAGGCACTCCAGAGTGCAGAGCCGGGGTGGGGCGGGGGAAAGGAAATAAAAAGGTTGCTGCAGCCATTACCTAAATATTGCCAAATGTGCTGGGGCAGAGAGCGAGGGCAAGCCTGTTCTTGATCGACTTTCCCACTGTAATGGTGCTTGTTATAAGAAGACACTCCCACATCCTTCCAAACTAGAAGGCTTTGAGCCCTGTCTGTACATGACAGTAACTACCAGCTGGTGTTTAAAGCAGATGATCTTGGCAATTTCATTTAATTCTGACAAGCTGAAGTAAGATTTATTATCTAGTAGATATAACTGTGGTGTCAGAAATTTGCTAGCTTTTGATTTTGACAATAAGACAGTACGATAGTAGAGGACTACGGTGACACCTGGATTACTCAGTTCTTCTGAGAGAGTATTTCCACTGGGTATAGAGCTCCTTATCAAGAAAGATGAAGAACAGGGTTTGTGGGCGAATTCTTATTATTTAGGAGAGGAAGGACTGAAGATCAAGGAGGACAACATATTTCGTGGTGAAAATGGTCATGCATTTAAACTTTATTGGCAAGAATAAATACACATTTAACTGCATAATTATTTCATATTCAAAAATATCTTCATATATTGGATTTTAAAAGATGACAATTTTCAAAGTGTTTGAAGAAATGTTCACAAGCCCAAAATCTTCTGATGATGGTTTTCGAACGGTGGAAAATTTCCTTTCCCACTGTTGGTATCATGTGGCCAAGAAATTTTGCAAAAAAAAACAACCCTAGTATAATGGGTAGAGTGCAAATTAAAGCAAAGAGTATGACACAGGATATTCACATAGATGAACCACAGAAATTATCTCTGTTCAGGAACCTTTTTAGAGAAGAATGCCATTCTCATGCCATAAAAATAACATCTACTTCATGAAAGATGGTTTTGTAACTTCTCCAAATCTTGACCTTCTATTACAGTTGCTCTCCTGTCAAAATAGTTTTTCTTCAAAATTTCTAAGTGACAGAACAGCAGTGGAGCTGTGTGTCACTTAGGGTTAGGTTTGGTTACATCAAATGAAAATCAAACAAAACCAGTACCTTAAACAAGAAAAAAGTTTGTTTCTCTCTTATGGAAAAAAATTCTGCCAGTAGGCAGCATAGGACTAGTATCACGGTGCTAAGACCTGCAAAAATGCAGCCCCTTTTATCTTGTCTCTGCCACCCTGAGTATGAGGCTTTCACTTCATGGTTTGCTTGGGCTCCGGGCATCACATCTTTTTAACCAAGCCCTCAGGAAGAACAAGGAGAGTTCAAAGGCTGTGTCTTCCTCCCTTTAAAGATGCTTTCTAAAGTTGCACACAGAATATCTCCTCACATGTCATTGGTTAAAATGTAATGACACAAGCACACCTGGTGAAACGTCATCCTTCTACTGGGTGACTATGTACTCAGAAAACAAAATCGAAGATCCTCTTACCCGGGAAAATCAGAGAACTAGTAGTTTTAGTCAAAAGGTAATTGAAACGTAGGCTTTCTTTTAAAATTTATTTCAGAAGTACTAGTAAGTGTATTTTAAATTCTCTCTCTCTCTCTGTGTATATATATATATTCCCCCCAGGTCTTCATTCATTAATTCTATTTTCCAGGTCTTCATTAATTCTAGATATTACACTTTAAATTAAAATTTAAATCAATGCTTTTAAATATGCTTTAACTTTATACACCACATTATGGAAGTCAGCTCCGCCGAGGATAGTTGACTTGTTTAACTGTCATCTTCTGATCATGGACAATAGAATCTCAAAATATATACAAACACTTTTATAGGGATATGTTAAATACAAATTAGTATTTGACACTTTAATCAGCTATTTTTAAATGTGCATTAACAGTATATCACTTTATCTAAAACATTTTCAAGGAGCCCTTATAGTGATTAAACTTATTTTATGCTATTAACAACCAGCATCCCATTAGTATGATTTTTATTTCTTTCCAGATGATTGACAGAAACCCTATTAGTCCCAGGGGAAAAAAATGCATTCAGTATAATTTGATGTGGAAAACAATAGGTAATTCTTTTTTTCTGCTATATTTTCATTAATGTTATTTGCTTAGCTCCTATTTCTCTAGTGGCTTGGAAGTTATAATTACATTTTTTTCTATTAGTGGTTATCCTTTTGTTATTAAAAACATTTTGAATTATTTTTATCTCTATCAGGGTCAAGATTGTAACTATCTATTAATTATCATCTGTGGAAAATGAGAAATCTTGCAAACTTTGACTGTCCTTACTGTATCTTCCCACTTCACAGTTTTGATTGATGTAATCTGGGATTTAGATCTAAATTATTATTACTTCACCTTATTAATTTTTCTTTGGAGACTGTTTTTGAATTTTTTTGTTTTGTTACGATGTTGATGACAGTTCTCAAGATTTTATTTTAGGTTTAACTCGTTTCTATTGCTTCCTATCATCTCTTTTTATGTTGATACCCTTATTCTTGAGTTCTTTACCCTAATCTATCTCTAGGTTGGCGGGACTGTATTCCTAAACTGTGAGTGCAGTACTTTCTGAGCACTGGCTTTTAGAATACTGGTCTTTCCTACAAATGTCCTCTTGACTAAGCACATCATTCTTTTCCTCCCCCACCCTCCTCCTTTGGTAGCCAGTCTTCCTCTGCTGCTGCTACCTTGCTCTCTGGAAGAAAAGTCTATGAAAGCTTATGGTTTTCTTTCTTCGGGTGGTGGTTCTCAACCCTGGCTGCACATTCACATCACTGGGGGGACTTTTTTTAATGGAATGCCTAGGCTCCACCCTAGAATAATTAAATCAGACTCTCTAAGGGTGGAGCCCAAACCCTAATATTTTTTAAAGGGTCACCCAATGATTTTAATGTATGATCAGGGGCAACAACCACTGCTTAAGAAATAAGTTCTTATTCTTGCCTAGATGTTTTTGAAGTTTTCTTTTTTTTCCTCTTTAAATCTTTCCTTTTTACTGAGGTATAAATGACATAACATTATATTAGCTTCAGATGTGCCACGTAATGATGCGATATTTGTGTATATTGTGTAACATCTCCAATCACTATAATAAGTCCAGTTAACATCTATTGCCATACAGTTACAATTTTTTTTTTCTTGTGATGAGAACTTTTAACATCTACCCTCTTCACAACTTTCAAACATGTGATACAGTATTGTTAACTGCAGCACCATGCTGTACATTACATTCCCATGACTTATTTATTTTGGAATCAGAAGCTTCTATCTTTTGACCCCCTTCACCCCATTTGTCCATCCCCACATCCCTGCCTCTGGCAACCACCAGTCTGTTCTCTGTATCTATGAGTTCATTTTTTCCTCCCAGATTCCTTATATATGTGATATCATATGGTATTTGTCTTTCTCTGATTGATTTCACTTTCATAATGCCCCCTCTCTCTCTCTTTCTATATATATATACATATATATATATAATATTCCTCACATTTTCTTTATCCATTCATCCATCTATGGACTCTTAGGTTGTTTCCATATTTCCACATCTTGGCTATGCTAAATAATGCTGCAGTGAACATAGGATGCGTATATCTTTTCAAGTTAGTGTTTTCATTTTCTTCAGATAAACACAGAAATGAAATTACTAGATCATATAGTAGCTCTATTTTTAATTTTTTAAGGACCCTCCATACTATTTTCCATAGCGGAAGCTGCACTGATTTACATTCCCACCAACAGTGAACCAGAATTCCCTTGTCTCCATATCCTGGCCAAATACTCTTTTCTTTATTATAATGTTCATTCTGACAGGTGTGAGATAATGTCTCGTTGTGGATTTGATTTGCATTTCTCTAATGATAAGTGATATTGAGCAATTTTTCATGTACCCTTTAGCCATTTGTATGTCCTTTTTGGAAAACTGTCTATTCAGATCTTCTGCCCATTTTTCAATCAGATTGTTTGGTGTTTTGCTATTGAGTTTTACGAGTTGTTTATATGTTTTAGATATTAACTCATCAGATATATGATTTGCAACCATTTTCTAACATTCAGTAAGTTGACTTTTCACTTTGTTGATGTTTCCTTTTTCTGTGCAGAATCTTTTTAGTGTGATGTAGTCCTACTTATTTATATTTGCTTTTGTTGCTATCGCCTTTGGTATTATATCCAAAATTTATCACCAAGACTGAAGTCAAGGAGCTTACTGCTTTTCTACTAGGAGTTTTAAGGTTTCAAGTCTTTAGCCCATTTTGAGTCAATTTTGTGTGTGGTGTAAGATGGTGGTCCAGTTTCATTCTTTTGCATGTGACTGTTCAATTTTTCCAGCATCATTAATTGAAGAGACTGTCCTTTCCCCACTATATATTCTTGGCTTTTTGTCATAAAATAATTGACTATATATTTGTGGGTTTATTTCTTGGCTCTCTCTTTTTTTTCCCATTGATCTACATTGTCTGTTTTTATGCCAGTATCATACCATTTTGATTTTTGCTTTTGTTGCCTTTGCTTTTGAGTAATTTTTAATCATTTATTTTGTAAATATAAAATGAAATGAACACATTTTATTTATCTTGCTTTAGTAGAAGTGATTTAGATAATAAATAAATTATATGAAATACATGTTAGTTTTAGAGTTTATTTGGTACTTTGTTCAAGCTAGTAAAAGCTTATAGATTGTGGTACTAATATAAACCGATACTAATTTTTGAACTGTACAAGAGTTACATTTTAGTTTTAGGAAAATAAGGTGGGCAAAAATCTTATCTTCATAAGTTTTTATAGTTTTCTATAAATTGGTAACATATTGGTAATAAAAAGGAATTTTCTGAATATAAGTTAAACAGCAATGCATTGTTCAAATTCCTTGTGACTACCATGTATGATGAGATATTACATTACTGAATGGTATTACCGATTCTGTATTCTCACAGCTTAATCTAGACAGCTTAAGTATTTCTCTTATTACCTCTCTTGAAATTTAGTATATCATAAACCACTGAAATATGATGATGGCAGATTGAAATCTTTCTCTTTGGTTGGATTGTGTATATTTGCTAAATATAGGTTAAATATTTTCTATTTTCAGTGCAAAAGAAAGCCAGATTTCAAATCAAGAACAAATGTATGTTAGATGTGATTGTTACAGAATGTTAAAATCCAAATACACAAAATATATAAATGATTCAAATAGAAAGAAATTCTGTCTCACATAGATTCATTCCTTAAGAAGCTTCTATTTATTCAGTTCTTTGGTGAACTCGTACCTCTGTGGTTTGTTATTTTGTTTCCTTTTTTTTTTGTAAAGCAGAATACTTCCAATACTCTCATGGTCTAAAGTGAACTAATGCTATAGATATTTGCTATAAGAAGCTAATGTAATAGCATAATAAATAATATGTAAAAATTAGTATGATGTTTTCATAATATTTAAAGTGCTTTTATATCAAAATAATATGCAGTGTAGTTTTTAAAATATAGAAATCCAGAAAAGTATAAAGAAAACAAAACCCCCCATCCCTTTATCTATATATTACATAGGCAATAAATGTGAAATTATTCTTGCTGGTGATCCTACTTTTAGATGAGTAGTTCTTGTTAATTTTCTGTACACTGCTCATTTACTTGAATTTTTTAAAAAATAATAATGTTAGTTTGATAACCTTGTTTTAGTCTCCACTGAATCACCGCAGTCTTCTTGTCATCTCCCGGCGCATGTGCAGCAGGCTGGCCTCCCCCGGAAGCAGCCTCCACTAAGAACTGGCAGCAGTTGGGGTACGGACTGCACAACCCGCAGGTGAGCTGACCCTCAAGCGTGTGTTTTACACCGATTTCCAGAGTTTCCAATCCACATACCCCCCAGTCTCCCACCACGTCCTTTACGGAGTGCGTTCTCTTTTCTGCGTCCCTCCCCTTCGACCCCTACTGAGATTTCCTGCGGTTCTCAAGTCAACTAGGTGCCACCGGAGCCTGGTTCGGAGGCTATTTCCCGGGGATCCTAACAGAGACAGAATTTCTAAAGCCAACATGTCATGCGGAAGCGTACCATCATGCCAGCAAGCTTCTGATGTGGTCATTCCACATTAATATATTTGTGAAAATTACAAACCGAGGACTCTTTTGTAATATTACTTTATGTGGAATTTCAATCAAGAACAAAGCCACGGCACAGATGATGTGGTAAAACGCCAGGCGTGGCGGCCGTCCCTGGCAAAGGATAAACACCAGCTCTGATGGTGCTGTCTCCTTACGGGCCGTGTGCAAGGGCAGGTACGCCCATCATGTTTCGTAACCTTCCAGAAAGACCTGGAATTACAGACTATGCAAGGCAGTTGTTACAAGAAGAATTGCAATTCTGTGTAGTTTTATGACTACTTTTCCCAAAATGCATTCCCAAAGGTTATGAAAAAGGCCAAGACAGATGGTTCAGAAGATTATTCACTTCTGAGATGCATGTTCTCTTAGCATTTGTCACGAAGCATTATTTTATTTTGTTATTAAGTCCATCTGGATTTCTCTCTGAGATTAATTTTTTCTTCCTTTAAAAAACCCTTCCCTCCCCCATCCCAAATGGACCAGGAAACCATCGTTTCCTAGGTTGTATATGAGCCTTTTCCCCAAACTCTAAAGACTTATCTCTAGCTTAATTTTATCAAGTCAAGAAAACATTTATTTCAACAAGATATAATAAAAAGACAGAATTTTAGGTAATTTTCCTATTTGAACAAAATAGTTTTTAGGTTTCCATCTAAAACTTGTTTCTGTCTTTTCCCAGAATTTTAGATCAATCAAATCAACATCATAAATAACTTGTTTTGTACTTAAGATTTTCTTATCAGAAAATACAGTTTAAATAAATTATGTAAAAAAATCTTGAAACTTGAAAAATAAGGTTTTGTTTTTCATTTGGTCATGGAGTAGGGACCTCAGAGAGGATGAAGAGGATAAAAATTGCCGGCTGTCTTTCACGAAAGCTACCCCGCTAATGCTAACATCTGGATTAAAGGCTGCATTTTCTGGGTTCCTTTCCCCTGCCTTCTTCCCGCTGATCAGTTCTGTATTAGACCTTTATGTTTTCATTATAACCTGGCAGCAAGAGCTCCCTTAAATAGAAAGAGTGAATGAAGGCAATTTTTTCCATTAACAATATATTTCCCTTTGGGGTCTCTGGCGCATTATTGTTCTTCTTTTTTAGAAGGAGCGAAAACCCCAAGAAGACTGTCTTCAGTTGTGAAGCATTATTATAGATCCTATCTGAAAGCCTTGGGTTTTGTTTTCCTCTTATGAAAACATCCTAAAATATTCTCATAAAGAAGTACAATTCAAAGCAAACATCTATACATATTTGAGCAAGTGTTGTGCTAAAAACACACATTTTTTAAAGAGCACATTTTCCCCAAGTAATCAATATGGAAAATCTGGAAGAACTGAAGTTTCAAAGTAAGGTAAAATATTACTTAAACACATTTTTGGAAAAATTGCATTCTTTCTTGGAAACCACAAAATATAATATACAATAGCCCAGGTGTATCT
This sequence comes from Hippopotamus amphibius kiboko, assembly GCF_030028045.1. Taxonomy (NCBI): domain Eukaryota; kingdom Metazoa; phylum Chordata; class Mammalia; order Artiodactyla; family Hippopotamidae; genus Hippopotamus; species Hippopotamus amphibius. The sequence goes on along the minus strand of NC_080196.1, from coordinate 6,265,000 downwards.
GTTTTATTGGATTTGTTTGACGGTGCTCTGTAATGCCTTAAGACATATATACACACCCACACACATACACACTTATATATAATATAAATATGCATGTATAAGATAGATCAGTAATCCTAAGGTCATATATATTATGATATATACATTATAGTATATGGTATATTACTATTAGCATATGCTAATATAATATTACATATCATAGAACATAGTATAAATAATAGTCTTAAAACATTAATTTATTTTACAACTCAATAATTTGTATTTTAATACTCGTCTATATAAAAGTGAAACTTAGTCAATTTATTTCCTTTGATATCTCAACTTCTTGATTCCAGTGCCCATTGGGAAGAGAGAGTGAAGCTACACGTGAAAGAGGGAAGCCATTTTTAATGGTGCACTTAAAAGCCACAGCGTTATTCCACATGGATTCTTTAGCCCTCTAAATGATCCTGATTGGCAGATAGAATTGTTCCTGTATCAGCTGTGATGATTTTGATTACAAGTAGTATAAACCCACCTAAAACTATCATGTAAACAATACATAATTTTATTTGGCTTACGGAACTACGAGTTGGGGGTGGGGTTCAAGGAAGACTTGATCAAGGCTCCAGCTCCTTTTCTCTAAGGTCCACTCAGGTCTATATTAATTTCACCTTTGTCTTCTGGCTGTCTTCCTTCAAAGCTCACAAGATGGCTAGGATAGCACTTGGGACAACATACTTCCAGATTCATATACAAATGAAAAGAAAGTCTGGCTTCTGGTAGCTTAAGATCTAGAACTCTCTTAGAAGCCTACATAAAATGTGTCATTGTATCTCTTTGATAAGAATTAGGTCACATACCCATTAAGGAAAATTACCAGCCTAAAAGAGATAGGCTAACTCTTTAGGCAATCAGATCCTCCCCTCACCTTACATCAAGTCCCCAAACTGCATTACTATCAACCAGTAGGGCCCAGATACAATGGATTCTGGGTTGTCATCTATAATGTTCATTGCAAATCCTACTCTACAGAAGAAAACCTGTGATTCTGAATTTTGACGTAACTTACCCACAGTCACAGAGTAAGAAATCACTGGAGATTGGGTTTGTACTAAGAGTTCTTCCCCCAAATCCATTATTCTTTTGAGTATATCATGTGAAAACATGCTACCATATTTTGTGTTGGTTTTTTTCTAAATCCATTAGATCCAGTCATAAGTACGAAATTGAAATGTGAAACATAAAAACAGCAGTATTTTAAGCCATTGCATACTACTACAATTCCTGTTAGAAAGTAATAGGTGAGTAGGAAAATAATCTCTCAAAACACGTCAAGCTCAAAAGGCCCCCTTCACATCGTGGGAATTTTAGTGTGAACTTTTTATGGACGGTGGAACTTAAAATCAACAGTGTCTAAACATTTAAGAAATACTCATTTGCATTCAGCAGACCTGGTGGGTAACAGCAACATAGATGGATAATGTTATGTGGACAACCTGTTACTGTAAAGAAAAGACCAGTTCCTTTCCCCTTATTTTACTTTTTAAATTCTCTTGACAGGTCAGAAATGCAGTATTTACTGTGATGAAGGAATGGAGAAAAGGGAAAGAAAGGGGAATAAAGGAGCAGCTCTCACTATCACACTTAGTTTAAAATGAAAGTCATTGACACATTGATTCCATTGGGTCTGTACTTAGCTCATTGGTAACTCTGAGCAAGAAAAATACAAAACAAAAACTATAAATACGTAAATTAAAAGCACTCTGTAAAGCTTTTGATTTCTTTGTTGAATCTGAATGAGAGCCTTGCTGGGTAGAGTATACGTGGTTGCATATTTTTCCCTTTCATCACTATATATCTGTATAATAATTCAGTTTGCTGTACACCTGACACTAACATAACATTGTATATCAACTATATTCCAATAAAAATTTAAAAAACAAAAACAACAACAAAAAAGCACTCTGAGTCTTGCTAGGGATCTCAAGAGAAAACTGTCCCAGCTTAGCTTTTCCTGACCCTGGACCCTGTCACTTCCTGCTCAGCCAGGGTCTGTCAGCTCATCTAGGGACAGCCTGCAGACACAGGTTAAACGCTCAGAAACATTCCAGTAAAGGTTACTTGATGGCTTTCCATGGATTTCAAAATCACTTTTCAGTGATGTCGGCGCCCAAAAAAAATTCTGATAATTTATGTTACCCAGATGTTAAGAAATCCAACAGCTTTCTCTACTCATAAATTTAACAGCATTAAACACCTGCTGGCTCCAAGCAACAGCTCCTGCCAAGAAGGAAGGAAGGAGCTTTGCAATTCACTAATAGGCTCCTTCCCTTGCCATCCACACTGAGTTCAGGTCCCAGTCCTGTAGCTTCACACCCTCCCTGGCCTCCCGCAGAGAGATGCTCAGGCTTCCCACGCCGCCCAGCAGCCTGCTTTGCCAATTCCACCCTGGACGCAGAAACTGGGAATCGGAGTTGAGATGAGGCTATTTCTAAATCTCAAGGAACTCTAGCTGTTGGCCAAATTAGTAAACAAGAGAGGCATCAGAGTGAATTTAAAATAGCAAGAGACTAAAACTTGGAAAGTAGAATCATATAGTGAAGGTTAATTTTCATCTTCTTTTATTGTGAGAGCCTTTAAACAAGTGCAGAACTTTTTAAACCATTTAGTCCAGTTTCACCTTTCTCCTCTGCCAAACCCATTAAGATATGTGAAAGTTGTTGGATTTAGGTTGCACTTTTTAAAATTTTCCATTTCCTTTCTTTGATGAAGGGCATGAGACTGGCCGCAGTGTGCGCATCTGAAATGGATTGGATCTGAAACACATTAAAGACCAGAGATAGTGCTAGCTGATGCTCATGGATCTAGAAATGGCCCAAACCCACAACAAGGAAGTTGTAGATCTATAATCATTCAGAGCTGTCTGTTGACCTTTCATTCATATCTTGCCCGACCTAAGCCTTCCTTTCTGTTTCTCTAGCAAGTAGAGCCCGAGACTCCACTGGATTTACTTCATGAGCTTGCACTTATTGTGGCAGCTCAGAATCTTGGCCATAGGGTTGGAAGGGAACTGTTAGTGTCCACCGTGTATCTTCTCCATTTCAGGAAGCACCAGATGGGTGGATCCATTGCCCTAGTGAAGATGTACTTATTTCATGAAAAAGGCTCGCCATCTGATACAGTAGTTTCCAGGAGTAATTACCATTAAGGGTAAGATCTTCAATTTCTGATTTAAAGTTCTTCCCAATGCACACCGTTCCCTAACCTCTTTCCCCTCACTCCACACACTACTCCCTTTCTTATGTTCAGAGAAATTAATATCTTAGTGCACACACCATATACCAGCTAAGAGTGTTCACACTCTTGACAGGCTCAGCCTCCTGTACTCAGTCTACACGGAGCATGGTTCCTTTTGATTTTATCACTCATAATTAGAGCCTACTTGTTCTTTTATTTTTTAATTGGGGAATAGTTATTTTACAATGCTGTGTTAGTTTCTGCTGTACGATGAAGTAAATCAGCTATATGTATACATAGATCCCCTCCTTCTTGGACCTCCCTCCCATCCCACCCCACCCCCATCCCACCCCACCCCCATCCCATCCATCTAGGTCACCACACAGCACTGAGCTGAGCTCCCTGTGCTATACAGCAAGTTCCCACTTATTCTTGAAGTGGTTCTTTTTTTGTTTACGAGTATCCTCGTTTTCCTCATAGAAGGTTATGACAGATTCTACTCCTAAACATTTAAATGAATTGGTCATTTGACAACATATTTTTCTTAGAGATCAAACCATATATCTATATCTATATCTATCTAATTTGGGATCATATTTTTCTTAGGGATTAAACTATATCCCCATTGTGCTGTGCCACTATCATTTGTTTGTTGATGGATACACTATGCAGTGTTCCTACTAGTCAAGCTGGGGGATAAATGTGGCAGTCTTTCTGGCTGGCTGGTTCTAAATGTAGAGCTGGAGAAGCAGAAAAAATAACTCTTTAAACACAGAGTTTGAGTGGAGTAAGAACTATTCTAGAGGTAAAAACAAAATGCAGTGTGGTAACAAGAAATAAAAAGATGAAATCCCTTTTGGAAGAAAATAGATACAATAATTTTCTTCTGAGAGATTTCCAGCTGATTCATTGATCATAAAAACTAACATTTTTGAATGCTTACAGTGTGCTGAGCCTATACTAAATACTTTATATGCATTATATTTTTAAAATCCTTGTGCCAGCACTATGAGAAAACAGGATCTGAAAAGTTAAATAATTTGCCCAAGAACATATAGTTGAAATGGGATATGCTGGCTCTAGAAAGAGAACTTTTAATGACTACGTGACACTGCTGCTGTGAATAGGGATAAAATAGCCAGCACCCATATCTACTAAAAGACTTTCTTTTAACTATTCCATTTCTTCAGAGATGCAACTTTGAAGATCTGTAACTGGTTAAAGTGGCAGCATCTCTTCTAAGTATTGCTCTCCACTGTAATGAGATATGCGGTTGTACTGGCAATGTTGTTATTTAATGTGATTTTCAGTAGAAGATTGTATATACATTGTCATCATGAATCATTCATGGAGAAATAAGCACTGAGTGGGTGAAGTGTTTTCAGGAAAGCTTACCTTAGGTTATTAAAAGGTAAGTAGATTTGTATGCACAGGAACTACAGGCGTAGGGGAGGGAAGTGTAAACTTAAGCAGCAAATGAAATCCAAGTTAAATGAGTACTTCTAGTACACCCTGGAAAAGAGTTGAATATTGAATTTAAAATAGACTCTGGCAGACTATGAGTTTTAAAGATTAACTAAGAAAGAAGTTTAACAAACGTGATAGGAAAACATGGACCTAGTTAATAATAATAAAAAACTAGTTCTGCCCAGACATATTCACTATCTCGTCTAACTCACTATCACACGTTAACATAGACCATTACATCTATAAATCCCCAAAAGCTTACAGTGAAAATAAATAATCAGAAGGACAATTAGGCAGAATTCTTATAAGTTAGAAATATATACGCAAAAAGTCAATAGAGGAAGTTGAGGATATATGCAGGACATGAAACAACTAAAAAATAATTCTGCAGAAGTGTGAGAGAAATACACATAAATTTATGAATCAAGAATTTCAATATTCCTATAAAATAGTTATCAGAAAGAGAGTAGGTAGACATTGAGGTGATAGAAATAATCAAAGAAACAATAGAAGAAAATTTCCCAGATCTGAAAACAGCTGTGAATCAGTCTTAAGAGAAAACAAGTTGTCTGAGTGCCCAGCAGGATAAACAGGTCTGTGCCTTGAAACATTCCAGTGAAATATTCAAACACCGAGAGCATATACAAAATTCTTAAAACTTCTAAAAAGTAAATATAGTTTACCTACAGAGGACTAAGTTTCACATTGTCATTAGATTTTTCAACACTGACCAATGACTAGTGACACTAATTACTAGAAAGTGATGCTTTCAAAGCTTAGGAAAATAAAATGAATTTTTATTCATGATTCTGTAGCCAGGAGAATTAACAATCAAATGAAATATTAAAAAAATACTTTTTTTTCCCCAAAATATAAGAACTTGGAATTTTATTTATTCTTTTTTAGAGAAATTAATTGAGGAGATTCTCCAGCAAAATGGGCAAGAATTTTTGATTGATTATTTGATTTTTTTGCATGTATTACTTCTATAATAATTAAGGAATAGTGAGGGAAGAGAGAAATGAAATAAATCATGGTCATAAAATAGGACATGTAAGAACCAGATGTAAACCCTGTGTGCCAGTCTGGGTCTTTTAGGAAGCAGATGTCAATATAAAGCAAAAGTGCAAGAGACTTATTGAGGGTGATGCTTCTGAAAGGTAAAGAGAGAGGAAGCAGGAGTAGGTGGGGAGAGTCTTCAAAAAGTGGTACCATTCTGATACCTGTGAGAGGAAAGCAGGTATGAAAAAAAGGGTTGGGTAGGAAGCATCTCAGACTGTGGTATAATTTAGGGAAGATTGCAGTCAGGCCACCAGAGGCTCCAGACAAAGGTGGCTCCTGGAATGGCCAGGTTCCAGTATGCTGCTGTGCTTAGTCATTGGCTGAGAGCTGCCCAGGGAAAGCATAGCCAGAGCTTAAATGGGTTGCAGGTGCCAAAAGCACTGTAGCTGGGGCCACCCTGTGGCAGCTCACCTGCTCTAGAGCCCAGATTCTTAACCACTATTCTGTGCTTTCTGCTTAAGCCTATGGGTCATCATTCAAGATGGAGTAATTAGAGAGTCAGTATGTGATGAATGGGGATTAAATGTATATTCTGTACTGATGCAGGAATTTTAAAAAATTTCTCCTTTAAGATGAGGTAATATAATATCTTAACCTAGAAGAGATTAGCAGTAATCTGCAAAATACATAACACATACCCACAAGGGGTGCAGGAAGACAGGAGTATAAATGAAGAAAGCCAGCTACACAATAGTGAAAATAGCATGTACAATTAGTGTAAAAAAGGGAACAACATAACTACTTCTATATGTATAGATCATGTCTAAAAGCACACATAAAACAGTTCCTAACAGTATTTGCCTAAGGAGAAGGAATCTGCGAGGCTGGGACACGGGGGTGAAACAGATATTTTCAATGCGTATTTGCCAAATCCCAGGCCAATGAAGGTGTGACTGTGTTGCATATTTTGACAATTTTTTGATAAATGATTGTACAACATTTCTGTCTGTTAGTAGTGGCATTTTGTTTGGAATTACTATCAAAGATATTGAGAAACAGATTTCCCTTCTTACTACTTGTCTTTCAGGTCTAAACAGTGCATATTTCAAAATATAATTCATCACTTTTGCCAAATAGGCCTTTTTTATCTGTGGTATCAGCATTGTTCCCTTCTCCAAGGCTGGGATGTGTAAACGCTGTGTTTCTGCTTCAGGTCCTAGTACAACTTTTTGCTGAATCCTGCCCTTTCTCCTTTGTCATCCCCTCAGCTACTGAGGTCCGCATTTCTAATGTTGATCCTGGGATCTCTCTCGCGCTCTCTTTCTCTCTCTCTCTCACTCTCCCTCTCTTGCTCTCATTCTCACTATGAGCACATGTGACATAATGTCATACCCTGTACCTTCTTTTATATATCTCCTTTCTGTAAAGCTGATAGGTATAAGTATATATAGAAAGAGTTAGTCTCTGCGTGAATCCTGTTGTACATTCATTACTCTGAGTTTCTTTGCAAGTAGAGATAAGTAGTATTTCACATATAACTCATAAATACATCAATGTGTAACATTCTATTGTTTTAAATTGGAGTATAGTTGAGTTAAATGTTTCAGGTATACAGCAAAGTGATTCAGTTATACATATATATACGTGTACATACACACATATATATATACACACACATATTCTTTTCAGATTTTCTTCCATTACAGGTTATTACAAGATATTGAATATAGCTTGCTGTGCTATACAGTAGGTCCTTGTTGTTTATCTATTTTATATGTGGTAGTGTATATCATTTAATCCCAAATGCCAAATTTATCCTTCCCTCCTTTCCTCTTTGACAACCACAAATTTGTTCTCTATGTCTGTTAGTCCGTTTCTGTTTTGTAAATAAGTTAATTTATATGAAATTTTGTATTCCACATATAAGTGATATCATATGATATTTGTCTTATATGAAATCACAAGTTGCCTTGGTTTTATGACATGGACAGGCCAGGGTTCTAAAATTAATCAGGCACCAAAGAAAGCTTGTTCATACTGAAAAACTGTAACTTGACATCGTGAGGTTTAAGGTGTCATGGTTAGATCAGTTAAAAAGTTTGCCAAAACTGCAAAGGAGACTGAATTTGGACAAAAGAAAACATGCTGTAACTCGATGATTTATGGATAATGGGAAGCATCATTTTACTGTAGTAGTGACTGTATTGGAAATATTAATGATTTATTTTATTGTTGTTTTGAGTCTTTCAATTCCCTTCATTATATCACAAAAAATTTTTCTAGTATTGAAAAATGTGGCTTAAATCACTGAACCAAACTAAGGAAAAAAAGAATATTACTGGCATTTCAGGTACTAGAACCAGGAGGCAATTCCAATTATGATAAGGGCTGTCTGAAGGAACTCTTAATTCCCTTATAATCATTCAAATTTAGATTTCTATTCTTTAAGCGTTTCAATACACTTGTAGACTTAAATAATAATCCTTGGGAAAGTTGCCCTTTCTCTGAGTCCCCTTATAGCGAAAGAAAGGGGCCCAGAGAATCACCAGGAGTATATTCAGCCCTGATCATATGGCCTATCTCATTTAATTGTTCTTTGGGTACGACTTTTTTTCTATGTTCACTCACCCACTTTGTTCCCCCAACAATTAATTCATTCTCCCAAACCATCAATATGAGTATCACAAAATAGAATTTATGAGTTCATCCTCATATGGGGAAAGATATAAAGTCTTCCTTTAAAGAACTGGAGATTTCCCTTGCTGAATTTTTAATTAATAACAGATCTACAGCAGGAGCTTAAGGGCCTTTAGTGTCATAGCTCTGCTCTAGTTTGCTTCAGATCGGAGCAGAGACATCTGGTGAATGCCTGGCTAAGATGGCGTTTTGCTTTCCCTTTTCAAGTATGTCTAGAAGTTTAAGATGATTTTTTTTTCCCTGTGATCTGAACTACTTTGTCAGGGCACACATCCAGCTGTGCCTATAGACAGTCTCCAAATATTCCCATCAAAGCAGCAATGATCAGATGCGTGGCAAGATCTGATGAACAGATGCTGTGAACTCTCAGAGCTTGTGGTGCTGAGCATCTGGGTGGGACGTACAGTGTGGTTTACAGGCAGAGCCCCATCAGGTGTCAGCTTTGCGGGAAAGACCCTTTGCTCTAGCATGGAATGCCAAGCCTGTTGGAGCAATACAACTAGTATTGGAAAGCCAGCCATTCCTCACCCTCTTTCCTCTGCTCCCCAGTTCACAACCCCAGGGATCTCAACTGCAATGAAATGCTTCAAGCCTCTCCCAAAGCCTTGGAGGCAGCAGGCAACCAGGTTGCTAGGAATTATGTCCCATAAGAGCTAGGCCAGCCACTCTATGGGTCCCTTTAACTACAAGATCCTGGAAAGCCCTGTGCTGTTTGGATTTGAGGGTCAAAAATGTAACACAACCATTATGAGAATTTCTACTTTGATCCTGAACTTTTCAGGTTTGCTAAGACACTAAAGATGCTATATCCAAGCCAGTTCCAACTATCAGGAAGCTTGGTTTCCCAATGGAAAAAACACATAGATGTACATAATTACATACACACACATATACTTATACACACAACATGCATACACATATACACACATACACACATGGACACACATGAAGGTTTTTTTTTCCACACAATCCTTCAGAAAAGAAAGAATAAAATATCTGGGGAAAATTCTTGGGAGAAAAAGATCAACCTTTTAATTTCAAAATACAACAATATTTCCTGAGTTTTCCAATGTAAGCCAAAAAGCTAACTTATTTACAAATAAGAACTGGTGAAACTGGCACTTATATAAGACATTTGTTATTTTTCTTTTTTAAAAAATATTACCAGTTTACTCCCCATATGACATAGGGTTTATGTGAAGCATAAAACGAAGTAATATTTGGATTGTGGGTTTCTAAATTTGCATTTGGAATTTTTTTTCCAGTGGGGCTTCCAAAACACTTCAGCATTTATTTTTTAAAACAGAACACCCATCTTCATATATTGTCACCCTACACAGACAACAAAATGCAAGCAATAAAGCTAAGTTGAAACCAATTACTAAGTCAATTGAAGGGGGAAAAAAGATGCAAGCAATATAAACTCTGGCCATTCAAACTGATAGCAAAGTCAATTATTGACGGTGTTCTATTTACCACATGAGTCAGAGGCTCCCTGACTTTTTACCAGAACTAGGGATGAGCATCTGTGTGTGTGTGTGTGTGTGTGTGTGTGTGTGTGTAGAAGAGAGAGAAGGAGAAAGAGAGGGTGGGAGGGAGGGAGAGGGAAAGGAGAGAGGGAGAAATTATGCTGTTTTATTTAGTGTTCTGTCAGATTTTGGTTTCTTAGAAGATATGCCTTCCTACACAATTGACGCCGAGTTCTGTAAGCCAAACTCAGCTGAAAGTTCAGATATGCATTTATCATAACACTTGAAATCCAATCTCCGTTCCTTTTCCTTTTTCTTTGTAAAAAGTCATTACCAAACATATTGACTTTGAACCCTGGGGACTGAGAACCAGCAAAATTTGGAACAAGGATAATAGATAACAGGTTTTTGTGCGTTTGCCTCCCTCTTAGTAATAAAGAAAATGAAGAGAATGAGATTAAAAAAGAGAAATAAAAAGTGAGCAAAAGCCCAAGACCAATGACCTCATCATTCCACAGATTAGTCCAGCAAGCCCTCTTACACGGAAAACATCTTAGCATTTCCGGAGACAACTGTATCTTCTTTTATGTAGGAAATGTTCATCATTCCTGGCAAAGGGTATTTTTTTTTAATGTGTGATACTTTGTGCTAGACGAATAACAACCTGGTTCGCAGTGGGAGTCAGTAAATGATAGGTAATGATTTTTACTTGAGAAATGGGGACTAATATCACTCAACTGATCACTAAAGAGACCTTGGTCAGTGTGGCTGCATTCCTCATCCTGACTGCTGCTGTAGGATCATTTTAGCATTGGCATTGCCAGAAAACCCAGCACGTTTCATGCCCCATCGATTATTTCTGGCCGATTAAGATACAATTCATCAGTCATCTTCAAGAAATATTAGCTTTCTGTTTTAGATAGCGTTGATCTGTACTCTTCCTGAGGGAAGTAGAATAGAGGGGCCCAAGCGTGGCAAATACTCCAGAAACTAAAACTGAATAAGGCACTTCAAAGACAGGCACCAGAAACTAGCCCAGCCTTGTCAGTGAGAGACCCACAGTGCCCCCAGCCCCATTCACTGCTGACATTTCTGGCTTTTTGCATCATGGGATATTTTGGCTTCTAGTACTAAGCATCATCTTCAAGGTCACCATGTACCTATTTGGGGCAGTTTAGCTGTTCACATAGGCTGGGAGAATGTTTATGCAGTGGCGTTTGAAGCGCAATCCAAAAGTTTCGTAATCAAATATTTTACTCCTAGGAGAGACTCAAATTCAATCACTCAGAGATAAATGCTGAGAAAGCCATGTTTAAACATCATTCTTAGCTTGCCGGTAGAATATAATCCTTTTTAAAGGCTCATTGTAACACTGGGAAAAAATTCCCCATCACCTGTAAACACAACAGCTGCATATAAATCAGGTAAACCAGTCTATCTAAATGAATTGCATGGCATGACATTGGAAGAAAAACAGATAAGATTTAAAATAAGGGAAAATAGTTTCTTTGTTTTGATTTGTGTTGTTATTCTGTATTGCTTTTACCCTGAATCTTCAAGTTTTCAAACCTTGAGCATGCTTTATCATTTTATACCAAGTATAATATATATCTGCAGTGATGTCAGATATGGCATTCATTAGGTGAAAACTCATGCATCTAAAATATTTTCTAAATCTCGAGGCTGTTTGGTTATTTAATACATTTTCTAAGAAAATGCCTGAGGATTTTTCCACGACTTGTTATATGTTTCCTGCTGCTCTAAATTAAGACACCAAAGAACATCTTACTGGCTTAATGAAGGTGGTTTTCAAGATGTTCTTCCAAATCATCCAACTTCTGGTATTATACTTGGGCATAATCTTAATTCCCCTGGTAGCCAACACTATTTCATCTAACTACCTGCAATAAAAAGTTAAAGTAAAATTTCCTAAAGCCAAAGCAGTAGAAATCACATTGATATAATTTACTGAATTATTTCTAAAATTAATGATTCTCTAGGAAGGAAGGAAGGGAAAGCATACTCATTAAAGGAAAAACTATTCAGTGTTTGAGGTGAAGAAATGTTATCTTAGCCAATAGGAAGCAGACTTCCTGCATTTAAAAAGATAATATCTGAAGACTTTTATTTTCCTTAGCTTCTTAAAATTAGTGTGCTACTAGAAAACAGAAAATATGGACGCTAGCACATGTCTTCCTATGACATATGCTTCCATCATCCATATTTCTAGCTGGCAGTAAAAGACTTTTTCTTTCTCAGAGAAAATGTGATTTTTAAAATTTTTATTGAAGTCTTAAGGTTACTTTAACCTCAATTAAATGAAGTCAATATTAACTATCCTAGAATCTAAAATCCTAATGCATACTCTTCGTCTGTTTGTTTATGAATGCCTGGCTTGAGTGCCTCAAATATTAAAAAAATAAGTCTTAATGACCTGCCTACAATAAATAGTTTATACTTTAAAATAAATAGAGGCTGTTTGCATGTTAGTATTGTTTTATAATAGGAATTTTGCTCTCCATTAAGGAGTATAAGGGGCCACCTGCACCTTTTACTGCTTGAAGTGAAAGAACGAGGTACAGTTGCACTCAGTGTAAATTAAGATGTCTTGAGCGCATGGAGCTTTAGGTAATACGTTAAATTAAGGTTCTCAGATGTGCATTTAATTAAGATATTTAATTTGAAATGTCTGTGCTCTTCTTCAATTCCAATTGATTATTAAGAATAGATTTCTTTAGAATATTAAAGATGAGTAGAGGAAGATATGCAGTAGGTGACCTTAAAAGTGTATTCGGGACAAGGCGATTGTCAAACAAATGCAGCATCTGCCCTGTCCCACCCAGCCTGTCTTCATGTGACCGGATGCTGCCACTCACATGACAGACTTGTGTCAACATAAGCCTAATTGAAAATGCTCCTTTAATTGACTAATGAATATCCTCCCTCAGATTGTCTGGCTTTGTTAGCTCTTATTTTTGCTTATGTCTGATAAAATCATTTGTAAGATTGCTGGGACCATCTATCAGAACACTTTCTCATGTCCCAAATAGTAAATACTCACTGAGAGCCTACTATCTGGAAAGGACTACATATACTTGGTGTATATACACTAAGAATTAAGAAAACAATTTGAAAGCATTCCATTCTCAAGTAGTTTACAATCTAAGAAAACACACACACACACATTACTTCTATGATAACCACACAAGACATGTTAAAAATGCCAAATAACGTATGGGAAAATTTGAGGAATTTAGAGGTGTAGTTAATTCGGTGAGCTGTCATGGTCAAGGAAGTCCTTTCAAGATGAAGGGATTTTTGTCCTAGACTTTGAAAGAAGACTAAAGATACTAATAGAAGCAACTGTTTATTGGCCCTCTGCACTGGCATGCTTCCACGTGCTGTCTATGAATTGTGTCTTTTCATCCTCAAAAAACAACACTGAGGTTACATTGTTTCTACACTCTTTCTATAGATGGGGAAACAGAGGCCCATGGTGGTTACGTCTCTGGGCTTCAGTCCCACAGCGGGCCGTGCGGAGCCACGGTAAGAACCTCAGAGGCCAGGTCCAGAGCCCCCCCTCACCCACCTCACAGGCTCCCGTGTACTCAAAGCAGCAGAGCCACCACCACAGGGAAGCATACAGACGCGCTTGGGGGAGATTTCAGTGGTGGAATAAACGGTCCAGTACAAACCATCTTCCAGGGAATGGATTTGAAGATACAGTCGTAAATGTGCTCCATGGTCAAGATGAGGACTTCAAAAGGCATGCTGGGAAAATTGTGGAGACCCGAGTTTAAATTGTAGATAGCAGTACTTACTAAGTGTGGGAATTTGTGGGAATTAGTTAACTCTTATTTTTTTTAATGTATTTTATTCCAGTATAGTTGATTTACAATGTTGTGTTACTTCCAGGTGTATAGCAAAGGGGTTCAGTTATACATACACACACATATATTATTTTTCATATTCTTTTCCATTATAGTTTACCACAGGACATTGAAAATATTTCCATGTGCTGTACAGGGGGACCTTGCTGTTCATCCATCCTGTACATCATAGATTCCATCTACTAATCCCAAACACCCAATTCATCCCTCCGCCACCCCGCTTCCACTTGGCAACTAGTTGACCCTTCTTCGCTTCGGTTTCCTTTTTCAAAAGTCAGGAAAAAAATAAACAGGATAGTCCTAATGATGAAATGAAAAGATGCAAGTGGGGGTTTGAACAGGGTGAAGACCTGCAAAATCATAACACCCAGCACTGGTTAGCTGCCCACAGTGGCAGGCACTGTGCTGAGTACAAGAGGCAACTGAGACTATCCATGCATCCCTTCCCCAAGGACGCACAGGTACGGATGGCAAGGAGGGTCAAGGGGGCTCAGAGAGGAAGCGAAGGGGAGAGCAGGGATTTGACTCCACGTGGGACTAATCATGAAGGCCAGCATCTTGTCTGTTGCAGCAGACAGGCTCTCAACGGCTGGCTAGTTGTTATTATTGTACTCCAAATAGCCTAGTCTTTCAGAGAGACTCCCTGCATCTTCTACACCTAGTCTTACCACAACCACCCCACGTCTTACTGTCTTTAACAGTTTCCCTCCACCGCGTACTTCGTCTGACTCCAGGTGATTCTTCCTAAATTACTGCATTGATCCTCTCATTCCACTGCTCAAGGTCTTTCACGGCTTCCACCTTCCCATGACGTATAGAATAGCACAAAAGTCCTGAACATGAAAGTCAAGATTCGTCCACCTTCAAAACTGCATCTCTTTAGCCCCTGTGCACTCAAACCTCCTCCACAGCCAATCAGCTCTCTATTCCACTGCTCCCACATGCCTTGAACTTGCTTATTGGTCAGCCTTGGCTTGTCCCATTCCTACTTCCCCAGGTGTATCCTCCATCCCTGGCCATTTCTACCAAATGCTGGAGGGACACAGGTACCAAGAGCATTAAGTCCTTTCATGAAACTTATCAAGGCATTCCCGCTACACTAGAAGACCCATAAAGGCAGTGGCTAAGTTTGTCCTGGTCACCAAATCTGTATTCCCAGTATCTAGCATGGCACATAGTAAGGCACACATACATACGTGTATATACATACACATGCGTGCACACACACACAATGAATGAATGAACAACCTAGAGTTACGATACCTGCCTTCATTTAGTTTAGGATTTATTATTACTATTTTTTCTTTTGAACCCTAAACCTTTAAACATAACATTTTAAGGAGAGGTATTTATAAAGAAGCTGGAAGTGTTTACCAATTTTTAATTACCATTAATACATGTTTGCATTTTTCTTAGCACTGAAGATTTTCCTTATACTTTGTTCCTTCTGCCAAGAGCAGCAAAAAAGGCTTTCTAGCCCCCGTAAGCCTTTTTTTTTTTCACTACTTTTGCGCATGCTTTCTTTTGTTCTAATTCTCAACCCTTTCCCTTGTGAATCTTAAGGGACTTCGGGCAATTCACCCAAAGTGTATAGAAGCTTAGCCCCAAATGTAAATTTCTTATAAGGTATATTTGAAATTCCTTTAAAATACTGATAGTAATAGACTTTTGTCATTTTGAGTTTGATGTTTATTTACATTTCACAACTAAATGCACCTGAAATTACACAGACATTATTTAGAGAATGTTGGACCCCGGCTGCCTCATTTCTGTCTCTAGGAATGGTTTCTGATCCTCAGAAGAGCCCCACAAAGCAAAGGATTTGGTTTGCAGATACAGAAGCTGAGCATCAGAGAACTTAAGAATCTTACTCAAGGTCACTCAGCTATCCTGTAAATGCTCTGCACATCTGTCTTTCTCAAAAGTTTTTCATATTCTCTGCAGTCTGTCCACTCCATCTTCCCATAGTGGCTATGTGAGCCTGCAGGATTCTCCTTTCTCAACCTTGATTTCCTCGTACTGAAAGAAATATCATAGGCTTGACGTCTTACAGGTGACCTCCTATTTTAACTTGATGATACTGTATGTATGTCTGTGGAATCCAGAGATGATCTCTTAAAGCCAAGACCCTTATACAAGATCAAAGGCACTGAATTCACACAAACACAGACACACACACACACACACACACACACACACACAAGAACTTTATTTCCCCGCATCCTCACTTACCTAATTTCATGCCTGAAAATGGAAAACAGGGCTTCTTCCACATTCTTTGTTATCACAGCTACTCTTTCACGTCACCCACACCCAACAGGAAGTCCACATCAGCCGTCACTCTGAGGGTACCAAGTCAATAGCACAGGCGTACATAACTCCCTTTACTAATTTAATCTTTTCAGCTTTTAGAGACCCCCTGGGATACGAAGCCATACCCGATTGCATGAAGCTGGGGAATGGGTTGAAATCTTGGAAGATTAGGATATGAAGCAATGATTCTTATTCTTTCTCTTTCTCTTCTCAATGACAAACTGAGACCTCAGAACCTGCTAGGAACACAAGGGCCTGTTAGGGTCCCTTTGAGGGAGGGGAAACCACGTTAGCCCTGATATTGACCTTAGGCTATGGGGGTGTGGTTTGGGGATACAAGCAGGATTTAATCTAATAAAGAAAAAAATAACTTTGAAAAGATGGCGACCATGTAAAATGGTTCAAGAAGCAGGTCAATCAAGTAGACTCAATTCAGAAAGTCTGAGCCCAGAAAGCCTCAGTGAGTGTAACAGAGCAGCAGGTGGATCAGCCCAGATATAAACAACTGACTGTCCAAAAGGCTGAGGCCACTGAGAGTCTGACAAAGATGCTGATTCTTTCTTTTGTATGACAAAAATCCATTAAGGACACTGGGAAAGAGAAAGAGAAAAAAGGGAGGAGGGCGGCTCACGGGCAGGCACAAACATAATTACAGCTATTACATTTTTTTCCTAAAGTAGTTATTTGTGGTGCCTCCAAACTCTAATGTGTTTTTATGTTGCAGCCCGTTGTGATGGGGGCAGGCTGCTTGACATTTGCAAGGTTCCATTGCTATTAAAAAGAATGATGTTCTCAAGAGGCGAGCGAGGCAACAAAGCAAAATTAATTAACGCCACCATCTAACAAAGCAAAATAAATTAAATGACGGTTGACTCACATTGTGTACTTCTAAACGGTGAGTGAGGGAGAACCAAAGCTTTTAACACCCTCTGCTCTGAGCACAGCACCGTGGCGGAGTGGCCTCCAGTGCCAAGGGAGGACACTGTCTGTCCCGTGCTCGCACACAGGCGGGCAACGAGGGAGTCACACACATCCTGCAATAATAAAACTGCTGCCTTTGCCTTCCACGTAGAGGGCAGCAGATGGAACACGGTAGGGAATGTTTTCCCTAAACCTGTATGGCCTCCAAGCACTTAAAAAGATATATTATTAGTTTTGCCACACACGGAACACAGATGAGGACAAAGCCGCTGATAAATTTGAGACCAATTGGAGTCCAATAAGCGTCAGATTCCTTGGGTTCTGTGATCGTGATGGTCTGTTACTCTGCACGCACCAGGGGACCAGTCACAGAACAAGTTAGGTGAAGCTACCACAGAAAAGGTGGCTTTCTAGAAAGACCCTGGATGACATAGAAATGAACACGTCCTAAGGCAGTCATCAAATGGGGCTTTCTTGAGTGTGTGCTCTGTTACCAGAACTGTGCTACCTGTGTTGAGGGACATCAGAAAAATATAAGCCACAGCCCGTGGAAACTTTACAATCTGGTTGTGAGATCTGGGCAGGTACAGCAACCAGAACAAGATAGTCATATGTTACACACCACTGTATATAAGATAGATAACAGCACAGGGGATGCTACTCAATATTATGTAATAACCTATACGAGAGAGGAATCTGAAAAAAAATAGCTATGTGTATAACTGAATCACTTTGCTGTACACCTGAAACTAATGCAACATTGTAAATCAATTACACTCCAATATAAAACAAAAAAATTGTTTAAAAGTTCTCCTAATATGTTAAAATGTGAAAAAGAGGATTTGATGCTCTAAAATTCTCAGACTTTGTAAACTTATCATTTTTAAGTAATTGTTTAGCTTCTGAAAATTGTGTTTACCAAAAGCTATGATTCTCACCTTTTTCTGCTCTTCCCTTTAAAAATAGAGATCATACCCCCCCCCCAAAAGATAGTCATGTGTATAAGTACACATGCATAGATAGACAGATGTTTAGATACATTAATCGAATTTTATTGATGTACATATAAACAGCTGCACTGCTAGATCTAAGAAAGTGTTCAGTTTGGGGGGAACGCACCCACTGCTTCACATTTCTAACATGTTTTGCATTTTTTCAAAGCACTTAGAGTATTTGATCAACATAACATGGCTGAATAAATGCATGAAAGAATTAAGAATAGGACAACCATTAACTCCATGTTATGGAAGATTAGTCATAGACAGAATGAAGCTAAGCGACCTATGAGATCAAAAGACTCACAAGTGGTTAAATAGCACACACGTTGCTGATTTTCCATAAACTTTAGGTATCGGTGAGAAAAAGGAGATCACTTTGGGCTGAGAATGTCATGATATTTTGCAGAGGAAAGAGATACCTGGAGAAGCAGAGACAAGGGACTCTAGGCAGCAGACACAGACCACAGGAAGATCTTTCCTTGCCCTGAGTTCTATTCTTGGGGACCATCCTTAAAGAAATCAGTCTGATCAGATATCACCCTCCACTCCTTACCATAGATGATATTTTTAAACATTCCAAGGAGTATAACAGGTGCTTGGTATTTTCTTTTCATCAGTAATGAAATAGTGGTGATTACTATTACATTCATATAAAATTCATAGTTTCCAAGCAAAAAGGTACCTTTATTTGCACATTAATAAGAATGAGCTTCTCTTAAAGCCCATACAATAATCTGAAACTAAAGATCTATGATGTTTCCATTTCTCAGGAAATTTCAGTGCCAGCAGCTCAGTTAATCCCTTGTACCTATTGCCAAAGTAACACTACCTTTTACGGGAACTTATTTTCGAAGGCCATCATGCAAGGAAACAAGATGTAGAGTTTCTATTGCCCTGTTGGGAAATTTCTAGAGTTTATAAGAAATAGACTTCTTATGCTTATTGCAACAATGGGAAAAATAGACACATAATATTGTACCCTCAAGTGTCTAGGTGTTTACTGATCACTAAGTCAATCGTTGTTCAAAGAGAACAGAGATAAGAAAATAAGAATGTTGGGATGCTGGCTATCGTTACTAGGTGACTCTCATTAAGCTCAACACCCTTGACCCCTGACTGTATATTTTAGGAAGTATACATTTAAACCTAGGCCATCCTTTCCAGAAACTTGTTTTCTAAATCAAAAATATATATATAATATTATATACGTTATATTATATATAGTATATATATATTTTTTATATATAGTATATTTGCATCCTCATCGTCATGTATGTATGGATGTGTACATAAAATATAACTTGTCTGTAGGTCTTTATTTCTTCAAGTATATTTTTATCTTTATATCTCATTGTTTCTTCTCCAGCAGAAATTATTCTAGCTGAAATGTATTAAGCTTACCCAGTAATCAAAATTGTGCTTTAAGGAGATACAATAATTCTGAACTATCCTTCTTTGTCAAGTAAGTCTATGTGGTACCAGGGTTAAAGTCAGAAGATAAATGTGACATAGTTTTGACACATTTAGCTCCTAATTTAGAAATTAAAGCACCTTAGTTGCACTACGTATAAAATGGAAATAAGTATACTAAAGAATTCCATACGGTTTATATGATGAAACATTTGTAAACTGTCACAGACAAATGTAAAATAATGATAATTACCAAGCATTTATCACTCAGATGCCAGTTATGAGTCTCTGATTCTTTTTTTATATTCTCAAATAGGAAATGGTACAAATTTGTCTCTATTTTATATTTATTTCTATTTTTATTAGATTGAGAATATTATTTGATATTCTAAAGATTATTTAATTTTATAATTACATTTTTCTTAGCCAAAGGTTAAAAATCTACTTGTTTTATTTGAATGTAGGGAAAGTGCCTTAAAAACTGTAGTTCATTGTCAGGGGAGATTGCCCTGGGATTCAAAATACATTTACTTTAAGCCACCCATGAAATTGAGAGCTGGCTTGTGCTTAATCCTGCTTTATTCCTACACAGGTAGCTCAACATCACCCCACACACGAACTCATTCAGGTATACATGTACTTATAAACTCCACTGTGGTACGTTGTGTAATTACACCCATCCATTCACTCACTCACGCATTCATTTAACAAGTTTTAACTGAGCACCTATTATGAACTGAGACTTGCATGGTGTATTAATTTCCCAGGGCTGCTGTAACAAACTAAAACAACAGAAATTTGTTCTCTTGCAGTCCTAGAGACTATAAATCCAAAATCAAGATGTCAGCAAGGCTGTGCTCCCTCTGAGACTCTGGGTAGAATCCTTCCCTGCCTTTTCCTAGTTTCTGGGAGTGGCCATCAGTCCTTGGTGTTTCTTGTTTTATAGACGCACCTCTCCAATATCGCCTCTGTATCGCCATGGTATTATTGTTGTGTGTCCCTGTCTTCATACAGCATTCTCCTTTCCTTGTAAAGAGACCGATCAAATTAGATCAGGGCCCATCTAGTCAAGTATAGCTTCATCTTAAATTGATTACATCTACAAAAACCAAATCCTATTTCCAAACACAGTCACATGCACAGATCCAGGGTTAGGACTTCAGCACATCTTTTAGAGGGGCATAATTAGACCCATAGTTTATGGGTACAAGATTAAACTGTATAAGACCAGGATGCTTCCCTAGTTACAATGAAATATACAGTTTACAGATATACAAATATACAAAAAAGACATTTTAAAATAATTATTTATAAGTAACCAATATTGTCTGTAAGAAATGCAATAAAAGAAAAGCACATGTGAAATGATGATAAAAATAACAAATAGCAAGGATGCACGTTATTTGTCCAATATATAGAATTCACACCAGGCAAGAGTAATCGATCATTGCAAAATGGTCTGTGTGAGATCACATCAGGCAAGAGTAATCGATCATTTTAGGATGGTCTAAAGTCTAGCATGTCTGGGTACAGAAAGATGAGCTAGTTGATTACTCCAGATTCTTTTTAGCTCAGGTATTCACTGATTTTAAAGTAAAACAGAAGTAGAAATTTTACTATCATTGAGAAATGCTTAACCACAAGAGAAATAAAAATGTGCAATGCAATGTACCCGTAGAGAGTCGAGATTCTGTGGAATTTATGTTAATAAATCATGCTAGCATTAAAAACACTGAGTTTAAAATACTTGGGATCCTGTGTATTTGTATATTGGAGGGAATGAGGAAAGAGGCATAGTGTTGATGAAAAAGTTATAGTTTCTGATTTGTTAGGGTGAGGAAGTTTAACCTGCCAGTGAAGATGATGCCGGGAATTATGCCACATCTGAATGAGTTGTATTCTGCATATGGGGTCTGTGACCTGAAGGGAGGTACGGAATCCATTACAGCTGATTCATATAGCAATAGAAGCTATTAACAATGTTAGGAATCACATACATTGAGGTGATTTGTCCCAAGTTTGGGACTAGTAGCAGAGCAAACTCTTTTTCATAAAGAAACTCGTGCCACATTTGTCCTATTTTTGAAAGTAAATATCAACGCCAGGTTCCCAAAGCCTGGATTGCGGGTGTGGACCCTCACAATACTGAAAGCCTTCGAGGATTCCTACATATTGGCAAGCTTTTTGTTTTCCTTAAGAGTTACAGGTAGGACAGTTGACGCTCAATGTATTTCTAAATGTAGCCTATTGACTAGTTATCTCTGCCCACTCCAGGTTTTCTGCCTCTTCCTCCCTGGATAAATGGAAATTTGGTATAATAGTCATTGTTTCAAAGAACTATCACTGAATGTAGAATGTGATCATGTTTATTTGAAAACTGGAGAGCATTATGCGTATTTCCATTAGTATTATCTTGGCCCCTTGTTTCCATGTTTGTGTAATCTTCCAGCTTAAATAAAACCCAGATTATACCATTACAACTGTGTCTTTAAAATTTTCAGTAAAATAATTTGATGTTATTCATCCGTGAATACTTCTACCGAGAGCTTTCCCTTTAGTTGCACCCAAGGACTTTTGTAAACTCTCTTGAAAATGCAGATAACAGATACGGTGCCTCACTTAATTCAGCTCCATCTCATACTTCAATTTCCAGTTTGCTTTTGTTAGATTTTACTTTTGGGGGCAGCTAATTATTGGCCTTTCCTGTATGAGCTATTTTCTAATGAGAGTGTCATTTGGACAGGAAGGGTACTCATCTTCCATGAAAACATATCTGTTGCTGGGACCAACTTAACAGGAAAATAAGGTTTCAAGCTCGGCTGAGACAAGTTTTGGAATCCCTCTTTTGTTAATTGATTGATTTTGGGGAAGTTTGTTTGATTTATAGTTTAGTTCTGTGTATTTTGAGAGAGGACTCTTCCTCCCTTCAAAACGCACGTTTACAGCTACCCTGTCGTGAGTTAGTGAAAGGTGTCCACTTATACACAGCAGAAAAGGGATGTAATGAATCAGAAAGGGATGTGTTTTATGCAGTAAGCACTTTCCACACTCTTTCCTGCACCGCTACATTTATGCTGAAATGGTCCATTTATTTTAATCCTAAATAGGGTCCCTAGACAAGAGCTGGGAATGGAAAGGAAGTAAAAGGAAAAAGAAAAGGATGTCTATTTCAGAACAAACTTAATTCAAAATAAGGAAAAAAACACAGCACTCATTTAGCCCTTGGTAACATTGAATTTTCATGGCACTTACTTTTTCCCACTATAGGAATTTGCTCTCAGAGCTTCCCCCTGCCCCTCTGATCTTGATAGACCTGTGAGTAAATAAATCACCCCCTATCTCCCCACCTGCAGTTTTCCACTGCAGTCAGGTACCTGGTTGTAACTTGGAAGGTCAAGTTACAACCAGATGTTAAAGGTACAGACCTTCATTTGGGGTTCTAAAGTGAGGGTATCAGTAGCCCATACAAAATGATCTCATATTCACCCAACTGGGGACCATATCCAGAGTTAAGAAGTCAACCTTCCACACATGCTAGTAAGCCAGCCCAAATCACAGTCAGAAGAGGAATATTAATCAAGATAGACATTCAGAAGGTTAGCACTCTCAGGCACCAACCCTCTTGATACTGTCCAGGAGGGTTAAAAATTCACCAAATTAATATAAGTACACAGTGGCAGAACAGGGCATATTCAGGACCTGGTAGTGTCTAATTGCAATGTTTAAGTAGACATACATGCAGCAAAGTTATAATAAATTGCCTCCAGCTACTCAGTGATTCACTACTAAAATGCAGCACTTGTTGCAGTCAGTTTTGAAGTAGTGTAATTAGTCTCCCTTACCTTTATAACGGCATTTGTGCATGTAGTGGACCTTTGTCATTTTGGGCTTCCCAGCTTATAAACTCATGCCTATTTTGGAAGAATCCCCATTGTGAGTTTGTGGAAGGAAGTCATACTTTCTTATATAAAGGGAAAAGGAGACCAAACACTCCATTCCTTCACCCTGAGAGTTAAGGTACAGACATATGACCTAGAGTAGAATAATTGGATGCTTCCAATAAAAGCTTTGAAACTTGAAAATGAGATATTAACATGAAGTGAGAGTTAGAATCCTGAGTCGTATCAGCATGTTGTGGGGGAAGTGCTGGTACGTTTTTGAGTGGTGGTAGTTGGAATCTCCAAAAGTAGTGGTGGAATAAGTGCCAGCCGTAGCCCTCTCACAAGGTCGTTTCTTTAGTAGAACACTTTTGTTTCTACCACTAAGCTTTGCTTCCGCTCATTCTAATGGGCCTCTGCTGGTTTCTGTGAGCTACTAAGTAATGTTCCAACAAGTTAGTTTTCAGACTAACTTAGTACAGTCTTGTTCTGTTTCTTACATTCACGTACCCAGGGCATGGGCCATAGAAAACAGAACCTCAGAAACAGGCGAGGGGTAAGACACTTGCAAAAGGCAGTCAAAGTCTCATCAACATTTCCATGGTATGAAAGCTCATGACACACAATGTTTAAAAAAAATGACTTGGAATCAAATTCCCTATAGACAAATCCTTGAGAAACCACATAATGATTGCAAAAGAACAGCAAGCTCTTCTTCTCTTGGCCACATTCAGACACTTTAAGCAATATGTGGTACTATTTCTTCACAGGTCGAATATAGGTTTCTAGGATCTAAGGGATTGAAGTGTGGATATTCACTCTCAGGGAAATGACCCATTTACAATTTTTGTTTTCATTCAGCTTCCTTGGTTCTGAGCTTGTCCAAGTTTAGAGGTTTTAGTAATCGGGCAACAACTTCTTCCACTGATTCAAGACAATATTTCTGTTAAGTTAGAATCTGAGACTGCTTCTTAGACATTTCAGGCACCTTAAACTCATAGGTGTATCAGATAAAACATAATAGTAGTTATATTGTTGTCTTCTTTCTGTTATTGACACTGACTACCAGGGGAGATTTAGGATTGCTGTGTACAGAGCAAAAGGGCTTGGATGCTGCCAAGTGGCAAAAGGTATTGGAACATTATAATCCTACATAGAGAGAGTCACAAAAATTTGGGTTTCCACACTGGGTAAGAAGTCTGATCAAATGAGGTGTTAGGCAGAGGCGAAGGGAGCATAAATTGGTATGGAGAAGGAAAAGACTAAATGCCAACTTTGCTTCATTGCCTGAAATCCATGAGTTCTGCAGTTTTTATCCACAAATTCTCTTTTTGTTGTGCATGTGTGTGTTTATATACCTCAATTTCCCTTTTTTGTTTCCTTCCTCTCCCCACAGCTGTACACAGGTGTGTTGGCTGCAGCTATCTCTACGACCCGTTCCATTGGGTTCGGAATATCTAACCAAGATCATGGTGGACTAAGGTAAGGAATGACCCTCCCCTGGAAGTCCGTAACTTGGAGCCTTAAGTAGATACTGATGTGAATTTGAATGATCTTTCTTTGGGAAGGGGAAGGGCATCTTTTTAGTTGCACATGGAATGGCATGATATTGGGAGAGGTATTGTTTTGATGTAATTGTGAGAAGAACTATGTATTTGGACATTGGGTAACTAAATAGGTTGACTATGGTAAACTTTGGCTGCCCGGTATAGAAACCCCCTTCCCATTGCAGGGAATTCCCCTCCCCACCCTCCATGAGTCCATTCACAGATGCAGCACCCAGCAGCAAAGGTGCTGACCAATCACAGAGCATCAGCTTCTAGCCACGAGGGCAGAGTGCCTGCGGGGTTACTCCAACCAGAATATAACTGCAGGACGACCGCAGCTGTGGTCCCAAGTGTCTATCCTCCGCCTTCCTGAACCCAATTCTCCAATAACTCACTATTTCTATGCATCACTTGATGTACCTCCAATAATCCATTATCTCTATGGGTTACCTTAAATTTATCTTCCTTTTATATTAATAAGCTTTGGTTTCCTTAGTCTGTATCAAAAACTCCTCACAAATACATAGGTATGCTATACGGGGTCCAGCATTCTTGTGTCTGCAGTGGTATAAATTGGAAAGAAAAATATTCATTGCTGTGATTAGAAGGAAAGATGAAAATTGAGTGTATGTGTGTGTGTGTTACTATATAAAAATAAACAGAGCAGTGGTTACCAGAGGGGAAGGGAGATGGGGGAGGGCAGAATGGGTAAAGCAGGTCAACTGTGTGGACGGATGGCAACAAAATTTTTGGTGGTGAGCACGCTATAGTGTATATAGAAGGCGAAGCATAATGTACGCATGAAACATAATGTTATAAACCAGTGTTACCGCAATAAAAAATAAATCTTAAAATAAGGAAAGTGAATCTCAATTTAAAAAAAAAAGAGCCAATGTTTTTGAAGACACTTAAAAGATATAATCAGTTAAATTATTATTACTGGATGC
Source organism: Hippopotamus amphibius kiboko (assembly GCF_030028045.1). Taxonomy (NCBI): domain Eukaryota; kingdom Metazoa; phylum Chordata; class Mammalia; order Artiodactyla; family Hippopotamidae; genus Hippopotamus; species Hippopotamus amphibius. The sequence continues at coordinate 6,239,242 of NC_080196.1, read as the reverse complement.
CCATAGTGTATGTTTAACAAGATAAAGAACAGCACAAAGCAACACTGTACATCTCTCCTTCCCAGGATGCTTGCTACCTGAGTATCTGTTTTCTTACCAAGCTCCTCCAGCAACTTCCCCAGAAAGGAGCGTGGAAAAGGAAGTGTCTAAGTATGTCTCCTGAGTTTTGCCTTAAGAAACACTTCTGTCCCACTACTCACAGAATAACTAGTCTCTGCTCACACCTCTCCTTCCCTCTCTCTCTGTCTCTCTGTCTCTCTCTGTCTGTCTCTGTCTCTCTCTGTCTCTGTCTTTGTCTCTCTCTTTCTGTCTCATGGCAGACCTCTGCCAGAACCCATGACTTTCTGCCTGAGAATCCTGAGTGCAGCCCAGGCAGGAGGCGATGCTTGTTGCTAGGATTCTGTGATGCTCTTGCCTCCATCCCTGGTTGCTTGGATTTTACTCTTCCAGAAACCCCATGTGCTTCCAGACTCCCTTCCTCCGAAGTACCCTTGGGCTCTTCTACTGCCTCCGTGATTGCGCCGTCAGTGAAGACTAACATGGCAATCCCTGTTGCCTCATGCCCCCTCCACTAAAATATGTACTGACTTCTAACAGAAACCTTCCAACGCAGACCCCAAAACTGCCCAAGTGGGTTATTTCTGTCTTGGACAGAGGAAGTACCATATCCTAATAGATTATCTGCACTAATTCAATCCAGTTTTCCTTTGCCTTATCTTTCCCTGCGTGTCACCCCACTGCCTCCCATCTCAACCCGTTTCTCCATGAGTCTTTAATACTAAAGCTTTCATTTCCCATCTTTTGATATCTTGAGTGGATTGCCCAAAAAATAGACTGAGAGGAAAATTTGGGTGTAGGAGGCTTATTGGGGAGTATTCTCATGTACACCATCCAAAAGGAAAAGAGGGAAGCAAAAATTGGCAGAGAGAGAAAATGAACTGTGATGCATTTGCAGCAGAGACCTCGAAGGGTCCCACCAACTCACGGTGCACTCTGAGCTGGGGTGGTCCTTCAGAGTCATCTCAAGTCGAAGAAAGAGAGCTGAGGCTTTGAACCCTCCCTACCCTGAGCAGTCCTTAGAAGCAGACTATCCCCAGGGAGAGGGGCTAACCTTGATTAAAGCAACTCCCTTCAGCTAAAAATAATTCCAAGAGAGGGGTTTGGCTGTGAGACATCAGAAGCCAACACCCTCAGTTTCTTAATGAATGACCATCCCGGTCCTGAAGGGGGAATCTGAGTAGCACAACACAGTATCCACTACACTGGGATGTGCAGTCCCAATACCCTGATAAGGAGGTACTAGTTCTACAGCCATCTAGTCTCAGGAGTGAGCCAAATTCCTCCCCACTCCAATGAAACTCATCAGACTATTTTTCCTAACCACTCCTCTTATTAGAATGATTCTGCTCCACTGAAAACTGCTGTCTTCTCCTCATGTTAAATGTTCTAGTCAGCTTTCTTCAAGGAATGCTTCATTACTTTTCTCAAGCTTCTGAAAATACACAGCCAAGTTATGTCACAGCAGCGGGACCTTAAAAATTACCTTGCCCAGTCCCTTCACTTTCAGCTGCACAAAGAGATGAGACATCTTGCCCAAGGTCATATATCTACTAAGCCCTAGAATCAGAACCATAACCCTCGTTGAGTGCCCTTTGTTCTCGCAGCAAGTGATGTTGTGATGCTAATGCCTAATGAGGAACTCATTAAGCTCAGAGGTAGATGTTCTGTCTCCTCAAGGAAGCTGCAAACAGAGACATGTCTTAAACCTTTTATAGAAAAACATGTAAAAAGTGAGATAAATAACAGACGGATGGATAAAGAAGATGTGGCATATATATATATACACTGGAATATTACTCAGCCACAAAAAGGAAAGAAATGGAGCTACATGTAATGAGGTGGATAGACCTAGAGTCTGTCATACAGAGTAAAGTAAGCCAGAAAGAGAAAAACAAATACTGTATGCTAACATATATACAGAATCTTAAAAAAAAAAAAATGGTACTAATGAACCCAGTGACAGGGCAAGAATAAGGATGCAGATGCAGAGAATGGACTGGAGGACACGGGGCTGGGGGGGTGGCGGGCGAAGGGAAAGCTGGGACGCAGTGAGAGAGTAGCATAGACATATATACACTACCAACTGTAAAATAGATAGCTAGGGAGAGGTTGCCGTATACAAAGGGAGATCAACTCAACGATGGGTGATGCCTTAGAGGACCAGGACAGGGAGGGTGGGAGGGAGTCGCTATGGGGATATATGTGTAAATACAGCTGATTCACTTTGGTGTACCTCAAAAGCTGGTACAAGAGTGTAAAGCAATTATATTCCAATAAAGAGCTTTAAAAAACATGAAATAAATAGAGAAAGCTCATCTCTGCTAAATCTTTCACTCAACCACCTTATAGAGTTAAACACTAATGCATTTCCCTGTTCTTTCATACTGCACACTGGTGATTTTCTGGCTATAAGTTATAACAAAGTTTATCATTCAAATGGCCCCCTAAAGTGCAAGTTATCTTTGAGGGATACTGTCTAATATGTCTGTTTTTCTGGAAAAAGAGAGAAAAAAGAAAACTGAATAATATGAAAAAGAAACAGGAGGAAAAATTAAAAACACAAGTAGCAGTGGTTTGAGCCCCAGTGGAAAACATACATTTATTGGGAAGAATTCTCAGCAGGAACAGTGGAAATCTTACATTTTCTAGTTCAATTACCACATCAGGATCTTAGATATTGGTAAGAGGCTTGTTTCCAAGAACTTTGATACTGAATCAATATGGTCCTAAGTGATGCATTAAAAGTACTGCAGAAAATGTCCTACCACTATTAATAAATTGTTCCATGGCTTCGATGTATTTCTTCTTACACATTTAGTCATTGTTTAAATTACTCTTTTACTGAAATGAAATCATGAATGTTGGGGATTTAGGAAAAATAATGTTGCAATTTGTAAGCCAACCAGTCTGGCTGCTCGGTGTGCAGATTTCCACAGAGGCATGGGTTGAACCATCGACTTACGATACACAATGGATTCTCCCAGAAAATTCTCCGATCGGCATTTTGTTATTAAAATGCACTGTGTTATCCTTTGAATTCTAATTTGAACATTGTGCCCAGATATCAGCACGGATATCAGAACATGTTTCTTTATGGGTTTTACTGGGACGGCACTCTGCCAGGCAACACTCTCCCATGTCGAATGCTGTTTGGCCTTTGGCAAAGGAATGCATCTATTCTTTGTAATACCCAGGATATTAGGAAATGTCCCTCAGTCCTTCCCAAACTCCCAGATGACAGCCATCTCTTTATTATGAAATGAAGCTGTTCGTTCCATAATTACAAATAAGGCTTAGAATTAAATACCTCTGAGAGCAAAACCTATTGACTGGAACCTCTCATGATACCTTTGAAGTAACATGGAGAAATGACCCAGCCCACTCTGAGCTTTGAGCAGAGACAAAATATATGAAGTGCTTTGACACAACATCTTGTATATACAGTAGTAGGTAGTGAATAAAGTTTTCTTTAATTAGAGATTAGGACTTCCCTGGTGGCACAGTGGTTAAGAATCTGCCTGCCCATGCAGGGGACAGGGGTTGGATCCCTGGTCCAGGAAGATCCCACATGCCGCAGAACAACTAAGCCCGTGTGCCACAACTACTAAGCCTGTGCTCTAGAGCCCAGGAGCCACAACTACTTAGCCTGTGCAACTACGGAAGCCCATGTGCCTAGAGCCCATGCTCTGCAACAAGATAAGCCACTGCAATGAGAAGCCCACGCACCAGAACTAAGAGTAACCCCTGCTTGCCACAACTAGAGAAAAGCCTGCATGCAGCAATGAAGACCCAACGCAGCCAAAAATAAATAAATAAATAAATAAATAAAATTTATTTTTAAAAAAGATTAGACTATAGATATGTGTATCGATGATGTTTGAAGATCTGTACTTGAAAAGTATTGTTCAAGGGAAAGATGTCACTCAGCAGGAACTCTAGTGACATGTCACAGGAAATCTACACGTTTGGGCATCATCATTCTGATTTTTTTTAAAGTTATTTTATTTTATATTTTTTTCTTTTAAAAAGAGTTTTAGTGATATATAATTGACATACAATAAACTGCATATAATTAAAGTGTACAATTTGATATTTTTTACTCATTAGCCATTTGTTTTATACATATTAGTGTATATATGTCACTCCCAAATCATTAGGATTTCTGATAGAATATGTTTTGAAAGGGTCCGGGATGGACCATTTAGCCATTATTCTGTCTTATACCAGCCTTTCACAGACAGATACTAGGAATTTTGCCCTGTCACACAAATTTAACCTTAAAAAGAAAAGTTAACAGATTGGATACATGCATGGAGAGTCTGGGAAAGTTAATCCTATGGCTAGTTTGGTTTGGGGGAAGTGAGGGATCCCAAAATGTCTTTCCTAGAACCCACAAAGAATGGCAAAATGTATTTTACCCTTTTCAGAAAAATTTGATCAGAGCTCTTCTCGATCTCAGAGAAACTCACAAATCTAATTGAATCCCCTTTCCGTTAACACAATCAGTTCTATTTAATTTACAGACTCGTGGAAGGAGAATTCCTTAGAGGTCACCTGTTCCATCCCTGTCACTTCATGGATGATAAACTGAGGTTCAGACTTGCCCAAGGTCACACATCAGCCTAAGTGGCACAGAGAGGTTTATAATCTCACCTTACGCTACTCACACCTACAGTATCACCCCAGTTGCCCTCTTAAAAGGAAGGCCCCTTCCTACTAGAGGTTGACAGTTAACTAAGGGTAAACCAGTCAATGCTGAATTTACATTTGAGAGCACACAATTTAATATTATACCTTGTGTCTTATTATACGTTATAAATACTATATAACTACAAAGTATTTTACACTTGCATTGTTTATGCCAACGTTCAGAAACAGGAGACCATAGAATATTCTGTGGGTCAATTCTATTGGGGAAAGAAGTGAGACCACTTATTGTCACCTACAATGGGTGAGAAGCAAAAGAGAATTGGTCACGGAGGATCCCAAATAAAAAGAACAATGACATCTTGCTTGATTCTGTCCCATTTATACCTTCAGTTTCCTGCCAAAGTCATTTTCCAGCCTACTTATGTGTCAGTCAATTAGAAGGCATTATTATCTCCATTTCACAGAGAGTAAACTGAGGCACTGAACAGCAACCGTGTTTGCCTCCGGGGAGACATTCCCCAGGCAAGGTCAGCAGAACACACAGCTCTGAAATAGGAGGAACGTAAACCTTTACAGACTATGTCAGGCCTACCCAAAAAGGTTTCCTGGCAAGGATGATGTGATTTTGCTGCCTGAAGTCCAAGAAGGGGAGTTTTCTGGCTTCACAAAGGAGACACAGACTGTTAGTGTGCTTGGAGAGTAATCTGATGGAAATGCTGTTTGGAGATAAGATCCTTTGAAGAAAGTTTTATGAGTGAAAGAAATGCTTGCCTTTGGGTTGCTAGCAATTTAAGATGATGAGATCCCAGAACTACAACTTTTAATAATGCTTGTGAGTGTCAATTTTGTCACTTCTTTTGGACCTTATTTATAATCGATTATTTCCTATCCCAATTCATTTCATCAAACATCTCTTGGCACCTTCCATGTCCCATGAATGCTGAAGATTCAAAGATGTAAAGATCTCAGGAAACCTTGGGCTTTGACCGACACACAGCCTAGACTATCAGAGTAAGCTACAAGATTCCCATAAATGATTTATGTTTAAAATCTAAAACTGGAAAGCGTCTATGTGGGCTTTAGAAAAATAGGAATGACCCCAACTTGGAATGCAAAATAACATGTTTCAAAAGCAGCCTGGTGAATTGGCAAGGGGGAATGAAATCTTCATGAGAAAAGAAGATAGGGCAGGAGAAGGCATCCGGTTGATGGTAAAGGGTGGTGGATCCTTCTGCTCGTGAGAAAGGTGTTCAGAAACCAACCCCCCTGGCTCTCAGGGAGGCTGCGGGCTCCGTGTTGCCCTGTAATTTCAGGTTGACACTCCCCCCGCTTCTGAGTCAGAAGCCACTTGCACATTTACAAATTACCTTGCAATATGAGGTAAATGTACCCCTTTAAGGATGTCAGGCAGAGTTTGCAAATCCCTTTTCCTTCTTGCTTAATCCCTGGATTTTACCTATACTCCAAATGCAAGTAATGCACATTAGTCAATTAATAGGCTGTTAAATGACAACAGTTCCGGGCAATTTAATTACTGTTGGAAAAATAAGAAATGAATGATTGCATGTCAGTAACCAACTCCAGTTCCTTTCCTTGGAACAGATTAATTCTGAATCATGATTGTTTCTCTGGAAAAAAAAATTGATTGTTCTGTGAACATATTAGTTGCTGTTTCTGGGATTACAGAACTTTAGGTTTTTGTGTGGTATTTCTCATCTAGATAGGATGTGGGAAAGTTCCAACAATAATATTTGCTTGCAAATAAAATAACACGTTATTTTTAAATAAACTAGAATTGGTGGTGGAAAAGCTAAGTCAAGGAGGAGAGTTTTTTTGACTTTCTATTCATTGTCGGTGTTTTCCCAAGCACCTGCCATCAATTTCAGACCATTTACAGTTTTTTTAATTATTGAGTAAAATCAAGAGAAATATCAAAGAGCAACAATTTTCGTTTTAGTGATTGTTTCATCCATTTTGCGTCCATTTGACTTAGAATAAAAGCCAAAACCTTTAACATGGTCTGTCTGTGTGATCTAGCTCCAACATTTTTCCATGCTTGGTTTCTTGAGTGTCTGGTTTCTCCATCCAAGTCCAAGTCTAAAGATAGCAGTGACTTTATCTGTTTAGCTCACTGCTTATCTGAGGGACTATACTAGCACCTGGCCTAAAGTAGGTACTCAACAAATATATATTTGTTGAATAAATTAGTTGAGTAGGAGAAAATATAGCTAAGGACAAGGCATCAGTGGTTACTTGTGACTGTAAAAGTGAGCTCTGAATGTGTGTGTGATAGAGGAGGGTGAATATCTAAAAATAAAATACAGGAAAAACGGAAAACTAGACACTCTACTAATGAAATGGAGGTTTGAATTGTACTCCATAGGCTATCTATCAGTAAAAGATAAATTAGAAAAAAAGAGAGTATGAGACATGAAAAGGCTGAATTAGAGGCAATAAAACTGTCAATCTTTTGTCCCTTCCCAACCAAAGATTAGAAAAGCCATTGCTTGCACTTTATTTGATCATCTTTGTTGACAAATGCATTTTAGCAGCAATTAGGTGTGTTAATACCTGTGTCTGCAGATGCTTTCCTTAGAGCAATTAAGAGTTTTTGAAATATAGCCTTCCTCGCCAATCCCCTATTATTAAACATTTATTGAAAAGCAAAGAGGATTTGCAGTTACATTTAGAAAGGATTATAGGGTTTACGGTTTACTGGGACAGAACTCCATAGCACCCATTTTTCATGATTGGATCATGTTGCCTTACAATTAATTGCTTTATAGCACCTGGAGGTAGAATTCTTGGATAAGGTGCCAACACACACACACACACATTCTCATCCATTTTAATATCCCTTTCAAGTAGCATCCATTCCCTGAAAGCCCCCTGCACGGTAGGTGTACTGCTGGAATACTACACAGGCAGGCATGAGCCCACTACCCCCCCATCCCACCCTGCCTCATGTGGACTGGATCACTGCAGAAAGCCCCTAACTGGTCTCTGCCTACAACAAAGCCCTCCTCCAGCGTATCCTCCCATTTCAGAGAGCTATCCTTTTAAAAAGGAGATCTGATTCTTTCATTCCTTGCTCCAGACCCTTCTGAGATTTCTCACAGTTTACAAATTAAAATCCAAATAACCATCACAGCAGAGAATGCCTTACACAGCCTGGTTCGTGTCCAGACACCCCCAACTCTCTCCTCACACCTAGCCCTTCACGCTTATGTGCTAGCCGTTGGCTGTGGTACCAGGGCTCATTTCTAACCAGGAAACCTTTTATTTGACTAGAACAACCTAGGGATGAAAGGCATAGATTTTGAAGCCAGATGCCTGGGACCAAGTCCTAGCTCAGCTGCATAATAGTTGTATAATTTGGGACAAGTTACTTGAACTTGGTTCTCTTTTTCCTCATCTGTAAAATGAGGATACTAGTAGTGTCTTTCATATGAAATGAGTTAACACTGGTAAAACTCTTACAGTAGTCCCTGGCACACAGTAGGAACTCAACAAACGTCAGCTGCTAGTTTTCCCCTCAAAGTCCTTATCTCCAGCATTATTGCCTCTACGGAGTCTCTTCTGCTCTCATACCTCCCCTCTCAACTCTCTCCTCCATCTTAAGTAGGCTTGGTCTGAACTCTGAGCCACCTCTGCCACTGTTGCATGCATGACCTTGTCTTGAAATTCAATCTTTATAGATCTGCCTCCCCACAAACTGTGTGGTGGTCAGAGGTCTGCTGTGTTTATATTGGTGTTCTGAGAAACCAGCTCAACATTCAACACGGTAACATAGAAGAAACTCCAAATGAACAAAGAACAAAAATGTAAACTGAAAACACCGAGGGGCAGGCCCCTGACGTCCTGCTGGCAGCACAAGCCCCTAGTTTCACGGCCGTGGACAAGATCCAGGCTACAGCTGACTAGGATCACTCAGAGTCTTCTCAGGTCAGAAGGAGTCCAGCCAGACCTCCATCTTTCTGGCTTCATTCTGTCCTAGATGATGAAGGATCCTGGGATGGGGTTATAATCCCAGGAATCCGCTTTCGGATTTTGGTCACTTGCTTCTGCTGGAGAGGATCTCTAATTTTCCTTTTAGATTACCTTCTCATGCCTTGTAGCTTTTCCTGGGGCCAGGCAGAGCTGCTACCCTGATAACATTGGTAATACCATGGGTTATGTTGACAAGGCCTCTGCCACTGGGATTGGCACCATACACACCTCATTTCTTGACAGTGTAGAGTTAACCTTTCTCCCTGAATTGGAACTTATCCCAGCTCCCCTAGTAGTAGTTCTGCTCTTGGGCAAGTGACTAGCCTCTCACTGCCCTACATTTCCAGATATAAAATGAGGATAATACCAACAATTATACCCACCTCACAGCACTGGTGTAAGGATAAAATAAGAGGACACACAGAAAGCCTTTAGGGTAATGCCTACTACTTGGTAAGTGCTCAGAAAACATTCACTGTTCTTGCTATCCTTATCCCCATTTTACAGATGAAGAAACCGAGGCTTAGAAAGGTTAAATCACCTGCCAAAGGTCATAAGGCTGACAGAACTGGGACACAAAGCCATCTTTTCTAATATTAGTCACTACCCCACACCAACATATTTTAAAATCCCCTTCTGTCTCCTGGCCCACCATCTTTCCCAGACAATGCTGAAACATTGTCTCACCTGCACAGTCACCTACCTATTTCAAAATCCACGGAATCTGCCTATGCAATATTTGGGGCACACTTAAAATAAAAAATTATTTGTCGTTTATCTTAAATTCAAATCTAATTGACTGGGTGTCCTGTATTTATATATCCGTTAAATCTGGTCACCCTACTAGGCATGCTTGCATGTCTACATGTGTATGTGTGTGTAAATTCAGTTGGACTATAAAAGCTATAACTCTTGGAGGAGAGAATTTTCTCTGCAGTTACCTCATTGCTGGTACTCTGGGGACCCAACTTCAGTTCCAGGGCAGAACACAAAGGCAGATATCCTGTGTCTTTCTTCTTTTGGGAGATGCTCAGAGGTATCTCATTTAGCATCATCATTTAGTTGATGCTAAATGAGAATGTGAGATGCTCAGAGGTATCAGTGAGCATCCTTATGCTAAGTGAATATATATGTCAGCAGATACTGAAGCAGACTTGCTGAAGATGGTTCATCTAAACCCATTAAATGAGAGAAGAGGGACCTGATTGCTTGAGAGTGGCTCACGACCAGCCTCAACTCCACATGTGTCAGGGAGCGCTGAGAGGTTTCTTTCCTATTGCTGAATATTTTAATAAAGTGTATTTTCCCCTTGACTTTAGAGATTTAATTTTCATGGTTGCAAGTTGAGAAGAATGTGGTCACATCTCAAAGCCTCCCATCAAAACCATTTTTCCTGATGTCTGGGTCAGGGCTTGGTCAAGTGAAATGTGATGCTCTCCTAAAGTGCTCTAGAGCCTCCAACCCATGAATGCTCTAGGGAGCTCAGAGTTTTCCCAACATCACATGAATCATCCACACCACTCTTACTGCAGAAGCCTCATCAAGAACTTTGTCTATACTGAGTGGTCACCCAGACACCGCACTGCTAGATTCCAGAAACCCAGACTCAAGGAGATGCTGGAGGATGTTATTACATATGCCACATGCCGTTCAAAGAATAACCTGCTTTTAAGACTTTGGACATAGGTCTGTAGGCTATTAAACACAATGGTTTCTTCAAAGTTCTCCCTACCTTCCAACGTTCTGTTCTCAGTCACGTCAAGGACTCTGGTGCTCACTCTGAGCCTTGCTAGTATTTCCACACATTGGAACTTTCAGCTTCTCATTCTACCTCTATTCATTCCTTACCTGTGCTAGTCTTAGGATTCCTATTTCCTGCATTAGAGCCCCTGAAATTTACTCCACAGGGTAGAATTCTGAAAGACCAGTTTACTTTGGTTCTCTAGCCTCTGACTTACCTTCTCAGGGCAGAAACTCTGGTCACACAAAGACCAGGAGGGTGAATGTTCCCAGAGGAGAGAATGACCTTCAGAACCATCCTTGCTCTGGGCTGCATGACCACTGAAGCAGACCAGACACCTGGGCTTCCTTATTCTCCTGTTCATCTGATGTGTTTTTTAAGAGTTCAACTGGAAGCGATGTCTGTTATTTACACATATTTTGAGGTCAGTTGAGGGCACATTATTGTTACCGTTTGTACTCTATTTCTATCTAGTTTTGTACCCGAACAATTGTTGGGTTTAGTTGGAATTGTTTTAATACTTTAAAATCTTGTTTTGAAAGAAGTCAGACTCATAACGGGAAGCATATGGGCAAAGATGTCATAAAGTGATGAGTAAAGTTAGGAAAGATATTCATTTCTCTTATCCTGTCATCTCTCACATTCCGCAATCTCTGGCTTAGTGTCCCTTTTCTTTGCAAATTGAATCTTCATATTAAGGCCTTTAAGAACTGCTTTTCTGAGATATTTTTTCCTGGTCAATTCCTTGGAACAGAGATTTATCACTTAGCTATCTTTCGTGAAGAATTCCTTTTGAAGAACTTCATTTGGTAACATTGAAATTGTCTCAGGTCTCCTGAATTTCTCCATATGCCATTCGCAGTAAAGTTTTCCTGAAATTCTATTAGCCAAACCCTGAAGGCTTTTCAGACAGTGTCAGGCTACACAAAACAGACAGAGATGGTTGTTCAGCTGACAGCTGCTGACCCAACCATGGGTCTATAATTCGTAGAGTAAAAAAGCAGTGGCCTCAATGACAGGGACAATGTAAAATTGCCTTTCTGTGGCAAGGTGATGACTTTGCCTCCGCCGTGGTATTCAGTGTGCTGCTGGCTTCCTGAATAGAGGCGAAGAAAAAGGATGGTGTCAGACCAAGGAAAGTAGAACAAATTTGACTTAAAAAATGGGGGAAATATGTCTGAGACATAGTTTTCTAAGTGCTTAAATTCAGAGTTGCTCAAGTCTTTCTATAAAGCAGATCTAATTGTTTCACTCTCCTGCTTAAAGATCTCTATTTAGGTCTTTGCTTTTTGCAGAAGAATGTCTAAAGACTTTTGCATGAAGATAAAACACATCAAAATCCAGCTTGGGCTACTTCTATGGGTGTGTCTCTTTAGGTATCTCCCAGTTCTCTCAAATCCTGCTAGGCATTTATTTTTTTCACAGCCGCATGCAAGTCACCAATTCCCAGCTAAGCCTTGGAATGGTTGGTTCCATTTTATACATTTAAAGATGCAATTTTTTTCAATTTTATATAAATACATATAAATATATATTCCTCATGGCCCTGTCGATGTTAAATGCACCTCTCTGTGCCTTTCACAATAACGGACGTCAGTGTGTGCTGTTCCAATCTGTTTCCATGTCTGTTTCCCCTTGTAGACTGTGCTCTTAAGAGCAAGGAGTGGTGTCTCCAACAGCATCCAACATCCAAGGAAGTTCTGCCATCATTACAACAAAGAAACGCAATGCCACACCATCCCCTGCCTTGTTTTTAATTTGCATTCTGATATCTTCATAACTAGACCTGAGCAGATCCATTCCCCATTGTCTATCAGGGCAGAACTTTCTTTAACCTAGAACATGGATTTCTGAAGCATGATCCTTCATTAGACTGAGATCTTGCAGGAGGCTTCTGCAAATGTGTCCCTATAGATCATAGTGCATTTTCCAGTTGCTCTGGTTGTTCTCCTCCCTCCTCTCCGCTTCTCCAGCAACCACTGATGAGGCTCACCTACTTTGTCAACCGGGCCATGTTTGGTGGTTTATTTTAGAGAGTGGAAGCAGTACATTTTTGAACTCAAATTTTCAAAAGAGATAACATTAGTTTTGTATAAATTCATTCACAAAGTTACATTTGTATTTTCACTCTTCTTTAACCGAAAGTTAGGATTCCCATGGATTATGAAAGTACGCAACAAATGACGATAGTGTTAGCAATGCTGTGACTTTGCTGCCAGTAGAAACCACAAAGAGACTCTTCCGTTAGAGTTATTGAAATTATCCTGCAACATTGCCCACATCCATCACTGCTTTGAAATTATATTTGTTATCAGACTTCCCCCATATTCTTATTGCCTGCATTTATGAAAAAGCAAACATGTAACTCTATAATAATTTATAAATATTTTAACTATTTCAGTATAATTGGTTTCCTTGGTAATCCTATGTATTTTGTTTTATACATTTAACATATGGTTTTGAGAAGGGCTCCAAAGGCCTCATCAGACTACCCAAGGGGGTCCTGCGTGAAATAGATTAAGGGTCCCTGACTTAGAGTCTATTATATGGGAATAATAAGGACACCTGCCTCATAGAGTGCCTGTGGGGATTAGTACGCTAATACACATCAAGTAGTCTGAATAGTGGCTGAAGGCCTCCCTAGCTCCTTACAACTACTGACATTACTTATTATTATTATTATCACTATTATTATCATCTCAAGGAAAAATAAAGTCCTAAGGTACCCAGTGCCACTCTTTGAAAGACATGAATATTGACTGAAATTCTCCATCTTCCTTAGAAACAAAACTTAAAAGTTCTTTGATGAGATGGCAGTCAGCTGATATGTGAAAATACTTAAATGATGACCAGGGGATAGTTTTCCATGCATCTTTGAAAAAGAAATCAACTTCTTAATCAATTCAGCTCTCAAAACAAACCCTTCTGATTGCACCTACTGGTGGCAAAGCCTGTCAGACAAAGCCAAGTAGTAACAAAAACTGTGCCTGTGATCACGAAACATGAGCTTGCGATTTCTTTTATTTACCTTATTGTTTTCCTAAAATCAAGTTAAGCTCCGGTTCTTTTTCACTCATCTCTGTTGTCATAGCTGAGAAATGTAGCATTGAGCCTAAAATGTTTCTCATGATGAATTATTAAAAATCTTCAACTGTCGGACAACCTTCTTGCGGTAGAAGGGTGTTTTGTTTTGTTTGTTTTGTTCCTTAAAAAAATTACCCCGTGTTTTGCTGTGAGGGGAGACAGCTAATGAAAAATGGCCCAGAATTATTGTGAAACAATTGTCTGTAGTGTAATCAAGTCTGTTTGTGCCCTGCAACTACTCCGGGATATAATGATACATGTATCATTAAGCAGCTGCTCTCGATGCCCGGGGAAACGGGTAGAAATTTGCACCTATTGTTTGCCTTTCTCCAGCCTCTTTCCCCCTGCATTACCCACATTCTCTCATCTCCCTTATGCTTTTTGGAATGGGACTGCAAAAATTTTGTGAAATACAATCATGTATCTTCACACATATACATGTATGCATATATATATACACAGACACAGATGTATCAGACATTCTTCCCTTTTCAAAAAGCAGCAATACAATCAAACACTGCATTCTTCTGGGAACTTTTTGTAATTATGGAATGTATAAAGTAAGCTTTTTAGGATGGTGATTTTTAACACAGGATGCACAAGACAAGGGAGGAGGTGTGACTAATGTTTAGTCCGAACAAGCTTCTAAAATAAAGCAATTATTCGTTGAATGGCTGCTAAATTTTATGTAGCACAAGGGCTCAAGTTTGATCTCTCTCTCCACTGGCCTGTCTTCCTGTGTGTGTGTGTGTGTGAGAGATCAGGCAATGTTAAATGGGGTTCAAACTGGCATTTTTAGCACCACAGTCCGCCAACCCAGAATCAGACAGAGTAGGACAGATTTGCCCAACACCCATCCTCATGAAATTAGAAAGCAACATCATTGGGTTTACAAGTGTCCACGTTTATTTTTCATTTTCTGTGATGGTTCCTCTAATACCAAGTGTTGCAGAAAGAAGCAACTTGGGAAGGAGAGGGACATAAAGCAACTCCGTTGGGAATAGATTCCCCTTTTTGGCACAGCATAAAATTTGTACATCACAAGATTTTCCAATGAATGCTTTGTATTTGCCTATATTCTCAATGTCATGATAGGTCCTGGATTAATTAAGAATATTTCATGTAACTAACATACAACTAAAATGTTTTATCCATTGTGCCATAAGCTTAATGTAAGCATTTAAATATATAAGCAACTGAAAGCAGTCATTTTAGTTTAGTGGATTAACAATGTGACATGTTTTTAATAACGGCGTTAAGATGATCCTGCCAGTGGACAGCAGTCAGTGTGATCCTTGTGCATAAATGTATTGGGGAAAAATTAGAATTTTCCTGGGGAAGATGGACCTTGTGCACTTTATATAGGTGTTTTGTATCTGCAGCAAAAGCACACCTATTACGTGTCAATGAGTGCCTTTTCATTTCTAGAGATGTGTGTCTAAACCAACACAATTTGTCTTTCAACCTTTTAAATGGTAGCCTGTTTAAACAAAGCATTTAGAGCTCTCCAACAGTACACACTGGAGACAACATGGGAGATAAGCAAGCTTTTACCTGATTTGTACCCTGCCTGGTGATTTTCAAATCTCTAGGTGGACAAATGGAAATCCTCCCAAAATGTAATTTAATTTTAATGCAGAATTCAATGTCGAGGGTGAAGAGGAAGCAGTGTTTTTCAGTGACATCCAGCTGAAGTACAGTTACATCCTCACACAGGCTCTCATTTAAGAGAGGGTGTTCGAACACATGCACACATCTAGTATCAAAAAGTATCACAAGAAATCCTATGTCACTATTATTATTTTTAAAATAATAATATGCAGTCATCAATTATGGAGCCATTAACCCAACCAAATCAAGGAAATATTTAGACTTTTAATACATATGAGTGAGAAAACCAGCTTTAATGCTTTTGGAAATCAGAGTGCTAAGGGACATTCTTTACATTGTAATATGAAGAGCAGAAAAGGAGGGGAAAGAGGTTGGGATGGAAAATGCTACCGAAAAAGTCTCTGTTCCAAAGGCGTACTACTCCTGGCCAAAGGAAGGTGTCTGTCTTTGGAGATTCAGTGTACCCTTCCATCACCCTCTGTTTATTCCAGAGAGCAAATTAGCCTCCAGTTCTGGTCAGCCATGCTTGGAACTTGATGTTCAGAGCGCCAGACTGCTCTAAGAAGCTAACTCTTTTTTTTTTTTTAATAAAAAAAATCTCCTTATTGGAATATAATTGCTTTACATTGTTGTGCCAGTTTTTGCTGTACAACAAAGTGAATCAGCTATATGTATACATATATCCCCATATCCCCTCCCTCCCGCAACTCCCTCCCACCCTTCCTATCCCATCCCTCTAAGTCATCGCCCATCATCAAGTTGATCTCCTTGTTTTATGCAACCGTTTCCTACTAGCTATCTGTTTTACATTTGGTAGCGTATATGTCATTACTATTCTCCCACTTCGTCCCAGCTTCCCCTTCGCCCCATGTCCTCAAGTCCGTTCTCTACAACTGCATAAGAAGCTAACTCTTTTTGCTGCCATTTTTTTTGTGGAGTGCTGATGGTTTCTCACATCTGTATTTTCTCTGACTCACCTTCAGGGCATCACTAAACACCCTCCAAGCACAGGAGGAAAAGAGATGCTAAGGTATCACCCATTGATTTTTTGTAAGGAAGTCTCTTTCCCTCTTATTTCAAAGTGTATCATTTCATTATCAGAACTCATTATCACTTGCTTGGAAATGTGCATGGGTGTCTAGGTCTCTGAGAAGACATACATGTGCTATATAATTAGAAGGATTAAAAATACTACCATATGTAAAGTAAGACATAAGTGAACTTAGAGCGTAGGAAATGTAGTAGCTATAGTCCTCCTACCTCAATAGTTTTTGGAAACCAGGTCTTCCAATAAAATTGTTGTACAAAGCTGAAACTTCAGGGAAAGTATGTACCTTAGCTGGACTCTGAGCCAAAGGGATGGTTTGAGCATCAAATTTCATAGACATTTTAGGAAAATCAAACTCCAAATTTGTGGCAAAAGTTGATTCACTGGAGGAATCAAGGGACTCATCATAACTCAGTAGATTTGAGGCTTTATTGATGGAGTGAAGCTTTGATATGTGTGACTCCAATAAATTATAAAAAAAGATGTGGGGAGAACAATCTGCCAATATCCTCATTGATTATATTTGTCCATCATGTCCAACTCAGAGAAAAGGATACAGTGTCTAGAATGGACCTCAACCATGAGCCCCACCACATCAATATTTCAGTATTATAATCGAATTCAGGAATTTACTACAATGATAAATTTCAAGAGAAAGAAAAATAGCAAAGTGTGCTAGTTGAAACGTATCCGTATATTTCCCAAAATTACTGAATAGTAGCAGAACTGGACTATGTGCCCTGAACCTACCCTGACCTAATCCTCTCTTTCATTCACCCAAAATCTAGGTCCAAACTATAAAAGTGAAATAATTAAGGGCAGGTTTTAATGGCCTCTTTTTTCCACCAGCCTACTGAAAGAAGAGGGAGCCCGGTGCCAAACTAGCTGGAATGCCATTCAGATGTTAGTAGAAAGATCTTAACGCTGAGATGCACGAACATTCAATCTTTTGTGGTTTGTGGGAATGGAAAAACAAACACCAAATAAGTCCTGGTATTTGGACCACAGCAGTGGGGGACATTTAGAAAATTCTCCAAAGAAGGCAATTTGGCAAAGACCAAAGAGCTCAAAGCAGCTAGCCTGGGAACCTGGTATACTTGTGGCAGAAAGTGCCATCAGAAAGACCTCGTTCTCATCATGGAATTCATCGCGTGTGGTCCCAAACGAAAAGCTGTATCTGTAGACAAATGGTGCATTTCAGAGAAATTACATCTGCTATAGCTATGCAAGAGTTTCAATCTAACTCACCTAAGAAATCATGAATTTTAGTACTTTTCCACACAATCAATAAAAATTGTGGGAAGTGGAACTTGGGACTGCATATTAATCTTGCATCCAGCTCCTTGCTAGCTTTCAAAAGCAACTATTCATCTTGTTGTGCTTATAGGAGTGATTTGTTTCGTCTGTACACTCCATGTACAGCTAAATATAAAATCAACTTCTATTTAACCAAGTGGACTAACAGCATGAGGCCCATCAGGATAGCCTACAACCTTGGTATAACACTGCAAATGCCTGCCACGTGTCAGCACTGCAGCCAGACCATTAGAACGTTGCTTAATAATGAACCCTGATTGATAGGTCAACTAATAGGAATTTTCTATCTTAAACTGCTAACAGATCTGGCTCAGGTTTCTTTTCCAAATGCTATAACAAATATTCTGCCTTGTGTTGAAGTGCTTCAATGATTTAATCCACTTATTGGAAATCGAGTTAAAATTATCCATTAAGCAAATGACTCATTCTCATTCAGCGAAATGAGGAGTGTAAATGAACTTCACCTTTTACAGTAAGCGAAGGCTGCCATGGTATGTGTTTTACAGGTCTTCATCCATCCTTCTGTGACTGCCTTCCATAACGGAGCTTAGACCCTTGGTAAGTATGAAAATAGATGGAAACGCTGGATGCCTCCCTCAAAGAGTCTGTTTCATTTGATATGGATATTATTTTCTACTTTCAACCCTGGAGCAATCACGGAGGGGAAGAGAAGATCACAACTATTGTCACCTCTCCAAACACCACCTGGGCTTTTTAAACCCACCACGTCTCTCATATGCTCTAATTTGTAGCATAATCACCCACTGTCACCTGCACATTCATGTACGAGGAATTAAAAACCTCACAGTCAGTTCTTGACCCTCACACACCAAAAGTCTGTGGGAGTTTACGTGGCTGTTTAGATTTAATACGCTATGGGGGGGTGGGTAGTTCAGGAGGCTCTTTATACAGAAAATAATACAATAAAAGCAGTACTTAAAAAATGGCGATCTGACCCCACTGGGCTGGTTTTCCTAAAGAGAAAATACCAGAAGCAAGGAGATCATCTAGACGGCAATCTAGCTGTCCCTTCTGGAGAGGGGTACTCATCGTTTCATCTTTTCTGCTCTCATCCTCACATCATGCTGCACTGTGACTGCCACAGGCAGAGAAAGAGTCACTAGTGGAAAGCTGCTTTCATGGGGGCTTAGAGTCTAGCAGGGGAGCTAGAGCTTAAGTAGGCGAACAGAGAAAACAAATAAAACAGATTATATGAGGCTCTAGAGGAAATAAACGTGCTGATACGATAGAGAAAGCATCTGTGGAGGTGCCAGTGAATTGAGTCCCAAAGGTAGAGAATGAATCAGCTATGGCCAGGGGTGGAGAAAGAATTCTCCAAGCAGTGGAAAGAGCTGAGTCAGGAAGATGACTGTTGTGCTGCAGCAACAGTAGGGAAGTTCCTGGGGCTGACAAAGAATGAGGAGAACAGTGGTACGGAAGGAAGTTTGGAGAAATAAGGCACGACTTCAATTATGTAAGACCTTGCAGACCTAACAGTAATGGAAGGCTATCGGATGGGTTTGAGCAGAAGAGTAATACGACTTCACTTGTGTCAGAAAAGGATTTTTCTGGCTGCTGTGTAGAGAAGCTCAAAGAAGAAAGCAGAGCAGCAATCTAGACAAGACATGGAATAAGCATACGGCAGAAAAATTCAGCAACTCAAG
Source organism: Hippopotamus amphibius kiboko (assembly GCF_030028045.1). NCBI lineage: Eukaryota > Metazoa > Chordata > Mammalia > Artiodactyla > Hippopotamidae > Hippopotamus > Hippopotamus amphibius. The sequence goes on along the minus strand of NC_080196.1, from coordinate 6,220,077 downwards.
CCAGACCAAGATTGCAGAGGTCTAGAGAAGTGAGTAGAGAGGTGAACGTAGTAAGAGTTCAGGGCTGCAGCAACTCTGGAAAATGTTAATGGGTGGTCAGAAATTCCCTAAGGTCAAACAGCCAGGGAGGCAAGAAGATAAATAAGAGCTGTCCACGGGGGAGAAGATTCCTGGGCTCCGCACATTAAGAAAGCAGGGACTCCAAGCACATTAAAAACAAGCATCTAATATTTTACAGCATGCTTAAAGTTACATACATATCACCTACTTGAATCCTCACAACAGCCCTGCCAAGTAGATACGATGGTTGTCATGCTTGCTTATAGGTGAAAAAAGACAATGAAAGAAATAGCCCAACCATACCATCATGGAAAGGCAGCTGTGAACTATTTCTCTTGCTAGATCGTCAAGGACTGGAAACATGTCTTATTCCTGCAGAGGGACTTGCCTTGAATACAATACGTGACAAACCCGTAGTTGTTGGTGATGAACCAGAGAAAGAGGGCTGAAATGAGGATGGTCCTTGATGGTTTAATGAGGGGATTGAATCACAGTAACTCCTTTCCACTCTGTGGAAATTCCAGCAGTTCTCAAATTGTGGTCCCCAGCCTAGCAGCAGAAGGATCACCTGGGAACTTCTTAGAAATGCAAGTTCTCGGGTCCTACCCCAGACCTACTGAATCAGAAACTCTGGGCATGGGAACCAGCAGTGTGGGTTTTAACCAGCCCTTCGGGTGATTCTGATGCTGGCTCCCATTTCAGAACCACTGGTCAAGTCCATTCTCTTTTTTTTTTTTTTTTTGACACACAGGCTTGGTTGCTCTGCGGCATGTGGGATCTTCCTGGCGCTGGGATCGAACCTGTGACCTCTGCATTGGTAGGCAGATTCTTAACCACTGCGTCACCTAGGAAGCCCCAGTCCATTCTCTTAACAAAGAAAATGGAGAGAGAAGAGCGCCGGGAGTTGAAAAAAGAATGGAAAATCAGAGGCTGGATATGCAGAAACATCAGCACACAGGAATACTAGAAGATATTAAAAAAAGAGAAAGAGAAAAGGAAGCGTTTCGGAAAGAGAGAGAAGCCCCTTCTTAGTGCCTTCGTGGACCTCGGTGGTCTTCAGGTCCTATTGGCAGCATTTGTGGTTAGGCCATGTTCAAATGTTTTGACCGCACTGGTTGCCTTGTGGAACAGGCATCTGCACCCTTTAAAAGAAAACAGAAAGGAAGCAAGATAAAATCTCCTGCAGCTGGATTTGTAACACATGCTCCTGCTCCTCCCATCCTTGACAGGGGTTGCATACTTGGCTTGAACCTTGAACTAGACCGATCAAGTTCTATCTCCCAGAGCATAAGGTTGAACTGGGAACAAAGAAATAGTAGGTGGCCTTTCTGTTCCCTTGAACTAAGAGACCTAGAAAGCTTGGTACCACAGCGGCTACATGAATGCTGTATGTAGATATATCCAAGAAAACAACTCCCCCGTGGAGGGGGCGAAAGGAATCCAACGCACATTTAGAAATCAGTTGGCAGTTGTGTGGTTCCTGTGACATCTCTGTTTCTGGTTCCACCTCCTATCCTCGGATTCTGTGAGCTGTTCCTGTAGAGTTCCAACAAGTTCTCCATTTTCACTTGTTAGAATAGTTTTCTGCTCTTTAATGCCAAAGGATTCCTGTTACCTGGGAGCCAAATACCTAAAGTTTTACACCTATGTCAACATGTATTTTAAAAGTCATATGGAAGCCTGCCTGATGAAGAAGAGGGAGACCCATGTCGTTTTGCCACAGAAAGAAAGTGCTCACACCTTTGTCTCAGCACCTACCTTTATGTTCAGTTTTACGTCACTCCAAAAGCAGTAGTTGTAAAAAAAGAAGAAAAAATAGATTCTAATAACTTTTCTCCATCCCTTATTCACGTGAGAGTTGAAAATGGCCTAAGCTAATAATAAAGCTTCCAAATTTCCATTTCTTGAGCAGAACTTGAACACACCTGGAGCTCTCTTTCAAGTTAATAGGAGCCCCAAATGTAAGCTGGCTATGCAAAGCGGCACAGAAAGCTGGCATCCCAACACAAGTGTTCTCCGTATGCGAGCCCTTGGAAGGTGTGGTAGAGCAAGAGTGAGGTGTTAATGCTTAATGTTCAATTTCCTTCTTTAGTAGACTCAAACTGTACCCACATGGTCTCATAAAAGGCTTAATTCACATTTCTCTGAAATTGCAAAGGCAGGATCCTTAATTATCTGACATATGGAAAACCCTGCATAAAACCAAAGCAAATTGTATTTTAGAAGTGAGGATAATGGATTAGGAAGGTCAAGATTAGCATTTTCTAACTGAACACATATTTAGGAAAATGTATCCCGATGGTTTATTTTTCTAAACATCTTCCAAGAGCCCTTGATGCTTTTCTGCTTCTAAAAGCCTGACACATTTGTCATGCACCCAGCCACCTACGCATGTATATCAGTCCCATCAAAAATAGCTTTCCTTTTCATTGAACTGTAAAGTTTCCTTGTAGGTAGAAGTCCTGGTTTCACAACTCCAAACACAGGTGGATGACAAAATTGGAAACATTCCATAAACTTTAAATTGCATCCCTACAACTGTCACTATAGTTGTCCTTTATTCAATGTATTTCAAGGTATCTTTATTAAGCATCCGCCATCTGCCAAGCATAGAGCTCATTGATCACTTTATGCCTAAAGAGGAGATGAAGAAAAATGAAAGAGAGCCTAAGAGTGTAAAAATAAGCTGTGGTAGCAGAGAGGAGGAGCAGTGCAAGAACACCTTCATGGGGCTAAAAATGAGGAATAGCATGTATTTTCATTATCACATCACTGTAAATCTTTGAGACTCTGGATGCATTCAAGTGGCTGAGCATCCATGGATGTTTCAGGAACCTCGTGCACACTCGTGCATTTAAGAGTGTTTGGTCAACACTTTTGGTTTGGTCAATATTCTTAAGAAACCAAATGTCAAAGGATAGAAAATATCCTACTTGGTAATTAGGATAGTAGTAATATTTATTTTTAAATGGATGGGTAGTAGTAAATCTTAACAGTAGAAGAAATGAAATGAGCAGACATTATGTCAGCATTCTGCAAAAAAAAAAAAAAAATCAAACAACTTTTTCATTAGTGGCCATAGAAATGAGTATAGTGTACATGTGTGCACCTGTGTGTGAGATGAAGGTAAGTGGACGGTTAAACAAATCACCCCAAAGAGCTTGCGTCAAGTGTTCAATGTCTTTAAGTCTCATATTTTGAGACTTAATGAGCAGGCAGGAGGGGAGGTTTGTGTAGAATGGTCAGGGGGATAGCAATGGCAACAGTCAAGTGGACCAAAGGTCCCGGGGCCAATGTGTGTCGTTCTGGCAGTCAAGTGAGAGAGCTTCGTTTTCAAGTCTGTCTGTGCATTTGTTGCAGAGAAGGAGAGGAGAGGGCGGGCGGGCCATCTGTGCAGCTACAGAATAAACAAGGCACTGTTTCTGGGAGCATCAATGTTACCCCAAATTTGGAGATTTGTATTGTAACCCACTTAGCATGATTCAGATAAAATATGAGACAAAGATATTGAACATTTGAGTGATTTGTTTAACCTGCCACCTACCACCATCACACACACACACACACACACACACACACACACACACACACACACACACTATTCTAGTCTAATTTCCAGGGCCACTAATGAAAAATTTGTCTGTTTTTTCCTTTTTTCTTTTTGAAGAATAGTGGCATAATTAATGGGATATCTTGAGAATATTAATGTGACTACTCAGCACTAAGATTAACGAAAGGTGAATGAGACTAGAAACAGAATATGCAGGAAAATTTTCTGTAGTCTAGATATGGGAAGAAACAGACATCTATGTGAGAGGTGGCAGTGATTATAGCAAAGGAAGATCCACAGGACTTGGATTTAGATTCCTTAGGGAGAAGTAGAAGAATGCTGAAAGTAGGTCCAAGATTTGGGGCTTTGTTGCTTAAACCTTGCTCCACTCTTGGAAGTCTGCCCACATTGCTTGCAAAACTCTATTCCATTTCTGTTCCACTTCTTTTAGCTGTCTGATTTGTGCTCAGGGATCTGCCTTGGAAAGTTTCTGATGCTTTGTTCACTGAGATACATTTTGAAAGGTTGTTATGAAAGATCAGTCTGATGAACAGATCTTCTGGAACCTCCTTAGATTTCATGCCTTCCTCTTTCAGCCTCCTTGGTTCAAAGAGCAAAAATTGAGCTATTTTGTTTTGTTTCTCACTATGACAGGAGGAGCTATTGGAGCACTAAAAGGAAACATCATTCAGGCTCTTTGGGACCCAGGTATTGAGCTTTGGAATCGCTCGGATGCCCAGGGACTCTGAGGCAAAGCCTCAACTCTGGACCGCTTGAGCTTTCCAGCTGTGTGCAGCCACTTGCAGCCTCCAAAAACTTTCAAAGTTGAAACTTACCAGATGTTATTCAAGTTTTCTTCAAGGGAGTAATTCTATGCTTAATACAAGTTAAAAATGCAGGTCATGGTAATAAATAAAGTAACAAGGTTGGAAGAGAGAAAAAATGGGAGGATGTGGGGATAACTGGAGTGAAGAGAAGCTCAAATTCTAACATGTTAATTTAGTGAGAAAATTTCTTTTGTAGTTAGAGGTCGCTAAACCTTCCATAGCTGCAACATTTTCTTCCTACCAACAAATTTAGCATTGGTCTCCTGAAGTGCTTTCCATGGAGTGGCACGAAGCCACGTAAACCAAAGCCATGGTGAGCTATTCCAACATGAGACAGCTATTTGGGCTTCTTGGTGAAGAATGGTTAATATAATTAGGATCCATTTCTAGTTCCTGGCATGCCAGGCCAGGGGCAGAGGGCACTTTTCCGAGTAGGGAGAGGAAAAGCCAAAGGCAACTATTAGAAGAGACTATTATACAATTTTGAACTAACATATGGAATCAATAGCCAACATGAGCAGCTGTGCTCCACTGTGGAAAAGCCTGAAATAGGGTAGTCACATTGTAACCAATAAAACGAATTATTAACTAAAAGAGAAAGTGTGTGTGTGGAGAGAGGGGCTCCAAAGAGGGATTAAGACATGCATTTACTCTCAAGGAATAGAGGACCACGAAACAGAATGGGTCATGGTTTTTTTCTTGATTGACAGTAGGAACGTAGGAGAGCCAGAGTCGGAGAAAAGGTCTGGAACCAGGGTGACGTGGTTAATTTCAGGCTCCAGTCCCACTGGCAGCGCAGAACACTCCCCCTGCCCCAAATCAGAACGAAGCATAATGAGACTTTGCTAAGACATCGCGAAATACCCTAAAGTTATGCATGAGGGGAGAGAAAGTCCGAAATAGGAGAAAGGACCTATGCTATCTAAAAACAGAGTCATCTGTTTCTTATGAACTCAGATTTGACCACTGACACATTTCACTGCTGACGAAGAGAAACAGACCCTGATGGATGCTGCCAAAATGAAACATTAGTTTTGCGTATTTTATTTATTCACGTGAACATTCATTTGGGAATCAAGTAGCTTGGGTTATATTTCCTCTGTGTGCCACGACTTCTGAGGTATGGTCTCATCCCAAGAGGCTTACTCACTCTCTCCAAGTTGCCATCTGGAAAACAGAAATAAAATACCTCTAAATAACCAGGCAAATTTACTAGGGCAGCAAAGACAAATATAGGAAGCTTTCTAAAGTATTATAGATTTCGTAAAAGGGAACTGAATATACTTTTCAAACATTATATGCATTATTTCTAGGAATAATGATGTGTGTATACACCATCTTTGATTCTTTTGTAAAAATAGTGCTTTTCTTCTTTATTAGCGTGTTAAAGAACTGCTCTTCTCTTTTGAAAATAGTGCTTTTTTTCTCGATTAGTGTTAAATAACTGCTATTCTTTTTTTAGAACAGTTTTTTTTCTTTATTAGAGTGTTCAAAATAATTTGCCTTCTTTCATGGTAAAACCTACTCAAAGCATTTGCGTGACTTGTGTCTGCTCAGTGGGCTACGCTGTGAACTTCCTAGTCATTTTATGTGCCTTTTGAGCAAGACTCATGGCCATGTAAACCAAGAACTCTCCCTCCAATGAGACCATGTTTTTTCTTTTACCAAATGGGGTACTTTCCTCGCTCAAACAAGCAGAAAGCTCTGCACCTGTGTTTAAAAACTCTGTAAAACTCAGAGTTTGTAATCACACTCCTGAGTGAGAGAACATTGCCCGTGTACCAGGGCATCTGTGATCCTCTCCATCAATTTCTCTTGGTTTCTTGCCTGAAGCCATCAATGAGGAACCTCATAAGCCCGAAAAATACTCAGCACCAGAGCATCAGTAAACAGGTTGCTAAAAAAATAATTGAAATTCCCATTTCCACTGCCCATTCAGCAACTTTGTTTGCACATAATTACTCTTCATTGTGCCCCTCTGAGGCATGGACAGGGCACCCAGTAGCCACACAATTTTATAGGGAATTAAAACATGGCCATCAGATCATAAATTACTTAGAGTTAAAGGCATGAGTAGTCCAGGTCATAGAAAGATTCGAATTGACAACTTCAGACTGTGATTCTTGTCCTGGAAACACACTGTGCCTGGGTCTTCAAGGCCCTTGTGAGATGCTCAGTCCTTTTCACCTTTACCGTTAGGGCGAAGGATGCACTTACTAGTTTGAACAGTATTCGATCCCTTATTATGGCAAAATAGCTGCAGGCCCTGCCGTCCTTGAGGAGAGTGTCCTGAAGGATGAGACCCAGATAAAGGGTTCTGGCCTGGGAATCTGAAATGAAACAGCCCCAGGATAGGATAATAACACCCCGACAAGAGGCCCAGGTCATATTATTATCTCTGTCTTTGCTATGAAAATAGCTTATTATTACTTGAACTAGAGATGTGAGGGGATATGGGTTAAGCTTTAGTAACGACTGACTCTGCGGGGCATTTTGCATTGAGTTTATGAAACTCCTCAATGTTGCATATTTCCCTGTCCCACTTCACACCTAAAGAGTTCAAAGATCAGTGCACAACGTGTCTGTAAATCAATAATTACTATGCAAGACGTTAATCCATGTGGGGGCTCTACAAATAAAGAGTCTAATTGTATAGTATTGAACATTAATGGCTATTCTTTTTTTAATTTAAATTTTTACAAAGCCCAATAATTACTAATTTAATTTTTTAAAAAACTTGATTATTTTGAAAGAGGCAATTTTTTTGAGGATAGAGAATTTTCAATGCTCTATTATCCTAATTGGATTTTCCTCTTGTGGCACGTTAGGTGTTTTGTTCATACAAAACAACACGTATCAAAGAGATACGTGTATTATCTTGAGAAACTTTATTTTACGTCATTTAAGTAATAATTTAATTTTATCACGGGCCAAACTTTATCATTGGCCAAACTATTATAGGCTTAGGCTCTGAATATTTATAGAATTTCACTCAACACATTCAGCATTTATTGAGCACTCACTGTGTACATGTCTCTATGTTTAAAGCTGTGACAGATACATTGATACAAAAAAAGGGGGACATCCTCTCTGTCTTCAAGAATTATTTTAACTGTAAGAAGAAATGACACATTCACAGGCTTACAGTTAACGGTGAGTGATTGAATGTGCACATTTAATCTTGCTCCCTCATGAAAACCCACTAAAATTATAGTCAAGGAATTTTTTGAAAGGACAGGAAGAATAGGAGGGAACCAGGAGTGGGAACAAAGGAAGCTAGAAAGCAGATGATGAGGTGACGAGTAGTTTGACTTAGCTGAATCTTAAGCCAGCAAAGAGGAAAGCCAAGCACTAATAACATTTGCAACACAAAATACCCAAATGTTTCAGGGGTTTTTGGTACCAAGAACCTCTGAAAATAAGGTTAGAGATGGTTCTGAAATAAGAAGAAATGACTCATGATGCTTACAGAGCAGTTCCAGCCCCTAATACTAGTCTCCTGTCAGATTTTTGTTAGAATTCTCTACCTCCTCTCAGCACAGCAGAACACTGGAGATTTATTCCCTGGAGAGAGTGAGGTAGGGTCCCTGTTTGGATGACTAAGACACAGTTGGTAGCAGAGTTGATGGTTGATGGCAGAAAGCTTAGAGTGAAAAGGGAACGTGTGCTCACTGGGTGTGCAGGCTTCAGCCTGAGAGAGGAGGAGCCAGGTCTTTATCATCCAGCCTGGGGGCTCCATGGGGGAATCTGAGACCCCAAGAGAGTGGCTCTCAGAGTTGACAAGCTCTGCCCACGTGATCATAGTTTTCCATTTAATTCTCATTTATAAAGATTAAAATAATAATGAAGTTTCACACATATTAGAGGAAACCCACTGACATAAAAGTTGGAGACATGCATACAGGGAAACAATGACCTGGAGGAAACTGAGATTGTGCAAGCAGAAGAAATTCTTCTCCCTGAAAGCTATTGTTAATGCCAGAAAGATTCAAATATGTATATGGCACGTAGGAAACCAGAACAGAATGCTATTTAAAAGGGACAACAAGGAAACAAATTTTTAAAGTGCCCCACAAATTTTACATGTTCATACAAAATTAGTCAAACTTTAAAAATTCAAAAAAGAGTTTTAAGATAGTTAAAGAATTTCTACAAAGTAGAAAAGAAAGGCAAAGAGGGGGAAGAATGGTAGAATAAAAGATAATAATATTAGAGAACCAGCTCAGGAAATCCAATAACTCAAAAACTAAAGCTTCCATATATATAAAACAACAACAAAAAAAAAATGGAAGGAAAAAAATTATCAATATAACAATTAAATAATGTTTTCCAGAAGTGAACGGCACAAATTTTCTAGGTAAAAAGGCTTACAAAGCCTCCAGGACAAAAAATATAAAAGAATAAACAATTTGGTGGATTGCCATGAAACTTATGGTATTAATGGGGTAAAACAAAATCCCAAAAACTTCCCAGGAGGAAAAAATAAAGTCACCCAAAAAAGGTTCAGAAGTCAGAGTAGCCTTGCAGTTCTCTTGATGGCAATATAGAAGCTAGACAATAATAAAACACAACACTTTCAAAACTCTAAAGCAGAATGATTTCCAACCTAGAATTCTATACCCAGGAAAACTATCCATCACATGTAGGACAAATAGAAGTTATTTTCATGCACGGAAGCTCAATAACTTGCCTGGCATGCCCCCTTTCTGAAGAAACTAGTAGAGCTTATAATCTACCCAAACGCAGCAACTAAATCAAGAAAGAGGCACAGCGTGGTGGATGGGTCACAGCATGAGATGGGAATTAGACAGTTTACTCCCTGCTACATTACTAACATGGGCAAATTGCTTTACGTCTATAAACCTGGGTTTCCACTTCTGTGAAATAGAGATGAGGGTAAATAACACAATGTGGTCATCGTGAGGATAAAGCAAGATAGTAGACAGTGCTCCCTACTCCTTAATTGAGTTGATAGGTTGTGAACATTGATGATGCCAGCTCATCCCTGTTTCTTTTCATGAACCTCTCTTTTAATGTCCTTTGATGATTATTAATTTATCAGGAAAATTCCTCTCGTATGCGTTATATCCATTTACCCCTCAAAACCCTGTTTCACATTGAAGTTATATCTCAACCTATCATGTGGATTGTACTCAAAAATGCCGCTATATAAGGGAATCTCTTGAAAGTATGTTTCTTTAATAAGGAGGGTCATTTATGTTTTAAAAATATTATAGATGAAATCTTATACTTTAACCAGTGTTGTTTTGTTTTTGTTATTATGTTCCAGATTCTTCTTGTTTTCAAGGACAAAGTCCCCAGTATATATTGCACAACAAGCACTCCCACCAGCTTCATATTTCTTTCAATGTCTTTTATTTACTGAAAATATTATGAAACATCACGCTCAGAGCTGAATACATGTTTCCGTTACCCTTCCTTCCTTTTTAATTTTTTTTTTCTGGAGCCTACTTTGATATTGGAAATGAAAATTTAATAAAAAATATACAAAAGCCAATGTGTTTTTCAAGGAAATTTAATCTACATGTTCTGATTCATTTCCATGTAAATCATCAAACTGTTACTTTATGGGAACCACTTGAAATCTAAGGAGACTCCTGTGCCATTTAAGCTTTATTTTATTTTTATTAGAAAGTGCACTCTCTGTTGCCTAATATAAATTTGCCCTGAAGTTTAGGATAAGCCTCATTCTGCTGCCCGAATGGGTTCTAAACTGAGGATGGCGTGCGTGCTTCTTCCTCACGTGATTCCAGACCACAGTTTGCAATTCATGATGGTATGAATTTCCCTTGGTGAGCCTTTTCCTCTCACTTGACGAGTGAATACCCCTTCCAAACATAGGACGTAAGCTAACAGTGAACTCCTTCTTTTGTCTTTGTTTTGCCAGACGCTAGAACACAGACACATCCTTCACTCTCTTGATAAACACTCGGTGTCACTCCCTCCTTCTTGGGAGGTTGGAGCACAGTATTGGTCCAGCGAGGGACTCAGGAGTTCCTTAGGACACCAGCAGGGATACCTGGCTACTGTGAGTGCTGAAGAACTGTCTCCTCTGAACAGACACACCTTCCTCCCATCTTTAGGGTCCTGGGTTTTTTTTTTTAATTAATGAATTAATTAATTAATTGACTGTGTTGGGTCTTCATTGCTGCACATGGTCTTTCTCTAGTTGTGAGGAGCAGGGGCTACTCTTCATTGTGGTGCACGGGCTCCTCATTGCCGTGGCTTCTCTTGTTGTGGAGCGCGGGCTCTAGGCATATGGGCTTCAGTAGTTGAGTCACATGGGCTCAATAGTTGTGGCTCACAGGCTCTAGAGTGCAGGCTCAATAATTGTGGCACATGGTCTTAGTTGCTCTGTGGCACGTGGGATCTTCCTGGAGCAGGGATCGAACCCATGTCCCCTGCATTGGCAGGTGGATTCTTAACAACTGCACCACCAAGGAAGTCCAGGGTCCTGGTTTTAGAACACCCCACTACTGTGCTTCTTACTCTTCCACCATCCCAGGGGCTCAGTAAGAGGGACTGGTTTCTCCAAAGTTATTTGTAAATAAAGCAAAATTCAGAAGCACATGCACTCCCAGAGACCAACAGAGTCTACCTTTGAACGTGGAGGTGTTCAAAGCACTGAACTGTAGGAATTAGAGCGTAGAGCTGCAAAGGCTCCTTGACTTCAACTCTAACTAGATCATTCATCCTCACTGCCTCAGTTTCCCTCTTAGTAAAAAGCCTTCTTATTCTTTTTGTCTCATTTTAAATGCTTTTATTATATCTTTAAAAATAATAGTAATACTATTTTTATGCTGCTTAACGATTTCTTAAAAAAATCTCCTATATTTATTATTACCCTATTGTTTAGGAGAATCTGAAAAACTGTTTCCAATATAAGCTGGCCTAGTCAGCATTTTACCTATTGAATATCTCCAAGTTTTGCTTTTGGATTTGTGATGTACAATGATAATTGAAGAATGTCAAATATCCTCTGCATCACCAAATGGTGCTAGTATATTCAGTTCAGTTTACACTGAGTGTATTTTATTATATGCTAATTTTTTGAAAATTGGAAACCACAGGGGCTCCATGTAGTAATTCTCTTCTTAAACAGGATTTTGGATTAGGTAGATCTTTCCATTTTCCTGTGACTGTTATTCCTGTGCTGCCTTAACAACAACAATAATAATAATAGTGCTTGCTGATATTTGTGGAATATTTAACATATCCAAGGCCCTGAGCTGAGGTGTGTCACAGGTCTGTCACAATATGCTGTGATGGTTACTATTTTTCAGTTTTCTTTCACAGAAGACAAAAATGAGTCCTGCAGCAGTTAAGCAATCCCATAGTTTAAATCATTGCTCAGCAAATATTTTCGACACCCCACCTGTACATGGACAGAATGTATTTCCTCTGCACATTGAAGCTGAACTTGGTTTCAGAACCTGCTTTGCAACAGGGAAAGCTAGGCATGGAATGTGCTGTCACAGGGGACCTTGTTGTCCTCTTGGGTATCTGCCATTGCAACAGGGCAGAACTCAAACCCAGGCATGTGTCTATACATCTTGCACACTTACCGTGCACTGATGAGACTGTGCATTCACAGCAGTTTACATACAGCAATTCATTCAAGCCTTACAACAAGCCCATTACACAGATGAGGAAAGCGAGGCTGAGTAGGTTAAATTACTCACCAGTTTATACAGCTATTAAGGGTGGAACTGGCCTTTGTCCCACAGAGTCTGGCTTCAAAGTACACCCATTAACAACGATGTTGCTGCCCTTAGCTTGTTTTCTCTATAAACAAAAAGGCCTATGGAAGAAAACTAAGAGTTGCTTTAAAAACCGGATCAGAGTATAACGTGTTCAAGCCCAAATCTGATCCTTTTTAGATGGAAGTCACTCTGAACCTCAACCTTCTCATCAGTAAAATGGTGACAGTACACAGCACTGAGGGAGGTTTAGAAAAATAATTGAGATTATGCAAAACAAATGTCCAGCACATACAAAATATCGTAACTGTTATTATTGTATCAGTGCAATTCACTCGAGTAAAACCCTAGTGCAGAGTGCCCTGCTAATCCAGAGACTTGATTATGCTACAGGGCAAACTCTCCTCCCTCCCAAATGAAGGAAGCAGGTATCCTTTTGTGCCCCAGTCCGAGATTTACAAAAGGGCTTAACTCTGTTAGGAACCATTGAGAAATCCGATTGTGAATTTCCATTCTTTCTTTGACCGAGCCGGCTCCCATGGCCGTGTTATCTGTGCTTTCAGCAACCCATTACAGACCAGCCAGTGCATCTGAAAGTTCTCTGACTCAATCAATGAGCTTGTTGCCATGGCAGGCTAACACGAGGTGCCATTGATGATGGCTTGATTTCCTCTCGCATCTGAAGTGGAAAGGGAGAAGACAGACTAAATGAAATCCCATCCATCTTAATGAAATACAATTATATTCTCCTTATTAATCATTTAAGAATCAATATGTCTCTTCTTGGTGAACCTCACCAGAATTTGTCATTCCACGCCAGGCCTCAATACATCTTGTCTTGTAGTGATTTTTATAAGTTCAGTCACCTGTGTCCCAGGGTAAATAACAGTGTTTTCTTGTACTGCAGGGAGAGGGCAGGAGCAGTAATGACAGGGTGGATCACAGAAATCCCCTCTGAATCTTAAGTAGCCAGCCGAATATTGCCTCCGAGTGCATCATGTAAAATGTATCTTGCTTTATTTTTAAATAGCATGAAGGGAAATAGATTACCTTAGAAAGGGGCTTATTCTAGTACCGTCAAGTGGGAAAACCTCTTGGATTTACCCACTGAATGCTATCATCCTGCATAGACTTATCAACATATTATATGCATATATGTGGTCGTATAGATATATAGATAGATCTAGACATAGAGATATAGAGATATAGAGAGAGAAATGAGAAAGAATTCCTAGATTCCAATTTATAGTCTGTTTTACTTTACATAGAATGTATCAACTTAGCATTTTATTTTACACGATTCACCTATAAAAATTGCTATTGTTTCCATTTTCAGAATATGAATTATGAAGCTAGAACTGAACTTCATGTATTCTGTAGCCACGTAACAGCTCTTGTTTAATTAATGAGAACCAAGAAAAAGAGAAGTGGAAAAAAATATATAAAGAGAAAGAAGCCAAGACAGGAATTCAAGCAAGCAGGAGAGAGAAACAAGTGGAGAAAAACAGATTATCTTAAAGCTTAAACTGGTTTCACGAGTGAGATATAAGTGGTTCTGTTTCACCAGGGGATTTTTGTTATCCATGCTTATTTCAAGTATTCCTCAACCTTCCTTAATGAGGAATTGTATAATCTGAAAAATTTGCAAAAAACTGCGGAGTCTCTGGGTTTATATGTATGTGACCAGGTTAATAGGGCTTGGATAGCTTTCACGCTTAGTTCCCTACTATCTACAGATCTAGTTTTATCTACATCTTTATCTTTATAGTAATGTAATAGTCTTAAAAGGACTAAATTCCTTTTTTTATGATAAAAAAGAAACTACAATAAAATAATCTCTTCTGTTTTCACACTTGGAGCTTTCCATGAAAAAGAAAGATCTGAAAAATAAGAACTTCACAAAAAAGCATCCTTTTGTGTTGCTGTTTCCTCAGAATTGCCCTCCTTGAACAAATAAATGTAGCCGCTGAAGCATGAGGTCAGCACACCTGAAGTCTATAAACTTCGAGGTCAGTGATTTCAAAAAGTAGCTGAAAAATCCAAAAAGATTGGTGCCGTTGGTTCAGCTATAGCCATGGCTCTGGTAGGCGACTTTTATAGGTTCCCCCAGTGACTCTGAGGGTCTGTGAAATGCTTGTCCCCCTTTCTCCTCCAGTAGTCTCTGTTTCAAAAGCATCAGAACTGGCCACACATCAGCCCTAAGCTGTCAGGGAGAATTCATTAAATTCAATTATATATTGTTCCAATAATGTTCCTAATCAAGGGTGAAATCCAAGAAATACGTGAATAAAACAACACAATGCCTTTAATCTTCCGATCATGTGCTGTACCACATCCCCTCTTTGCTACAAATCTGAGGTTTCCATCCTTCTCTGGTTTTCCTGACCACAGCTCCTAGGCTCAAAAATTCTCTTCCACAGCTGTCTCTCGAATCCATTCTTATAATAAAAAATCCAGAGTCACCTAGATGAGTATGAAGAACAAGTTTCTTTTGTTCAAAAGCAAGGAAGTAAACGAAAGAAGAGAAGGTCTTGGGAGAGGCATCTACCATCTGTCCATATCTAGAATGCTCCCAACTCTCCTCCTGGAAGCTTTCTTGAGTTTTTTTGAACAACAACAACAAAAATACCGAAAACCTGAGTTCACCACAGCCTTCCTATGGACAATCTAGAGAAATCTTTACAAAAGAGACTTGGAAGAAGTTAAAAAGGGAGACAGAATTGTCTTCGGCTTCAGTGATCCCAAGAACACACCTGGAATAACCGTGAATTCCAGCGGGGCTTACAGGGAATGCCTGCAAACAGAGAGAGTTGAGTGAAACCCTATCAGTAGAGAGTGAAATGCAAAGTTACCAGTAAAGAAAATGACATGTTTACAAAATACACATTTATTTATTTAAATTGAAGTACAGTTGCTGTACGATATTATCTAAGTTACAGGTGTACAATATAGGGACTCACAATTTTTAAAGGTTATACTCCACGTATGGTTATTATAAAATATTGGCTATATTCTCTATGTTGTACAATATATCCTTGGAGCTTATTTTATACCTAATTGTTTGTACTTCTTTCCTCCCCTGCCCCTCTCTGCCCATTCTCTCTGCCCTCCCCCGACTGGTAACCACTAGCTTGTTCTCTATATCAGGGAGTCTGCTTCTTTTTTTGTTTTATTCACTACTTTGTTGTATTTTTTAGACTCCACACGTAAGTAATATCATGTAGTATTTGTCTTTCTCTGTCTGACTTACTTTGCTAAGTGAAACAAAATATTTATTTTGGAACAATAAAAAAAATACCATGTGTTACTCTCTTCAGTGGCTAATTTACCCTGCCAGCCATCATATAAGAATCCCTCAATCAGGTGATGAGAGAAGAATGCACCATCGTCTGTAGAATATCAGGCTTAGGAGGAAGGATCTTCCAAACACCTTCTCCTACTGAGCCTGCAAGGAAATCCTTTCATGGCTGTTTTCGTGATAGTGATTAGTTTGTTTTCTCCCACCAGTTCTAGGAGGTCAGAGACTGTGATTGTGATGTTACCCCAGTCTGTAACATGCCACCTGGTTAACAGCAGATGCTGTTACATTAATAAACAAATATACAGCAGCCCAGTCCAAGTAAGGCATTAACCAGTATATACATTTTTTGTAATAGTCACCATCCGTGCAGAGCGGACACATCCTCTAAAGTGAGACATCCCACAGATTAATTTTATTTCAAGTTATGTATAGACAAAGAGTTAGTCATGAAGTATTAAGATAGCTCTTGATCGCCATTCTCAATGGGAAGAAAAAGAAGATAATGATACTCCTAAACTCCAGGATCCAGGGGAAATTCAAACTGTCTCTCTCATTCTCCATAATTGCAAACCTTTGAACTGCTTAATTTTCAGTGTTATAAGACTACAGCAGGGATCCCTTTGCCTCCTATGTGGTACCTGTCATTACAGTGAAAGAGCATGAGTTTAATCTACAAACAAATGTGGTGCTGTTTTCTGATTGTCCCCAACAATCAAAGAGCTTTTACAATTGCAAATGGTTTCATATGTTCAAGCAGTTCCTTGTTCGCCCTCAGTCCCATTTACTCTCATGTTTCAGTTCACATGCAAGCCTTCTTAATCCAGATCTCCAAAATCAAGATTGGTGGGGAGAAAAACCAATTGTTTAGGGTCAAAATAAAGACGTTTTTTAAATGCCAGAGAAAGAGAGAAGGGTTATTCTACTTTGATGTTAATACCATGCCTTTTGTAGTTTTCCTGTTTGTTTGTTTTCATCTTCTGCTGTCAACAGGGCACCAGATTTTATAGGCAGCTTAACAGAGAGCAGATGTTGATTAAGAGAGATGTGGTTTTGAGTGTGACATTAAAAAAATATCATTCTCTCTTGTCTAAATGCTATAGTCCTAATGGGCTTAATTTTTTATTAACTGATATATAAAAGAACAATAAGCATACATTTTTTCGTAACTGAACCATACACAGCTCGATACCAGGGCCATGAATAAGACAAGAAAGATTCACATTTCAATATTTAAAAAAAAAGAAGAAACATTTTCTACTTTGTGCAAATAGCCTGTGTTTCCAGGCCAAGACTCCTAGCAGTTTCATCTGCTTTATAACTGCTTTAGCCATGGTAAAACTAATACTGAACGCAATTTTTAGATCCATTCTAAAGATATTCTTAATTGGGCTATTTCTTCTGTGTTAATCAATGATGGCATACCCAGAGCGACATTTGGATGCAAACAATCTGGAATAAATGCGACGAAGATAAAAGTATAGTCAGGACCTTGAAAGAGAAAAAATCAAATGAAAAATCTCCAACAACTTTACAGACACTTTCATGCAGGATTTACATAGAGTCTGCATTTGGCAGAGTTGACCACTCAGGTGCTAGAGGCATTTGCAACTAACTGAGCCAAGAAAATAATGCATTCCTACTTCTGCTGATACAGGCTTGAAAGCTTTGATGAGTAGATGAGGCGAGATACCTGACCTCAATGGTCCCTGACACCAAAATAAATGGATGTGGAAGGCAAATTTTGCACACGTGGAACCAGAAACCCTGTAAGAGCCATAGCACAGTGCCTGTGTGACCAACATACTTGTAATGCCTGAAACTAAACCACATTGCCACAAACCTAGAAACGTTCTTTTGAACTCAGATCAGAAAAGAACACAGCCATTATTGTTTGTTGTTGGTGGTGGTATTGTTTGAAGCTCCAGAGGTGTTCTACCTACAAGTTTGGGGTTTTCCTAAGTTAGCTGTGCCCAGGCCCCATTATGGCCATGAGTCAGCCATCTGAAGGCCACTAAGTACTAATAACCAGTATCGATAACACTGACTTCATCCTTTCTGTGTGTCACCAAACCACAGCATGCCTAGGGGTACTAGGAAATTTGTTAGGTAGAAGCTACTTTATCTATTTGGAAGATGAAAAGATTTGCAATTCACAAGATTCTAATATAATTCCTTTCATTTGCTTTATCTATACTAGTTACTTTATTTAAAAATGAAGAGAAGGAAAGACAATATGTAATATTAATCTAAAAGCAATAAACTCCAGTGATGGGTACACTTGGGCACGTAATCTCACATTTCAAGGTGGGCTCCAAAAGTTCTAGATCTTTCTAAAGGAACTGATGGTAATACGCAAACTCTCATTTCAAAGGGCCCTGCAGACTACGTAAAGGTGTTTATACTCACACACACGCACACAAATAAATACACACCTGCACACAAACACACACCTACACACAAAAACACACACATATACACAAAAATGCACACATACACACAGGCACACACACAAACACAAAACCCCACACATACACACACAAACACACATTTTTTATTCAGGGGAAAAATATAGTCCCTTTAAATTATTTTGGACATAGTCTTCAAATTCTTCTTAGATTTTTTAAGTGCTTAGGAGATAACTACCATCACTGTATATTTGGTTTTCATTTATTAAAAAATATTTTTCCTTTCACAATAATATTGAAATAACAAAAATAAAACGTAACTTTTTCTGTGTGTCAGACTCTGTGAAGAAATGCAAAAACACCACTACAAATATTCTATTGCCATGAACATGGCATGATTAAAAGCATAATCAAGAAAATGAGACTAGCCACAGACTGGGAGAAAAGATTTGCAAAAAGATGTAACTGATAAAAGACCGTTATCCAAAATACGCCACTTTAGAAGACAGCTTGGCAGTTTCTTACAAAACTAAACATACCCTCAGCATACAATCCAGCAATCACGCCCGTTGGCATTTACCAAAAGGTGTTGAAAACGTATGTCCACACGAAAACCCGCACACAGAAGTTTATAGCAACTTTACTAATAATTGCCAAAACTCAGAAGCAACAGAGATGTTCTTTAGTAGCTGAATGGATGAATAAACCGTGGTCCATCCAGACAATGGAATGTTATTCAGCACTAAAAAGAAGTGAGCTGTCAAGGCATGAAAGATACTGAGGAAACTTAAATGTCTATCACTAAGTGAACCCCGCCCCCCCCCCCCACTGCCATCTGAAAAGGCTACATGTTGTATGATTTCAACTATATGATACTTTGTTAAAGGCAACACTATGGCCATAGTAAAAAGAAAAGTGGTTGCCATGGATTAGGAGGGAGGCAGGAATGTCAAGGCAGAGCACAGAGGATTCTTGGGGCAGTTAAACTATTCTCTATGATACTATGAGGGTGGACAAATATCATTACACATTGGTCAAACTCGTAGAATGTGCGACGCCAAGAGTGAACCCCAGTATAAACAATGAACTTTTGGTGACAATGGTGTGTCAGTGTAGGTTCATGGATTAAAATGAATGTAGCCCTGGTGTGGGATTTTGACAGTGAGGGAGTCTGTTCGTGTGTGTGGGGAGGGGTTATAGGAACTCAATGTACTTTCCGCTCCATTTTTCTGTGAACCTAAAACTGCTCCAAAAATTAAAGTGTATTAAAAAACCTTTAGGGGGAATTATGCACAGATGATCGTATGTGGTTATAGCAGGCTGTCATTTCAGTCTTGACACAATGCTTACATTTTTATTCTGTTGCATCCCAAGTAGAATTAGAACTTACATTTTCTAATGTGCAATAGCTGATTTCATGCACTTTTGAAAGCTCAGGAAAATCGTTTCTCTATGCCAGTCGTAAAGGTTTCTCATTCTTTATGACCACTATGAATGAGTCTAATTATGAACACTTACTACCCAGAAGAAATGGCAAGTAACAACTTTGAATAAGTTGGAAAGTAATGCTGTAGTCTCTAATAAACAGCACTGACGCTCTCCTGAAGTTTCCATCAGTCATTGTAACTGAACCTTTATATGTAGATTCAGGTCTGCTGTTGCCAGAAAAAACATAAAAGGGGGATAAAAAGGAAGATATCTGAGTAGAAAGCACATGGACATTGGCAAGTCAGAGGAGAATCTATCTTCAAATCACAGAATATTGTGGCATAAAGGATCCTGAGAGCCATGTGGCCCAAGGATCCTTTGTGAAAATGCTTTATTGCATCTGGAATAGATTTCAGGTGAATCGTGGAGCCCTAGAAATTATAGGGAGAAATTCTGTTGGCATCTGAATTTGCAGTGTTTAGGGAGAAGTCCCACTGCTAGCATCAGAACTCTCAAGAGTACATGATGACCCCAAGATAGTTGGGAACTACTGAGACGATAGCACCTCTGTTATTTGCAGAAGCAGCCCAGAGATCGGAGAAACACTCCAAGTCACCCAGTGCTTATATTGATCTTTAAAAAGTTTGTTGGCTTTTTCGTAATCCAATTAACTGATGAAAATTTAAAGAATGAAAGGAAAATCACAGTAGCTTCCATATTGTAGATAGACACTGAGAAAAATGGTATCAACCTAATTTTTTTTTAAACAAATACAACATTGCCTAGGAAATAGTTTCAGTTAGTGTGAATCCATCTGGTGAAATACTAAATTCTCTTACAGCTTGCTGTGGATGGAATAATCGTGTCCCCCGCAAAGTCATATGTTGAAACCTAATCCCGAATGCAATGGCATTTGGAGGTGGGGCCTTTGGGAGGTGATTAGTTCATGAGAATGGAGCCCTCATGGATGGAAAAAGTGCCCTCATGAAGGAAGCTCCAGGGAGACCCCGTGCCCTTTCTCCAATGTGAAGATCCAGCAAGAAGACGGCCATCTATGAACCAGAAAGTGTGTTCTCACTAGACACCAAATCTGCCCCTACTTAATCCTAGACCTTTCAGCCTCCAGAACTCTGAGAAATAAATTCCTGTTTTTTACAACCTACCCAGCCGATAATATTTTTGTTAAAGTGGTCTGAATGGACAAAAAAAAACATGTACTCTTCATTTTTGAGTAACAGACAGTTTCTCCTCCACAAAGGCAGGACCCTGCATGAGCATAATAAACAGTCACATACGAGGCACCATTGAAGAGGCATCAGTTACCTCTTCTGCTGTAGCCCACCTGCCACAGTGCCCGAGATTTCCACTTACCTTTTAATATTCCTTCTGACTTAAGCAGTATTTTCCAAAATTCTTTAAAACATAAATCTCATGAAATTCTTCGGCACAAAAAAAGTTTCCTGGGATTTCCCTGGTGGCACAGTGGTTAAGAATCCACCTGCTGGGGGTGGGGGGGAGTCAAGGGAGGGAGGGAATATGGGGATATGTGTATAAAAACAGATGATTGAACTTGGTGTACCCCCCCAAAAATAATAAATAAATAAATAAAATTAAAAAAAAAAAAAGAATCCACCTGCCAATACAGGGGAACATGGGTTTGATCCCTGGTCTGGGAAGATTCCACATGCTGTGGAAAAACTAAGCCCGTGAGCCACAACTACTGAGCCCGTGTGCTGCAACTACTGAAGCCTGCGTGCCTAGCGCCCATGCTCCACAAGAGACACCACCACAGTGAGAAACCCATGCACCGCAACAAAGAATAGTCCCTGCTCTCCACAACTAGAGAAAGCCCCATGTGTAGCAACGAAGACCCAAAGCAGCCAAAAATAAATAAATTTTTTTTTTTTTTTTTTTTTTTTTAGGTTCCTATTAAGGGTGTTTAAAAAACTCCTATTTGGAGATTCCCAGTATCCATGGCTATATGCAAGGCTTTGATAAGTCCTGTAGTCAAGCTATTTCACTAAACTTAGCTAAGTTTAACCCATTATTTCTTAAACTTATTTGAATTTTTTATTGTATTTAATTTTCAAAGAAATGGCTAATGCCATTTGGGGAATGATGAATTAAGAAACAAAAGTTCCTGAAAAAACAGAAACATGTGACCTGGGAGAGTGGCACTATAAATTATCAGAGCCATGAACGCTTTTAAAAAGTCACATATTAAGAAGGAAAGGGACCTTCTGAGAGAAGTCAGAAAAAGAAGTTTAGTCCTTTGCAGATGTTAATCATGAATTCGCCTCCCAGCAGCACGGGATGAGTCCTGTGGGCAAGGATTTCCAGACTTAGAAGGGCAGAAAAGTCACCTCGTGGTTGTGGAATCCAAGCAGATCCCCAAACCCCAGCTCTACACAGTGGGTTGCAATAGCACAGCGGGAATCTCAATTTCTAGGAAGCATCCCCATGGCTTGGAAGCAGGTGTTGGTGGAGGGACAGGCTTTGAGAAGCGATGCATTTGAGGATGAAGTAGAGAAAAAATAAAAGCAAGGATAGAGAAGGAAGACACAGCAAGAACTGAGAGCAGCTCCCTTATTTCTTCTGCCACCAGAAAGCTCACACCTACGACTTTTCCGGGGTCCAGAGGAGCTGATTCTGGGTCCCCTGCCTTTGTCTGTCCATTTCCTATTGGGCAGCCTCACACTGTGCTCATTCCAGCCTCAGTCATGGCTGATCATTTCCAAGATGATACGAAAGCTCTTATACAAGCGAGTTTATTGTTACCCATATTTTCATCTAAGCCCTTTGATCAATACTTGACAAGTCAATTAAAGCGTACAAACGCTTTCTTGGGGAGACCCATGATAATCCTCTGGTCCAACTCCTCTTTCAAAGCTTATTTTATTTACTTATTTTTTCAGAAACACACAACTTTCCAAAATTTGTGCATCCTTCTGATTGTGGTTTTAGAAAGGAAATGAAATTTGTCACACTGCCATCCATCATTTCCCTCGCAGTACAATGTCCCATCTGTGTGTCAAGTACAAAAGAAAAGCATTTTGTGAAAAATTGCTAAAGAAGTAATGATTTTTGTCCTCAACTCTTTGTTTTGCCTTTCAATAAAGAAAGCGACATGTGCGACAAATGATGTATTATTGTTTAGGTGCAACCCTGGTAACGTAGTGCATAAGCAAAACCATGTTTCACAGCAGAGAAACTATAGTTTACTGCCCCTATGGCTCTGATGAGAATATAGTGTTCTACAGTTTATAAATGCGTTGAGGTCCATACGTGATTTGCTTCAGCTTGTTCATCCAATGAGCAGGGGATCCCAAAATACATCAAACTATTAGACAGCCCCCTGGAAGCTGGGCTGAGGCAGCCGTGATGGAAAGGTTTCACGGAAACCCCTCTGTCAGCTGGAGATGAGATAATTAGATCCAGGTAATACATTGGAGCCCCAACAGGGAGCCGCCAAGCAAACATGTCATCGTTATGGGCCTTTCTTGTCCTGCACAGCAACTGTGGCCCAAGACTGTAAAGTATCAGGCGATTCGCGGAGGCCCACCGATGCCCCACGGTCACTCGGTCACCCTGTCACCCAGACATCCTTCCTCCCACAGAAGCAAACCAAAAAGAGAGAGCAATCAGGAGAGGCTCTTTTAAATTAATTTTCTTTATTCCTCCACCATTTCTTTTCTTTTTTTCTTTTCTTTTTTTTTCAGTATATCTTTAACGAGGTGCTTGGATTCATCTCAGCTTCTATGTATATGGACTTTGCAATTTTTTATCTCATTTCAAATGGTTCTTGCATTGGGGATGCTTTTTACACTGCAGACAAAATAGTCACCTGTTCCAACTCTTTGAAAAGCACAAGGGAGCGTGTTTTTCTCTCACCATGATTTCACCTGGGTCAGCATTGTCATTTTTGTCATTATTTTACTCACCCAATAAATATTAATTGAGGCTCTTCTCTTTCACTGGTCCTTTGAAGGCAATTTCCTTCACGGACATTGAGACTGCCCATCCTCAGTCCAAAGCTCCTCTCACTTTATGACGCAGAGCGTTTTAGTTCATTTCACCCAGGATCTGCCTGGATGGAAGTGGGAGGCTGCCTCTTCCATAACGGTCGGTCCTGATAGGTGTTTTCCTGGATAAAGAAGAAGCTCTCTTCCCAAGAAGGATTCAGAATGTTTGATTCTTAAGCCAGTGCTTTGCTTCCTTCCCTTGGTACCAAGGTTGATGGTCCAGATCCAAAGTTGTGTCTACGAGACTCAGTGCTGCCTTTTCCACCTGCTTAAGAACTGATGGCCTTCCTGTAGCTGTTGCTATAACTGGTGCATAAACTACCCATTTTATGAGAATAAATTGATTGAGATGGAAATCTCTGAAGTTTGTAAAACTGTGTATTTTTGACAAAAGCTACATTATAAAAAGGACAGAGGAAAGATATGGAATAATTTATAAGGATGCTCCCAAGGGAGAGTAAATAAATGACAGATAAAGCCTGAGCCAAACCAGCTTCTATTAAAGCCTCTTCATTGTTATTCAAGTCAATTGCCTCCCTCTCCCAAGTGGAAACTATTTGCACAAAACAAAAATATTAGAAATAGCATCCTAGGAATTTGGGCGGTGAAAGAAAATCTTGTTAAAACTTGAGAGTTGAGTTGGCTTTAGGCAAAATTGTCAAGATCCTCTCTGCCACCTTCCTGCATCTCTCTTCAGTCCCTCTTTCTTTTCGAATTCTCCTCTCATCCAAATGTCTTTCTTCCTGTTTCCGAGGTAAATGTGCCTTCTGTTAATTTGTTAATTCAATCAGCATTGAGTGCTTAAGATGTGCTAGGGACTAGGGGCTGGGAACACATTTATAAATAAAAGAGGATTCTGGCCTTCCTGGAGCTTACACTCATTTCTATACACGCTTCACCAATTTGTAAAAACCTATCTGCCAATATGTAAAAACTAAGCTAGGTTGGAAAATATAGGGGAAAAACAAACAAAAAAACCTCAAAACACACAAACACATACACACAGCCAAGAAAAGCTCAGAGAAACTCAAAGTTGTCAGTTGTGGTGGTGGGTTTATTGTTGCTATTGTGTATTTGCTTGGTTGGTTGGTTTTATTTCTTCTTTCTTTCTTTTTTTTTTTTTTTTTTTTTTTTACTTGGCCTGGGAAATGAGCCTTTAAGATGAAAATAACCAATCTCTTTTCTTATTGGCTTTCAGGCAGCTGCAGAGGTCAGTGAGTTTATAAGCAGTGGATTCTGCTCTCCCAAAGTAAGGAGTTACTATGTATATATTCATATATATTTTCAGCATCAAATACAAAAAGACCAACTTGTGACTCTTCATTCAGCAGATTAAATGACCTGGCTAGCTACATACAACAGAACTAAAATCATGTAGAGTTCCACAAAAATGCAAGTTGTTTATCTGCAACAAATTTGATTGATACTTTTATCTAAAAATAATTTATAGAAATTAATAAGAAAGTTATTAACATCTCCAAAGGAAAATAAGCAAGATACATAAAAAGCAATTCACAAATACTAAATGCAAGCAATCAATAAACATTGTTTATTATTTACATTAAATACATTGCATTAAATTAGTAAGGTTCACTATTCACCTATGAAACTAGAACAAAATTTTTATACAGTTCATCTTTATGTGAGAATATTGTGCATTTCAGTAAAACATGTTAAAGCAAGAGAAGCAAAACAATAGAAAATTATTGTGATACTGTGTCCTTCTCAGTGCATTACATCAAGAGTCACAAGATGTCAGTTTGTCCCACTTCTGGAGATGGCAACAGTAATTATTTAGTTAAGGAGATGTCTGCCAGTTTTCTCCATTGTAAAGTTGCTGTTTTTCCTTTGTAATTAACAAGTGTCATGTAGAGTACCATTTTAATATATTTTGAAATATTTGATATATTATTATCTTTCTCATCAGAATTACCCATTAGTTTTAGCATCCACTGACATCTCCTAGTCTGAATCAAGTATCTCTATAATGGTTGCTAAAGGTGATTTTCTAATTTCATTATCTCTTTGACATTAATCAGTTGGCATTCATATCTACAATATTTTTGATATAATGCATGAAATATATGAAATATATAATGAAATATATAATCATACAAAATAACAAATGCTATTAAAATTATAAATTGATGTATCTTATCTCTTCTTTATCTGTTACTTTAAAGAGTTTATAATTCTTCACTATTTTATAAATTTAATTAATTCCTGTAACCTCTCTTTCAGGATATCAGGCTACTTTTTTTTTTAATTTTTATTTATTTTCTTATTTAAAGTGTACAATTTGATTTTTTTTTTCTTATTAGTAATGTATATATGGAAATCCCATTTATTTTATTTTTATTTTATTTATTTTGGCCACATTGGGTCTTTGTTGCTGTGCACGGCCTTTCTCTAGTTGCGAGTGGGGACTATGCCTCATTGCAGTGCGCGGGCTTCTTATTTCAATGGCTTCTCTGGTTGTGGAGCACAGGCTTTAGGTGCGTGGGCTTCAGTAGTTGTGGCACATGGGCTCAGGCTCTAGGGAGCAGTCTCAGTAGTTGTGGTGCACGGCCTTAGTTGCTCTGCAGCATGTCTTCCCGGACCAGGGCTCGAACCTGTGTCCCCTGCGTTGGCAGGTGGACTCTTAACCACTGTGCCACCAGGGAAGCCCAGGATACTTTTTCTGATTAGCAAATCAATTGACTAAAAAGTGAGAAAATTCAGTCATTCAACTTCAACTACACCAAGTCATCCATTTGAATCCTGCCTGATTGTCAATGACTGTTTTGTCCTGCATAACAGAGAAAAGTCTTCAGGGTGGGACCAATAATTTTAGTTGCAAAGCAAAATATATACAGCATGACAAGGATCAACTGATGAAGTCAGCAGGATTTGTCTTTAAATTATCTCCTGGGCTCAGACAGCAGGGCGCAGTTGTAAGTTACTGCAAAGGCCCTGGGGGCAACATGGTTCCTGAACTCATGGCCACTTCCTACCTGTATTCTGGGAGAGCTCCACCTGCATACAGGGCTTATGTTGTGGAAGAATGTGTCAAGATAGAATGGGAGCTGCAGTTTTACGACGGGACTAGGCAAGTCTTGGTATGCTAGCAAGAGACATGGGTATGGTATTAAAGTGACTATTTAGAAACTGAATACCTGGTGCGTTTCTGCATATCTCACTCCTTTAATGATGCTGGGACAAGTGATGTACAAAATCTGACCACAAACTCCTTTAAGATACCTTGTTCTCGCTTTCTGGTCATACAGGAAGGGCATCGTTTCCCAGAGAAGGGGGTCTTGATGCTTTCTTTTTCTTTCATCATACTATTTTGTGCATTGTAACTAGATATAGTGGTAGCAGTAGGGATGGAGACCTAAGTATTTTAATTGATTGCTCCTTTTGAGATATTTGTTATTGAAGACAGGTTCAGAGAGTTCATCAAAAAAGGTTCATTTTATAGGAGGATGAGGTAAAAGGGAGGACAGTGCTAGAGCAGGAAGAGCCATAATGTGCACCCTTCACCTTCAAAAAAAAAAACAAACAAAGAAATTGAGGCTCAGAAAAGGAGATGCGTAAAACTCACAGAATGAAGCAGAGGTAAGAACCCAGGTGTCCTGCCACCTGCTGGCAGTTTCCAGCACTGCCATCCCTCTGTCTCCTCTGAGCCGTGCACACCTCTGGGGCTTCATTAAGATCTTCCAGCTGGAATCTCTCCGCAGAGGTGAGGTATGACATCCCAGGATTAGGATTGTCACATAAAATAAAGGATGTCCAGTTAAACTGGAACTTCAAATTAAAACAAATATTAGTGTAAGTCCTAAATATTCCATAGGACATATGTATGCTTTAAAAAAAATATTTGTTGTGTGCCTGAAACTCAAATTTAACTGGGCAGCCTGTATTCTACTTGCTAATTCTGGCAATTCTGCCTAAGAGCCTCACAACCAAATAGTCACACACAAAAATGATATCATGTGTCAAGGGGAGAGGATAACTTTAACAAGGGATTCTTAATTTGCAAAGGAATAAGTTTGGGGTGATCTACCCATGATACAATTTAAATTTTCTATGTTTTTAAAGTAAAGATTATTAATTAACCATACAATAATCTTAACTGTACTACCTCATAGATTCACTGTAAACTTTCATTGAGATTTTATATGTAATACAATTAAATACCTGAAAAGTAGTAATCATGAAATACATATGTATTTCAAATACAAACTTCATATTATACTTCTTTTATCGCCTTCAATAATTCACTGAGGTAAGCACAAGTATCCCGATTTTATAGATGATGAAACCAAAGCTCAGAGAGGTTAGGAGTGATTGAGTAGGTTTCCCATAACATCATATGTTTTAGGGTGGTTTTTCTTCTTTGGTGGAACTGATATTTAGCCCAAGTCTATATGTCTAAAAGCCAAAGTTTTAACCATTCTGCTCGAAACATCTTTCCTATATTTGTAGGAATTTATACTAAGAAATTAATCATATAAGTGGAAGGAGATTTATTTACTAAAATAGTCACCATACAGTTTTCATAAAGGAATTAATTTTTTAAATGGTTACCAATAATAAATTGTTTCAAGAAATTGAAGATCACACATTGAAAACATACTAGATTATTAAAAGTGGTATATAGAAAGATGAAACTCAACTATCTCAAGGATTGTTTCTTCTTTTATATATAAATTTATTTATTTATTTATTTATTTATTGGCTGCATTGGGTCTTTGTTGCTGCACACGGACTTTCTCTAGTTGCAGTGAGCGGGGGCTACTCTTCATTGTGGTGCGCGGGCTTCTCATTGTAGGATTATTTCTATGGCAAAAGAAAAGCTTACTGTATTTATCTGCAAGTGTATAAAGATGCTATTTCCCCAAAATGGAATTATTAGTTATTTTAAATTTGTTCTTCATGCTTTTTAAATTTTCTACAATACACTTTTCTAATCAGAAAAACATCACAAACATTTGCTTTATGATTTTTGGTCAAAGAAAGAAATATACTTAACAATAAAATCATGTTTGTTCCCTCTTTATTGGGAAAGAAACAAGAAGTGACTGTAACTGTGAAAGAGGAAAGCACATTTAGAGCAGAGTCAAGTCTGAAATATAAAGTCGAAAACAGGCAGTGGATTGAAACATAAACTCTTATTTTTAATAGTACATTTGAGTAGCTTTAATAGATTTTTTTCCCCAGTTTTTATTATAGTAACTATAATCCTGGGTGGCTGGTACAATAGGGGAAAGTTAGTCAAAGTCACACCTGAAGTATAAGAAAGCAATTGGAATAGAAACTAAGTATCCTAACACCTAGGTGTCATCTGTGAGCATGAGAAAGTTATCTATCTAAAGTAAATATCAGACTTCCATATAACTGCAAGATTATAGTGTCTTAGTTTTGTTGTAACACTTGTGAAATTCCAAGGTCCCTGTGCTCTAATTCTACTGCTTATCCACGAGGGCCTATCATTTCAGTGGTTCTATAGAATGGATTCTGGTCCTCGCCTTCCAGCTCCTTTGGAATTTAGCTATAGGTGATGTGAATTTGATTCCAGGGTCTTTTTACTTCTCTTCTTTGCATCTTTCTCAACAGTGAAGTGATCATTACTAATGATAAGTCATAGATGAATGTTATCATTTCAATACTAATTAATTTAGCAGAGTCTTCCTAGACACAATGGATATAAAGGGCAGAATTTAAATAATACCATTTTGGACACTGGGGCATGTGAGCTGGTGACAAGCGTTGCCTGAGTGGGGGAGAGAGAGTCTTCCAGAGGAACAGTCATTCAAGCACTTTACAGAGCAGCACATAGTTTGAATAAACCCAAACTGGTTGGAGAGCAGAGGTGGTCATCTCAGCAAAGGAGTCAAAATAAAAGCAACCTCTCTGCCCAAGCAAGTTGAGAGTATTTATCATTAGAAATAGGAAGATATAAGCAAAGGCAGGAAAGCTCAGCCAACCATTCAGGTCGCTTTCTTGTGTAGAAGCAGCCAGGTCCTATTCAACTTGGAGAAGCTTCGAATGGCAGAGATTTTCTATTGGTATCTGTCCCTTAAAACTGGTTGACACAAGTCCCTACAAATGTATATCAAAGTGATATATGCCCCAGCTCCCAGTGGGTTTAGGAGACCTAGCTCCTGATTCAGTTTCTGACTTTAAATAGCTGTAAATTGAAACCATACTGACTCTGCTGAGCTGAGAGAAGCTCAAGGCTGGCCTGATCAGGTTCTAGCCATGTGACTGGTCTGGATTAGGTACCATAGGCCTGAATCCAAGGTTATATTACACAAGACAAATACAAGATAAAATCCAGAATCCAGCCAAGAAGACTGTGGAAGAAGCCAATTTTCAATGAAGGGAGGCAAAATGCAGATGCCAAAGCTGGAAGTCAGAGGCAGAAAGTAAGGTCCCAAAGTGAAGACAGAGCCAAGTGATGATGAAATCAAATGCCAGGTGCATAGCACAGAAGTGGGTCAGATTTGTGTGCAGTTCCAGGGCCAGCATGGAGCTTTGTCATCTGGCATAAGTCACATCCTCTCTGGGTCTCAGTTTCTTCCCTAATAAAAGGGTAAACCATTAACTGCCATCTCTTTAGCTCCAAGTTATTTGGAAAATCAAATGTGACAAAGCCTCTTCAAAGGTAAAGAATGAGGAATTCCCTTCTAAAGTACGAAAAACAATCTAAATTTGGAACACTGGTAAGACAATCAGTTTAATTCCTTTTTTTAAAGAACTTTTATTGAGATACAGTTAACATACAATAAACTGCATATATTTAGAGTGTACAATTTGGTATCCCAATATCCCAATTTATTCCCCCCAACCTTCCCCGCTTTCCCCATTTGGTGTCCATATGTTTGTTCTCTACATCTGTGTCTTTATTTCTGCCTTGCAAACCAGTTGATTTGTACCATATTTCTATATTCCACATAAATGTGTTAATATACAATATTTGTTTTTCTCTTTCTGACTCACTTCAGTCTGTATGACAGTCTCTAGGTCCATCCATGTCTCTACAAATGTCCCAGTTTCATTGCTTTTTACAGCTGAGTAATATTCCATTGTATATATGTACAACATCATTTTATCCATTCATCTGTTGATGGACATTTAGGTTGCTTCCATGTCCTGGCTATTGTAAATAGGGCTGCAATGAACATTGGAGTGCATGTGTCTTTTTCTGTTATGGTGTTCTCTGGGTATATGCCCAGGAGTGGGATTGTTGGGTCATGTGGTAACTCTATTTTTAGTTTTGCAAGAAACCTCCATACTGTTCTCCATAGTAGCTCTATCAATTTACATTCCCACTGGGAATGTAAGAGAGTTCCTTTTTCTCCACACCCTCTCCAGCATTTACTGTTTGTAAATTTTCTGATGATGCCCATTCTAACCAGTGTGAGGTGATACCTCATTGTAGTTTTGATTTGCATTTCTCTAGTAATTAGTGATGTTGAGCAGCTTTTCATGTGCCTCTGGGCCATCCGTGTGTCTTCTTTGGAGAAATGCCTATTTAGGTCTTGTGCCTATTTTTAGATTGGGTTGTTTGTTTTTATTGATATTGAGTTGGATGAGCTGTTTATATATTTTGGAGATTAATCCTTTGTCTGTTGATTCGTTTGCAAATATTTTCTCCCATTCTGAGGGTTGTCTTTTTGTCTTGCTTATAGTTTCCTTTGCTGTGCAGAAGCTTTGAAGCTTCATTAGGTCCCATTTATTTATTTTTGTTTTTATTTCCATTACTCTAGGGGGTGGATCAAAAAAGATCTTGCTATTATTTACGTCAAAGAGTGTTCTTCCTATGTTTTCTTCTAGGAATTTTATAGTGCCTGGCCTTACATTTAGGACTTTAATCCATTTTGAGTTTATTTTTGCATATGCTGTTAGGGAGTGTTCTAATTTCATTCTTTTATATGTAGCTGTCCAGTTTTCCCAGCACCACTTATTGAAGAGGCTGCCTTTTCTCCATTGTATATCCTTGCCTCTTTTGTCATAGATTAGTTGACCATAGTTTATCTCTGGGCTTTCTATCGTATTCCGTTAATCTATATTTCTGTTTTTGTGCCAGTACCATACTGTCTTGATCACTGTGGCCTTGTAGTATAGTTTGAAGTCAGGAAGCCTGATTCTACCAACTCCATCTTTCCTTCTCAAGATTGCTTTGGCTATTCGGGGTCTTTTGCATTTCCATACAAATTGTAAAATTTTTGTTCTAGTTCTGTGAAAAATGCCATTGGTAATTTGATCGGGATAGCATTGAATCTGTAAATTGCTTTGGGTAGTATAGTCATTTTCACAATGTTGAGTCTTCCAATCCAAGAACATGTTATGTCCCTCCATCTGTTTGTGTCGTCTTTGATTTCTTTCATTAGTGTCTTATAGTTTTCTGAGTACAGGTCTTTTACCTCCCTGGTTAGGTTTATTCTTGGGTATTTTATTCTTTTTGTTGCAATGGTGAAGGGATTGTTTCCTTAATTTCTCTTTCTGATCTTTCATTGCTAGTGTATAGAAATGCAAGAGATTTCTGTGTGTTAATTTTGTATCCTGAAGCTTTACCAAATTCATTGATTAGCTCAAGTAGTTTTCTGGTGGCATCTTTAGGATTTTCTATGTATACGGTCATGTCATCTGGAAACAGTGACAGTTTTACTTCTTCTTTTCCAATTTGGATTCCTTTTATTTCTTTTTCTTCTCTGATTGCTGTGGCAAGGACTTCCAAAACTATGCTGAATAGTAGTGACGAGAGTGGACATCTTTGTCTTGTTCCTGATCTTAGAGGGAATGCTTCCACTTTTTCACCATTGACAATGATGTTTGCTGTGGGTTTGTTGAATATGGCCTTTATTATGTTGAGGTAGGTTCCCTCTATGCCCACCTTCTGGAGAGTTTTTATCATAAATGGGTGTTGAATTTTGTCAAAAGCTTTTTCTGCATCCATTGAGATGATCATGTGGTTTTTATCCTTCAGTTTGTTAATATGGTGTATCACATTGATTGATTTGTGTATATGGAAAAATCCTTGCATTCCAGGGATAAACCCCACTTGGTCATGGGGTATGATCCTTTTAATGTGTTTTTAGATTCTGTTGGCTAGTATTTTGTTGAGGATTTTTGCATCTAAATTCATCAGTGATATTGGTCTGTAGTTTTCTTTTTTTGTAGTATCTTTGTCTGGTTTTAGTATCAGGGTGATGGTGGCCTCATAGAATGAGTTTGGGAATGTTCCTTCCTCTGCAATGTTTTGGCAGAGCTTGAGAAGGATGGGTGTCAGCTCATCTCTAAATGTTTGATAAAATTCACCTGTGAATTCATCTGCCCTGGACTTCTGCTTGTTGGAAGATTTTTAATCACAGTTTCAATTTCATTACTTGTGATTGGTCTGTTCATAGTTTCTATTTCTTCCTAATTCAGTCTTGGAAGGTTATACCTTTCTGAGAATCTGTCCATTTCATCCAGGTTGTCCATTTTATTGGCATATAGTTGCTTGTAGTAGTCTCTTATGGTGCTTTTTATTTCTGCGGTGTCTGTTGTAACTTCTGTTTCCTTTCTAATTTTATTGATTTGAGTCCTTACCCTCTTTTTCTTGATGAGTCTTGCTTGAAGTTTATCAATTTTATTTATCTACTCAAAGAACCAGCTTTTAGTTTTATTGATTTTTGCTATTGTTTTCTTTGTTTCTATTTCATTTATTTCTGCTCTGATCTTTGATTTCTCTCTCTCTACTAACTTTGGGTTTTGTTTGCTCTTCTTTCTCTAGTTTCTTTAGGTGTGAGCTTAGATTGTTTATTTGGGATTTCTCTTGTTTCTTGAGGTAGGATTGTATTGCTATAAACTTCCCTCTTAGAACTGCCTTTGCTGCATCCCATAGGTTTTGGATCATTGTGTTTTCATTGTCATTTATCTCTAGGTATTTTTTGATTTCCTCTTTGATTTCTTCAGTGATTTCTTGGTTATTTAGTAGTGAATTTTTAGCCTCCATGTGTTTGTGTTTTTTACAGTTTTTTTTTCCTGTAATTGATTTCTAATCTCATAGCGTTGTGGTTGGAAAATATGCTTGATACGATTTCAATTTTCTTCAATTTACCAAGGCTTGATTTATGACCCAAAATGTGATCTATCCTGGAGAATGTTCCATGTGCCCTTGAGAAGAATGTGTAATCTGCTGTTTTTGGATGTAATATCCTATAGATATCTACTAAATCAAGCTGATGTACTGTGTCATTTAAAGCTTGTGTTTCCTTATTAATTATCTGTGTGGATGATCTGTCCATTGGTGTAAGTGGGGTGTTAAAGTCCCCCACTATTATTGTGTTACTGTTGATTTCCTCTTTCATAGTTGTTAGTGTTTGCCTTATGTATTAAGGTGCTCCTATATTGGGTACATATATATTTATAATTGTTATCTCCTCTTCTTGGATGGATCCCTTGATCTTTATGTAATGTCCTTTCTTGTCTCTTGTAACAGTTTTTATTTTAAAGTCTATTTTATCTGATATGAGTATTGCTACTCCAGCTTTCTTTTGATTTCCATTTGCATGGAATATCTTTTTCCATCCCCTCACTTTCAGTCTCTATGTGTGCCTAGGTCTGAAGTGGGTCTCTTGTAGACAGCATATATATGGGTCTTGTTTTTGTATCCATTCAGCCAGTCCGTGTCTTTTGGTTGGTGCATTTAGTCCATTTACATTCAAGGTAATTATCGATATGTATGTTCCTATTACCATTTTCTTAATTGTTTTGTTTTTGTTTCTGTAGCTCCTTTTCTTCCCTTATGTTTCCCACTTAGAGAAGTTCCTTTAGCATTTGTTGTCGGGCTGGTTTGGTGGTGCTGAATTCTCTTAGCTGTTGCTTGTCTGTAAAGCTTTTGATTTCTCCATCAAATCTGAATGAGATCCTTGCTGGGTAGAGGATTCTTGGTTGTAGGTTCTTCCCTTTCATCATTTGAAATATATCATGCCACTCCCTTCTGGCTTGCAGAGTTTCTGCTGAGAAATCAGCCGTTACCCTTATGGGAGTTCCCTTGTATGTTATTTGTCATTTTTCCCTTGTTGCTTTTAATAACTTTTCTCTGTCTTTAATTTTGGTCAATTTGACTACTGTATGTCTTGTCGTGTTTCTCCGTGGGTTTATCCTGCCTGGGACTCTCTGTGCTTCCTGGACTTGGGTAGCTATTTCCTTTCCCATGATAGGTAAGTTTTCAACTAGAATCTCTTCCAATATTTTCTCAGGTCCTTTCTCTCTCTTTTCTCCTTCTGGGACCCCTATACTGCGAATGTTGGTGCGTTTAACATTGTCTCAGGAGTCTCTTAGGCTGTCTTCAGTTCTTTTCATTCTTTTTTCTTTATTCTTTTCTGCATTAGTGATTATCACCATTCTGTCTTCCAGCTCACATATTCGCCCTTCTGCCTCAGTTAATCTGTACTGGTTCCTTCTCATGTATTTTTCATTTCAGTGATTGTGTTGCATATCTCTGTTTGTTTGTTCTTTAATTCTTCTAGGTCTTTGGTAAACTTTTCGATCTTTGCATCCAGTCTTTTTTCAAAGTCCTGGATCATCTTCACTATCATTATTCTGAATTCTTTTTTTGGCAGGGTGCCTGTCTCCTCTTCATTTAGTTGTTTTTCTGGGATTTTGTCTTGTCCCTTCATCTGGTACAAAGTCTTCTCCCTTTTCATTTTCTCTGTCTTTCTGTGGCTCTGGTTTTCAGTTCTACAAGACAAAATACTGCTGATACTGCTTGATACTGCTGTCTGCCCTCTTGTGGAGGAAGCTATCTAAGAGGCTTTTGGGTGCTTCCTGATGGGAGGGACTGATGGTGGGTTGGGCTCGGTGGGCGGAGTTCTGTAAAACTTGAATCCGATTTGGTGGGCAGAACTCAGTGGAACTTTAATCTGCTTGTCTGTCAATGGGTGGGTCTGTGTTCCCACCTTGTTTGCTGTTTGGCCTGAGGCTACCCAGCATTGGAGCTTACAGGCTCTTTGGTGGGGCTAATGGTGGAATCTGGGAGGGCTCACGCCAATGAGCACTTCCCAGAACTCCTACCACCAGTGTTCCTGTCTCCTCAGTGAGCCATGGCTGCTCCCAGCCTCTGCAGGCAACCCTCCAACACCAGCAGGTAGGTCTGGTTCAGTCTCCTATGGGGGTCACTGCTCCTTCCCCCTGGGTCCTGCTGAGCACACTATTTTTGGTATGCCCTCCAAGGGTGGAGTCTCTGTTTCCCCCAGTCCTGTGGAGGTCCTGCAATTAAATCCCGCTGGCTTTCAAAGTCTGATTCTCTGGGGATTCCTCCTCCCATTGCTGGACTCCCAGGTTGGGAAGCCTGATGTTTGGCTCAGAACCCTCACTTTAGTGGGTGGACTTCTGCAGTATAACTTTTCTCCAATTTGTGAGTCACCCACCCAGCATTTATGGGATTTGATTTTAACGTGATTGTGCCCCTCCTACCACCTCATTGCGGCTTCTTCTTTGTCTCTGGATGTGGGGTGTCTTTTTTGGTGAGTTCTAGTGTCTTTCAGTCAATGATTGTTCAGCAGTTAGTTGTAATCTTGGTGCTCTTGCAAGAGGGAGTGAGCGCACATTCTCCTACACTGCCATCTTGAACCCGACCTCCTTAATTCCTTTCAATTACTGATGATGTTATAAGCTAAAGAGCCCTTGCCTCCCAATCCCCCACATCCCCACCCTTTGACCCTCTGTCACCAGAGTGATACCTTTCCCTCTAAACAAAGCTCATCCCTCTAGATTTATTATACTTTGGACCTTGACCTTCATTCACTCACCCCTTCATTCAGTAAACCTTACTCCCTTAATTCATTTATCTCTTCAACTTGTCCTCTTTTCAGGCTCTTTCTCCTCTGTTATAAGAAAGCTCATTACTCTCATCTTTAAAAAAAAAAAAAGTTTTTCTTTGCTAGCATCTATTATAATCTTCTCTCTCCAGGTCTCTGTTTCTTTAGAAAAACTAGTCCACAATCTCAGTTTCTTCAACCACTGTAATATGGCTTTTGCATTCACCTTACTGAAACAGTTCTCACCAGAATAAAAACTAATAATGAAAATAACTACAATGTTGAAGAGACCAGCATTACTATGTGGAAGGTACTATGAGAACATCTCCATAGCAACTCTACAAGGTAGGCAAAATTATTCTTTTCCTTTTTTACAGATAAGATTTAAGGACTAAAGTAGTGAAATAACTTACCTAAGGACACAAAGCTAGGCAGCGTCAGCACTGAACCTCAGGTCTGCCCAACTCTAGATTTCCAAGCTGGAGTTCTTGCCTCAACTCTGGACACGGTTGTCCCATGTCCCTCTTTCCCAGGGACAGCAATCTCAGCAAGTCCAAAATCACATCCAAGATCTTCTCCTTTCTAAATCTGCACCCCCTGCCCAGACACTGCCCACTGCCTGCCCCTTTGAGAGGTACCACCTTCCATCTGTTCCTTCTGATGGTCAAGTTCCTCCCAGTCGCACAACCAGTGAACCATTCACTATTCCTGACCTTGCCTTATCTTTAGGGAGCCTCCTATCATCTCATTCTACAAATATTTATTGGGCAATTGCTCTCGAGGGCAGAGTTATGTACTAGTGATACTAAGACATATAAAGCATGATCCTCTACTCTGTATATATATACAATCTATTGAATTAGAAAAGACAACTCAAAACATTGGAGGAAACTTTACAAGTCCCTTAGTTTAACCTGAAGCATAAGATCCACTTTCTCATATCCCCAGCGAATGGGTATATTAACTTTGCTTGGGTCCATGAACAGTAACTTGGAAAATTTATATACTAGAAAACTTTCGTACAGTGGTCTGAAATCTAGCTCTTTTTGTTCTATCTCCTGAAATAATGAGTAATACATTTAATCATTTTTTTCTCTTTTCCTTCAGATATTCAAAGCATAAGACCTCTGCAACTATGCTTCCAGATTTCTTTGTAATTCTGATTGGCTCGGTGTAATAATAGTACACCATGTTATCATAGTCATTGTGCATTATTCATTGCATCCCACTGTAAACCAAGAACTGTGCAGGAGAGGTAGACATATGGATGAATAAGACATACCTCTTTCCCTCAAAGATGTTATAATGAATTTGGACTGTTAGGACATATCTACAAAACTGGGCATTATCAATGGTGAAAACTGCATTAGATGTCTTGTAAGTACAATAATCCACTCTAGGAAGAGTCTTCTATCAGCTGTGAGGACCTCTGACGTAAATACAAGGTCTGGAACGATCATAGTCCAAGAGAATGTGATAGGTACTTTTACTTTTCGAACTCTCTCTATATACTTATAATAGGTATGCCTACATATAACTCATGTATATATAACGTCTATTTTATCTATCTCTATATTTATTCTCTCTCTATCTCTATTGGTATCTTGTATGTCGGATGCTTGAAAACAAGGTCCAGCTTCGAAATACACACTCTTTAGTTCTCTGAAAATCCGCAATCACCCTTGTCCATCAACACCCAGTAGTGGCTCCTCCTCAAATGTTCTAAAACAAAAGGTTTGTGAGTACATACTCTGGCTGTGTATAACAATATGTGAGCAGAAAGTGAAATGGATCCTTACTAATTAAATAGCCTTGACAAGCAAGATACAAAGAGCAAAAAAAAAAGAGAGAGGGAGAAATCAAAGGAAAGACTTTCTGCTAGCATTGCTTTACAAAACTATCACAAAGATCTGTGCATAAGAGTTAGGTTTGGAATTGTC
Source organism: Hippopotamus amphibius kiboko (assembly GCF_030028045.1). Taxonomy (NCBI): domain Eukaryota; kingdom Metazoa; phylum Chordata; class Mammalia; order Artiodactyla; family Hippopotamidae; genus Hippopotamus; species Hippopotamus amphibius. The sequence goes on along the minus strand of NC_080196.1, from coordinate 6,182,029 downwards.
GTGAAATTTCTCTGAAGATACCCATCTTTTGGAATAAAGTGTCAAGCCAATTTCAAATTCTAAAATGCTTATTTGCCAAAACAAAACAAAAACAAAGCAAGCAAAGTCATTTCTTTCACAGTGGAATGGAAATTCATTTTAGTTTATAGGAAATAAATCAAAATAATATCAAAATAATGTCTCCACTTCTTTGTAGAGAAACGTGTTTCCCTAACATAGATCTTATAAACATTGGCAGTGTACTTGGCTTTGAAAAGTAAATAATAAATATAATAAAATACCCGTTTGCCATTGTTTATCTCTTTCAAATATTACCTACATATAGGAATTTCAGGTAAACTCTACATAGAAACATAAGGGCAAATTTTCTGATGATATACAACTATCATATATTTAAAGAAATACAAAAATGGTACATATTATCATATAATAATTAAATTATAAACTGAAAATATGCTCTTTTTCTGTTCAGCTTGGATTTTCTAAACTGTGTACACACATTAACAAAAGTCATCTATGTTGGGGGATGAGACTATTTTTTCTTCTTTGTAGCTCTGTGTCTTGAAAATCTAATTATCCTTTAAAAAAAATACACACTAATAAGGATGTTAGTCATCTCTGCTACAAGAAAAATTACCCTCCAATCTGAGTGGCCTTTAACAACTGTTTATTTGTGTCATGTCAAATGTTGGAAGCTGAGGTTTTTGTGGTTCTTCTCTATGCAATTTAAAATTCTGGATGGAAGGAGCACTCCTTATTTGGGACACGTTGTTCTCAAGGCAGAAAGAATACAGCACATGAATTGGCAAAAACACACAAGGGGCATCAAGTTTCTACCACACACGTCTTATGACCACCAGCTCACTTGTCACTGGCAAAGCAAGTTGCATGACCAAGCCCAACTTGCTGGTCCTCCTGGGCATTTTAAAAATATTTAAGGTTTATTGACATCCTTGGGAGCCTATGGATGGACAGTCTTGTTCATCAATCTCAAAAATGTGGCCCGCCAACAATTTTATGAAGTTAAATATTGGAATAGAAAAAGGTTGAATGTAAAAATATTCAAAATAGCATCCCTGTTCAGGGTTTGCAGTGTGTTATCAGTCTGAATAGTCTATTCAGATTTGACCTAATCCAAAAAGCATGTATTGAACACCCTTCTCTCAAAAGGGAATCATGACACGTGACAGTGAGTCAGAGGTGGGTGCCAAGGTCACACTGAAGAATACCCCAGCACCTACACATGGCAGAGAAAGGCAGTCCCTCCCCACTGCAGAAGGTCACCACACTGTTTTCATCACTGCCTACCATAAATGCGCTCATCAATCTAGAGGAAGATGCCAAAATGCCACCATCGGTTTGACGCCCTGAGGTAGGTCTCTGCCCACTTTGTCAGGAAACAGGACCACACAGGAGTAGACACCAAGTCCCACGAGGCCAAGGCAGCCAACGTTTGATTTGAGGAAGAAGTAAACACTAAGTGATGTAAAGTGAGAGATGCCTAAAGAAGCTCATTCTTCGAGTTTTGTTATTCATTGGTTATATGGAAAAGCCAGGCCTTCAGGTCTGTGTAACCGGGATAGCTAGGAGATGTGGACTTAGAATTAAATGATAAAAGAGGCATAATTATGAGTTTGGAAGATCATTTGAATAATTTTTAAACTACTGAGAACATGAAGGCTGGTGTAGTTTGCAAGTTAGAGCTGGCAGGCTCAAGCCAGGACTTTTTTTTTTAATAGTATCAAAGAACGAAAAAGAAAAAGATGAGAGGAACCAAAATACATGTATATATTTTTTCTTTTTCTCAATCCTGCACTTTTTAAAAGTAAGATTGATTTAAGTATGCTCAGGATGGAAGAACAGATAAATCTGAAGCTCCTCTGTAGCTTCAAGCTGCAGCAACAGAAATATAGGGAAATTTTATTCCTTTATTTGTAAGTTGACCCATTATAAATGAAATAACTGAACATGGATTAGGTAATTGCGGTCATGAAAAGTCTTTGCTGGGCTCATCTCACCACGCTCCACAACCCCTCACATGTTCACAGCTGTATTTCCATCACCAGCACAGTACCTCGCACATGGGATGAGCTCACAATATGTGTGGAATAAATAAGGCATTTACGGCATGAACAAACTCACTCCGGAAGTGTGCTGTCTTTATTCGGCAAATGTAACAATGGGAAAGCGTATACCCTTGGCAATGTAATGAAGAGGAGATCTAAGAACACCAAACTGTACTTTTTGGTAAAATGAGATGCTTCAGACCACACCCTTGAGAGCTGGCTTAACATCAATACCCCATATACTCTATGTCCAAAGACACTTTTCACCTTGACATTCCTACTGACCTTTTGTGCCCCGGCACCTCACAGTACAGGGCCACCCCTGATGTGCTGTAGGAGGTGAGGAATCCCAGGGGCAACACTTGTCTGCAGAGGCACAGGCGGGGCCCCCTCTTCCCTGCCCGCAGCAGGCACTCCGCATCTCCTTCTCTGTGCACTAAAAATAACATGGCTAGTGCTCAGCTGAAAACCTGCCTGTCTTGAGTCTGCTCTCCATTTTGAAGGCACCTATCCTAACACCCAATCCTCAATAGCACTCTTGCTTTTTTTCACCATGATCTAAAAGTTCAAGAGGTGAAATCCACCATTCTTCTCTGTTTAAATGACAATCCACTTCTTACTTCTCGATCAAAAACTACACGAAGGTGACACATTAAGCTCTGGTTGCCTGGCTTCACATCCGATGTCTTATGAGTTACATATATATGTGTGTGTGTGTGTATATATATGTTATATGTCTCAATATGTAAAAAGAAGAAAGAGAAAAAGAAAGAAAAACTCAAAGAAAGGGGAAAAAAATCTGTGTTTCAAATAATGAGCATGTGCACCTTTTTGCCTCAGGCCTTCATACACAATTTAGCCAGGAAGCCAGGGTAGATCATGATTTAGCTTTTGACATCTCCTGCCTCCAGGCCAGGAGAGACTAATACCGATTTCTGACTCTGAGCACGCCACAGGAAAAAAAAAGTGAGAGAGAGAGAGGCCTTTTATTGACTAAATGATAAAGAAGTTTGTAATGATAAATAACAGTCATTTTATTGTGGAATTCCCCAGAAAAGATGCATTCTGCAGTGTCTGGAGGAGCCTAAAAGCTGAGGTTGGTTCCCTATGGAGACGAACCTGTTAAACTCCAATTTTTACAGCCAGGAATGGGGGGTCACAAGTAGCGGGGACCTCTGGCTATTAAAACCGCACGCGCCCACCACGTACCCCTGCTTGCAGCCTGTTTCTTGGCTCAAGGAAAAGTACCAAACGCTGGATCCCAGGGTGATGGGTGGAGGGTGTGTCTGTCCGTCAGTCTGCTGTCTGTCTGTCTGCGCCCCCCTTCTTCTGGCTTGACACGCTCGGGTTGTGATGCAATTCCGCGGCCTCTGTGCTCGGGCTGCTGGAGGAATCACTGCCAGTTTTGATCGATAGTTTAATTGTAAACTTTGGGAACAATAATGGATAATTTGGCTTGAACCGTCCATTATGAGCAATGTCGTCTAGGAGAAAATCTTCGAAATTAAACAAGAGTTGGGCCGCATTATTGCATCTGTACCACTCACCCAGAGTTAAATAAATCCCCCTTTACAAATGCTGTCTTGGCATCTGTGGAGTTCAATAAACAGAGGCCCGGGCAGAGGAGGAAGAAAGAAAATAGAAAATAGGCCCACATTAAAACTATTTACTTCCTCGTTTCTTCTGAAAGAGTATTCTTACCACCACCATCATCACTATTACCACAATCACTCTTCAAAGTACACTTTAAATAACGCAACGTCTAAATAAGTGGATAAAGTATTTTTCTGGGGAGAGTTTTTAATGACAATTTAAGTCAGTGAGATTAAGGAAAGGTGGATGTAAGTTATTCATAGAAAAAAATTATCCCAAAAATAACCATAGGCTTGCTGACTGCTGTAGAACAGACTTCTTAGCGAAATAATGCATTTGGACATCAGTTATTTCTTCATAAAGAAATTGTGTGAGAATAAAACCCCCAAATTAGCGAGGGAATTGCTTAGTTACACTCGTGGTTTGAAACTACAAGCCCCAAACCAGGGTGTCCCCACGCCCATGGGAACTATTAGAGCCGCGTCCAACCATCAAAGGGGCTCAGCTCCAAAGTTGGGGGGGGGGCTTATTGTGGTGTCTCACAGGGGCATTTTCCCAAGGAAATAGACAGCAAGAGATTGAAAAAAAATATTATTGTGCAAAATAGAAGGACCCTATAATGTAGACGTAAAAAACAGGGGCTCTGGAGACACCCCATCCAAGGACAGCTCCGGCACTTACTCACTGCTTGACTTTGACAGGCCACTTAACCTTTCAGTGCCTGAGTTTCACCATCTTTTAAATGGGGAGAACAACAGTACCCTGTTCATGGAGTTATTATGAACATTAAATGAATTAATTCATGAAAAGCACTGAAAACAGTGAAAGGCTCATAATAACTTCTGGCTTCAATAACAATAATTCAAATTGTTATTCCTCAAAAATAGTGACTTATCAGTTTTCGGCAGTTTATTTTTAAAAGTCTTTGTATTTCTCATAGCAAAGATCTGATCATTCCTTTAGTGCAGGTGGAGGAGACACTTTCCTTTGACGTAACTTGATTTTTCAATCCATGTTTGATGCTAATCCTTCTTTACTGAAACCAGCATTCTGAGTTGTTATGAGATGGGAAACAAAAAGTGGTGAATAGTGTGTCTTGTAAAAAGACACCTCACATCGCCATCTCAATCCAGTGATGTCACCATAACTAGTAAATTACCTTGCAGGTCAGTGGTAAATTTTAGGCCCCACCGGTCCCAAGCCCTTATAGTCTGTCCTTTTGACTCATACTCAGGGCTGCTCCTAGATCCCTCGATTAATCCCAAGGTCAGGAAGATGTACCCAAGAGGCCTGGTGTACTTTGGTTATGAGAAGCACTCTGGAATCAGATTGGCCTGACTGGGTTCCAACTTGACCACTGACCAGCTGCGTGACCTTGGCCATGGACTTGACTGCTCTGAGCTCCAGTTTCCTCATTTGTAAAATGAGGATAATAACACCCACTTCTCAGGACTGTGATCAGATTCAAAAACAGTCAAGCAGGTGAAACACAGCCTTAAAAAGCATCACTGGGTTGTTGTTACAATTGAAAATATATTTTTCACCAATAAAGTTTTCTTCTAGCCAGACTCTGAGGCAACGGTCCATTACTTCTGCCACAGCTGTGCATTGTCCCTGGCTTCCAGTTTACCCATGTGCTCTGCTTCTCTGAACTGGGTCTCGTGCCTGTGTCCATATTTCAGCGCTTCCATCCTGATAATATGCCCACTGTCCCCGCCTGTGTTTACAAAAACAGAGACCTGGCTTAATCGTCCTAGAGTTCATGTCACTGGTGCCCCATGAATCCATGCCATTTACAACTAACAATAAGATAGGGCAACCTTATGTTGTAATTATTGTGCTTGGATAAATAGAGGAAAGGACCCTTAGTCACCCACAGTCAAGATACACACGAAACATAAGGCTCCAAATGAAAAGAAGTACCATGAAAAACTGAATTATGTTCAGAAGAGGGTCACCAAGATGGAAAACGTCTAGACACCATACGATAAAAGGAGCCATTTTATAGAAATATAGAAACAGAAAGGAATTTGGGAGGCAGTTTATGGCTGTCTTAAAGGGCTGTGATGGAGGAAATTAAATAGATGTGATTACAGTCGGAGCCAGTACCAATGAAAAGAAGGAAATCTTTTCAATACTTAGAGCCTCAGCATTCATGAAAATATCTTCCCCAGAAATCAAAGACTGACCCATTCCTGGAGCCCACTTTCTGTGCCAGCACACGGGGTGGAGAGAAGAGCCTTATTTTAAGGAGAGGTGTGGGATTAGATGACCCCAGTGCCATTCTAACTCTCAGACTTTATGATCCGATTATGTTTCAGGGAATTAGTGCCTTCAAGCGCTTTGCTGATTCTCAGAAGCTGATGCTGTAAAATGGATTTGACATCCAGGGGCAAAGAGCATGCAAATATCCTATCCGTTTCTCAGAGCCCCAGCTACGGCTCAGGTGCAGAAGTTTTCTCCCGAACCATCACCAGGTGAAGAGAGCAAAGGGGCAGCATCGTGCATGAGCATCAAAACAAGAGCTTCCAACGCTGTAAAATGCTCCTCTATCCCTGGCAACTGTGAGCTCAAAAACATCATCATTTGCATTAAAGCAAAAATAACTTCACAGACATAGAAAACAAACTTGTGGTTACCAAAGGGGAAACGCTGGGGAGGGGCATAAATTAGCAGTTTGGAATTAGCATATACACACTACTATATACAAAACAGATAATCAACAATCTACTCAATATTCTGTAATGACCTATATGGGAAAAGAATCTGAAAAAGAATAGATACATGTATATGTATAACTGAATCACTTTGCTGTACACCTGAAACTAACACAACATTGTAAATCAACTATACTCCAATATAAAATAAAAATTAAAAAATAAATAACCTCACTGTGAAGACACTGTGTGTAGAATACATATTAAATTATTCTGTAAAACGTTCCAAATGCAGTCCCAACTTGAGGACTCAAAAAACGTCGTTTGCTCTGTTTGAGAACATCTTCACTCAGATTACTTATTTTTCTTCCTGCTCCAAAGCTCTCTTTCTCTGTTATTTAAGAGCATGAATCTTCCCATTGACGGAGATATCAAATGACCCCCATAACCAGATTTAATCTTCGAAAATCCTCTGCTCTTCTTCTCTTTGTAGACATTTGATTTAGCTTCTGCCACACAGAGACTCGGGATGGATAAGCTATTCTTTGCATTGTTATTGACAAATACTTACTTGTTATTGCAATGGACTATGACAATAAGTTATGTGCTATTGACCAAATTTTGACAGTGCTGTAAAATATTTTAACTTGAACTGACACAGGAGGAGATGATCATGCAGTCATTTCTCCTAAATGGTACCCGGGGGTGCCTAGAGACTCTTTTTCCAGAATAAAGAACCCTCTGGGGATTTGAGATGAAGGACCATTACTAACAAGATGTAACTACTCTATAAGGTTTTTATGAAACACACTGTATTAAAAATGCATGTAAAATTGGGATGCTTGCAAACATGTCCTTCCATCCTTGATCCTTGAGAAGAAACAAATTAAGGTGCTCACCCTAGGAATGTTTGTTAAAAAGAAATACTTCTACATGACCTCGTTACTTGCGTGACTGACACATATGTGAATCTAGTAAATTAGTCCTGTGGTCAGAAGTCTTCAACCTGCTTTCAACCAAACAGCGAGCCTGGTCAGCATTCTCAAAGCAGCCAGGCCGTGCAGCTTTGGGGTTGAAGAAATGCTTTGGTTTTTTATTTATAAGTAGTTGACTTTTCCTTCTTAAAGTTAAAATTTGGGGACCATGTTGATTTTTTTTTCCAATGGTGAGTTACAATTGCCAGTTCATTTAGTGTCCATTTATTTTGCAATTAATGGGGTTTAATTAAGGTGGACTTTAGAAACATTCTTTTCTTACTTCTCCCGTTTTCTCTGGAGCTTTAAACTCTATGACTGGTTGCCTGCTCCACAGCTACAGAAGCTGTCGCGTCTCTGGAGGTTTCCTAGGATAAATGTCTTTAAGGGTCACCCTTGGATAGGCTCGTAGATCCCTGTGTTCCAGTCACTGGGAAGCTGTGGAATTTTGTCCACATCCTGGTCGTGGACATTTCACCTGAGAAGGAAAGCAAGGCCTCCAATGTTTTGATTTCAGTCCCTTTTGAACAAAATATCTTTCTTTCTGGAGATAATTACACCCAGATACTAAATATTTCATATTCATTTTGATCAAAAGTAAGCATATTGCAAACAGTATATGTCTTTCTCTCCATGGATACCCATTGGATATTGTGACTTAGAAAAATAAGTATTTGCCAAGTCACTGAGCTTCTGAGTGTCATATTTGTTTAAGCCCTCTCATGGCCTTCCTCACCTTAGTGGGAAAAGGGGACTGTATTTATACTCAGACGTACCTATTCCCCAAGAGAGGGACTGCATCCTAATTTGTACAAAGTTTGACTAAGCGAGATTTCTCCGCGGCCCCATTCATCCTCCTTTTATGTGTCATAGTACTGTTTTTGAATATCTTTCCTCCTTTCCTTCCCTCATTCCCTAGACAAGTCCCCTTCACTCCCATTTGGTAATTTTCCCCTTATTTTTCTTTTCTTCTTTCTAGACTAACAGAGAAGAACAAACCTGACTCCATATTGGCTCTATTCCTTTAGCTCTAATCCTTGTGCTCTGTTACCTGCGCTTAGTTAAATTGGCTTTGCACCTTTGTAAAAGAATGTTGTCTATAGCCTGAAATATCTCAATGCTCTGCCTCCCAGGCTAGACCTTTAAAGGCATAACTCTTTTCCATTCATATAGAGATAAAAAGTTGCAAAACATAAAATAACAATTGTCTTGCTGGAGGTTTACAGGAACATCATGACAAAACAGAAAATAACAATTGTCTTGTTGGAGGTTTACAGGAACATCATGACGAGACCTTCATGGACAGCTGCAAGAACAAAAGGTTCCGCCACCAAGATATCTGCAACAGCTAGTTACAACCCTTCCCCTTTTAGTATAAAAGAAGCCTGAATTCTAACTCAGGTAAGATGGTTCTTTGGAAGACTAGTCCACCATCTTCTTGGTCTGCTGGCTTTCCAAATAAAATCACGATTCCTTGTCCTAACACCTCGTCTCTGGATGTGTTATTGGCCTGTCTTCCAAGGATTAGTTCAAGCTTGGACTTGGTAATAAGACTACTTGGAATATCTCAAGAAAGCTGTATGTTTTTCCCCTAGAGAATGCACATAAGCCCAAATCTTGTGGACAACTTTGAGATACTTATAAATATCAGAGATGCCTCGATAGTCTAAAATCCATACTCTCAACAGAAAGATTAAAAGTCCGCTATGACAACAGCCCTCATATAACTTAGTTCCAAGGTCCAATCACTGCTTAAAAGTGCACCACAGAGATCATACGAGTAACATCCCAAGAGTTTCCTGGGGGACCTTATCACATAAATATAGTACAAATTATTCAGTTCCCAAGATTTTCTGGGGGTTTAGCAACCTGATTTTTTAGCCCATTAAGCGTAAGAGGGGAGGTCCTATAACTGGATAGATGTCAGTTCATTCAGTGAGTGTTTACCATGTGCTGGATTGTTAGGAAATGCGGACAATGGGGTCTTGCTGTCTTAGGGGCCCTGAGTCTAGAGGGATGACTGATGACTACTTCTTTCTCCATATTGTAAGGGCTTCGAGGTGTGATGGGAATCCTGGTGGACCCTGGAGGGCTTACAGGTGGCTCACCAGACCTGAGGTACAGTAACAGTTATCCTGGTACCACAGACCAAATGCTTATTGTCCCCTGGAATTCATATGTTAAATCCTAAGACTCAGTGCGATGGCATTAGGAGGTGGGGCCTTTGAGAGATGGTTAGGTCAGGAGGGTGGAGACCTCAGGAATGGGGTCAGTGCCCTTACAAAAGGAACCCCAGAGAGCTCCCTCTCCCTTTCTGCTACGTGACCACACAGCAAGAAGAAGGCCACTTATGACCCAGGAATCTCTCACCAGACACCAAACATACCAGTACCTTCCTCTTGGACTGCTCAGCCCTCAGAACTGTGAGAAATAAATTTCTGTTGTTACAAGCCACCCAGCCTATGGGATCCTGTTATAGCAGCCTGAACAGACTAAGACACCCAGTTCAAAGAGGGTGGAGGAGTGCATGCGTGTCGGGGGGGGGGGGGTGGCATGTAGAGAGGGGAAAGCGTGCCCGACACCCAGCCGTGGGAAACAGCACAGTGTCTTAAAGAGCAACACATAAACTGGAGTTACTAGAGCACCAGGTCTGAAGGAAACAGAGGTGGGAATTAAGAGGGCTTATATATATATTTTATTGGAGCATAATTGCTTTACAGTGTTGTGTTAGTTTCTGCTGTACAGTGAGGTGAATCAGCCGTATGTATACGTATAGCCCCTCCCTCTTGGACCTCCATCCCCTGCCCCCATCCCACCCCTCTGGGTCATCAGAGAGCATCGAGCTGAGCTCCCTGTGCTATACAGCAGGGGGCTTATATTTTGACAGGGGCTTGTATTTTATATTAAGAATCTTGAAAATTTTAAAAATACATGACATGGAGGAGTCATCTGTTGGATTTTAAGGAAGCAAATGGCATAACCGAATTTGCACTTGAATTTGCACTTTACTTACACGTCTCTGGTCGCGTGCAAAGGGAACCACATGGGGAAAACGTGGAATCAATGAAGAGGCAGATGCAGTATGGTTTCCTCCTGCTAGGAAATCCTCTTGCATCTTAATTCATCACCAAGGACTACATACATTTCCTTTGTGATGGAAAAGCATGGACTTGGATATACAAAGATATATTTTCTTTTTCTTTCTTTTCCTCCACAGAAAGTTGTATGTGTGTGTGTTTTTCCTTTCCTGCCTTCAGCTCCAGCTGAAACCTTGGTTACCAAGTCTTGTCTTTTTTAAAAAAATACGTTTAAAGCAACTAAACATCCTTGACAGATGCAGCTTTGATGTGTAATGTTCCATGATTTAAATAGTGGCTTTCCCCCACGTAGACACAAAACTTTTCTGAGAAGTAGCAATTACAGGATTATCCACTACTTCAAACATGAATTCTTTGAGCACTGCTCGGGCCTTTCTTTGTTTAGTTAGTAATTATGTTTTTAAGATGCCTTCACTTGCTTTCTGAGTAATGGGTGCTGAGATTGCAATTTTTTTCTCCTTCCATTTTTTTTAAATATATAGTTGGGTTTGTACCATGCTGGGAATCTTGACCAGAAAACAACCTACCTTCTGAATTTTATCACACCGTCCAGCAGGATGAATCTTCCAAGTTGACTGTCTCTGAAAATGAAAGAAAAACTTATCCTCTTCAAGGAAGAAGAAGAAAAAAGAATGGACACAGAAATAGCAGCCCTTTACATTAATAAAAATGTATGCTCAGTGACAAGAACAAGGATGCAGATACAGAGAATGGACTGGAGAACTCGAGGTATGGGAGGGGGCGGGGGGTGAAGGGGAAACTGAGACGAAGTGAGAGAGTAGCACAGACATATATACACTACCAACTGTAAAAGAGATAGCCAGTGGGAAGTTGTTGTATAACAAAGGGAGTCCAACTCGAGGATGGAAGATGCCTTAGAGGACTGGGGCGGGGAGGGTGGGGGGGTCTCGGGGGGGGCGTCAAGGAAGGGAGGGAATACGGGGATATGTGTATAAAAACAGATGATTGAACTTGGTGTACCCCCCAAACAATAAAATAAAATAAAAAAAGAAAGAAAGAAAATTCAAAAGTAACTGCAAAAAAAAAAAAAAAAAAATGTATGGTAAGGAATTAAGCCCAGTCACCACCGCAGGTCGCAGTCCATCCACAAGCAGGGGCATCTAAGGACTCGAGACTCTGGGTACAGCTTTGATGTACCCCGTGTTCCTCAGAAAAGACATTTCGGCTTGAGGCCCTTAGGCAGCCTGCTAGAGCTTCCCTGACACTCTGCCCAGGGGGAGACTGTAGGATGCCAGTCATTCTCCTACAAACACCCCCGCTAACTGCCCCACAAAGCTCCTCAAACCTTTCTAAGTCACCTCCAGTCAAGATCTGTTGTGTTTCACTTTGTTGTGTTGTTTAAACTTTTGATTTTGATTTGATTCCAGATTCAAGAAAGTTGCAAAATACTGCAGAGAGTTCCCATAAGTATTTTACTCAGTTTTTGCCAATTGTAACATCTTACATAATTATAGTAACGTACTGAAACCAGGAAATTGACATTGGTACAATGTATGTGGGTGTGTGTGCTCTGTGCCATTCTATCACACGTGTAGACTCCTATAACCACCATGAAATCAAGAGACAGAGCTCTGCCATCACCCCAAAGCACTCCCCTCCTGCCACGACTTTACGGCTACACCCAGTCCCCATCCCTCCAGTATCCCTGAGCCCTGACAACCACTAATCTATAGCTCTGTAATTTTGTCATCTTCAGAATGCTGCATAATGTTACGCAAATAAATTCTACATTTATATAAACTTTATGACCTTCTGAAATTGCCTTTTTTACTCAGTACAATGACCTTGAGATCCATCCAGGTTGTTGAGTTATGAATAGCTTATTCTCTTTTTATTTTTTAAATAGAACTTACTTTTTAGAGCAATTTTAGGTTCACAGCAAAATTGAGCAGAAAGTATAGAGAGTTCTCATATATACCCTGCCCTCACAGTGCAAAACTTCCCCCACTATCAACATCCCACTCTAAAGTGGTACATGTGTTACAATCAATGCACCTGCATTGATGTCTTTAACACTCAAAGTCCCTAGTTCACTTAAGGGTTCACTCTTGGTCTTGTACACTCTGTGGATTTTGACAAATATGTAATGACATGAATCCACCATTATAGTATCATATTGAAGAATTTCCGCTGCCCTAAAAAATCCTCTGTACTTTGCCAATTCATCTTTATCTCCCCCCAACCTCTGGCAACCACTGATCTTTTCACTGTCTCCATAAGTGTTGCCTTTTCCAGAATGTCATATAGTTGGAAACATGTAGTATGTAGCGTCTTCAGCTTGGCTTCTTTCACTTAGTGATGGACCTTCAAGGTCCATCCATGTCTTTTCATGGCTTGACAGCTCAGTTCCTTTTATTTTATTTTTATTTTTTATTTTTTATAAATTTATTTATTTATATTTTTTGGCTGTGTTGGGTCCTTGTTACTGCACGCAGGCTTTCCCTAGTTGTGGCAAGTGGTGGCTACTCTTCATTGTGGTGCATGAGCTTCTCATTGCAGTGGCTTCTCTTGTTGTGGAGCACGGATTCAGGTGCATGGGCTTCAGTAGTTGCAGCACGTGGGCTCAGTAGTTGTGGCACGTGGGCTTCAGTAGTTGTGGCTTGTGAGCTCTAGAGTGTAGGCTTGGTAGTTGTGGTACACGGGCTTAGCTGCTCTGCAGCATGTGGGATCTTCCCAGACCAGGGATGGAACCCATGTCCTTTGCATTGGCAGGCAGATTCTTAACCACTGTGCCACCAGGGAAATCCCTCACTTCCCTTTGGTGTTGAACAATACTCCATAGTGTGGATGGACCACAGTTCATTTATCTATTCACCTACTGAAGGATATCTTGGTTGCTTCTGGGTTTTGGCAGTTATGAATAAAGATGCTGTAAATATCTGTGTACAGATTTTTGTACGCGCATACATTTTCAGTTCATTTGAGTAAACACCAAGGAGCATGATTGCTAGATTGTATGGTAAAAGCGTGCTTATATTGTAAGAAACCACTAAACTATCTTCCAAAGTGTCTTACCATTTTGTATTCCCACCAGCAATGAATGAGAGTTCCTGCTGCTCCACATCCCCACCAGCATCTTCAGCATCCCCACCAGCATCCTCAACATCCTCACCAGCATCTTCAACATCCTCAACACCATTTGATGTTGTCAATGTTCTGGATTTGGGCCATTCCGATAAGCATGTAGTGATATCACATTGTTGTTTTAATTTGAATTTCCCTGATGACATGTGATGTTGAGGATATGCTTATTTGCCATATATCTTCTTTGATGAGGTGTCTGTTCAGAGCTTTTGCCCATTTTGCAGTTGATTGTTGGTCTTCTTATTGTTGAGTTTTAGGAATTCTTAGTGTATTTCAGATAAAAGTCCTTTCTCAGATATGTATTTTGTAAATATCTTCTCCAAGTCTGTAGCTTGTTTTCTTATTCTATTGACAGTACTTTCATAAAACAAAAGTTTGTTCTTATTTTAATGAGGTCTAATTTATCGACTATTTATTTTCTAGATTGTGCTTTAGTGTTGTGTCTAAAAAGTCAGGACCATGCCCAAGGCTTTCTCGCTTTTCTCTCAGATTATTTCCAAGGAGTTTTATAGTTTTGCATTTTAAATATCAGCCTACAATTCATTTTGAGTTAACTTTTGTGAAGGATGTAAGGTCTGCATCTAAATTCATATTTTTGTACCTAGGTGTACAGTTGTTTCTGCATCATTTGATTCCTCGACCGCATTATGTGGTGAGACTCCCTCCATCTCAGGCTCTAAGAAACGGCATCTCCAATCACCACATCAGGCACCTCAGGCAGTGACGGCACAGAACTGCAGTCAGCGTTGCAGTGAAAGCCTTCTTCTATAGGAGAAGCTCATCAGACTCACTCACAGAAGTCTTTCCCCATATTTATAATATTTCAGTAAAAATAATAAATCCACGGAGTGGAATTATGCCAGCATACTGTTTTAATGCCTATGACTAATACGTACCCATTGCATCCTCCACGCTTTAGTCCAAGGCCCTGGACACATGACTATTAACATTAATAGGACACTAAAGGACATTACATTTTAAAGATTATGGCTCATTAATTAAATACAGCATGAAACTGCTATGAAGTAGTACTCTGGCCTATGCAGTCTAGTAACAGTCTCAGATCTACATTAGAAACGCCTAGGATTTTTAAAATTTTTCCTTCACTTCTCTAAGAGACAAAGGCCCTATCCTTTCACGTTGAAAAATAAAAACACACACATACATATTCAGAGGTATCTTTCTCTGGTATATTCATACACCCAGAGAAATAGCCAATCTGCAGGCTTGCCTCAGAAGGACCTAAGTAAAAACTATGGAAAACATTGAAAAACTACTTTAATGTTTCCATTTCCATTTTGTAAGAAAAGAATAATATGTGAATAAATACATGTGTTAGAAGAACTAGGCGGGGGAAGGCTTTTGTTAATAAATTATCTTCAGAAAATTCAAAGAAGCAATCAGCAGAATCAAAGAAGCAATCTATTTTTATTCTATAGATTGTACTTTGATTACAGGCCATCAGAGACCACTAATGAATGAAATAATATTTGCCTTTAATAAGTACCTTTGTACATCACTAGTTTTAAATTTCATTTAGTAACACAAGCTCAGTGAACACTTCTACGGAAAACACAAAAACAAAAACCAGGCTCTGGGTAGATCAGAGGTACAAGGCAAGTCTTAAATTAGTTAAGTTATTCTTTGTAATTTAAAAAAATGTCTAAAGTAATTAAATCATAAATCCGCTAATAGTTGTCCTCAGTCTGGAGTCAAAATGGTGTGGGAAAAAACCGACACTGAGAGTCAGTGTTCCTGAGTGCTCGTCTCAGCTGAGTCACAAATTTCCCTGGTTCTCTGTTTCCTCCTGCATAAAATGGGGAAGGGGAGGTCAAATTGCACCATTGTCAGCCTCCTTTCAGATCTAAGTTAGGACTCTATGCCACTATGTATAATATGAAATAAACATAAACCTCAAATAAGGAGAAAAATATATGTGTATGAGCATGCCTCTATAGGACACTTAGAAAGATATAAGACTATTTCTTAAAAAAATAAATTTAGTTACAGAAAAGTTGCAAAACTGGTACAGAAAGTTCTCATACACTCTTCACTTTAGTTTTTCCTGATGGTAACCCATGGCATAACCATGAGAGAGGTACCAAAACTGAGAAATGGACATTGGCTGTACTATTCCCTAAACTACAGTCCTGATTCAGATTTCACCAATTCCCCCACTGTTGTCCTTTTTTGGTCCTGGGATCTCATGGTGTATTTATTTGTCATGTAGCCTCAGTTTCCAAATTTCCAGTAGTTTCTCAATCCTTCCTTGTGTTCTACGACTTTAGTAGGGTGTTTTGAAAAGTGTTGATCTGATATTTTACAGAATGAGTGCTAGTCTCTTGTCCCTCAGTTTGGGTATCTCTAACGTTTTCTTATGATCACATCAAGAGTATACATTTTGGGCAAGAATGCCACAAAATCAGTGTGCCCTTCTTAGTATCTTATACCAGAGGTACCTGATATTGATCTGTAACGCACGCACTTTTAATATTTTGGTGTATAAGTAGGTAACTTTCGTACTCCTCTAATAATTTCTTAAGCTTATTAGATGTAAATAAATTTGAGTCGTTTTTTTGAACTATCGATAAAAAACACAGATAAACCCTTTATTCCTTCATTAAGACAGCTGCTCAAGCATGGAAAAGAGGGACTGGAAATTTAAAAGACAGGAGGGCTCTTTCGAAGTCACACAAGTAAAATGAAATTTCTTTGAACAGAGAGCAACTGTATTTGCAGTTAACAGTCTATAGAAAGCTTAGTGGAAATACAAAACAAACAGCAAAATGGAAATATCTTAGTTGAGTATATTTGTGAAAGGATACACTCTTAATGATTTTTTCATTTAAAAGATATAGTGGGTATTGTCTTCTATTTGTCTTTAATTAATACAAGTCTGTGCGTAGACACTTTTCTATACCCTGTGTGCCAAGCCCCTAAAATATGTAAGACGGTACAAATTTATAAACCAATGTCTTGATCCCCTTATCCAATGCATTGAAATTCTGTGCACACTTATATTTCTACCATGAAGAGGTCTACCTGTTAGAGATATGCTCCCCCACTTAATACCTCATCTCTTCTTTCTTCCACACAGACGGTGGGTACAAACCAGAAGAGCAGGATGTTCACTCCCAATGGTCAGATAAGATGGAGAGTTTTCTTGTTCTATTAAATTCAATGTGTACTGTGCTGCATCTACCAGAATGTAATTGGAAAGAATTAAGCAAGATGTAGGTACATTCTGAAAGTGAAAGAATGCCTGGAAAGAAGATGGAGAAAGAAATGCAAAAAACAGTTGAAGAAAAAAAAAATTCAGGTGTGAGTTTAAGAACAGCACTGAGATCTATCACTGCATTTAAAGTTACCAAGGCACATTTGCTAGCTTAGAAATCTACTATTCAGAGTTCTAAACATATACCTTGACTTCAGAAATAAATTCAGTTGTAGTTGGAAAAAAGAAAGAAAATGAAAAAAGTTGCTGACTCTCTTACACATTAAATTAAAATAATAACAAAAAGGGTTCAGAAATGAAACAGCAAAATTGTAGAGAAGTAATTATGAAATTCTTATGAGGTACATTTACATGTTACCATTTTCCTTTCAATCACCTAAAAGAAAAACCCTTTATAAAAAGCTCTTGAATCTGAGCAATGATTTTTACTTTTTTCCAAAATGATAATCTGATGTCATTTCTGATTCCCCTTTTCTTTGCATTTTTTATCATACACTTTTTCAATGTAAATCTTAGTCAAAAATCAAGGGAAAACCCAAAATCACATGTGTAAGGACGTTTGTTAATCCAATGGATACCTTCTTTTGCAAACTAGTCAGAAAAGATGACCAAAACTTCTTTTTTTTTCCTTTTTTTGGTTGTTATTTCTAGAGCAAAGAAGATGATTCTTAATTGTATGCTGTCCTGGTTTGTACCTTAGGGACATTTTGTTCAGGTCTGGGGGGTCTAGATCCAATAGGTCTTTGACCAACAAAATTCTAAGAAACAGTTAATAATTTTCAGTGTGTTTAGTAGGAGATGGAAAAAAAGAGTGGAAACATAATAGCTGTTTCTAAATATCTGAAGCACTGTCAAGTGGAGCAGAGATGAGGTTCATTCACTGAGACCCTTTGAGGACAGAACAAAACCCAAGCAGGTGAAAATTGCAGAAAAAAAAGATAACAGCTCAGTGTAAGAAAGAACTGCCTAAAAATTAGTTAGTATGAAAGTATGCCTGGCTTTCAAAGGAGATGGTACATTTCCCATCACTAGAGACAGACAGGAAAATGGAGTGATCTCTTATTATGAATGTTGTAAGAGGACTCATTCATCTGCTAAGGTTGTACCAAATAATCTTAATGTTTCCTACTAAATCTAAGGCTTTATATGTGTAAAATAGTTATGTAAAGTATATTAAATATTTTAAATGCCTTAAAGGTGCTCTTCTATTTAAAAAGCCCTCAGTCCATTATTTTGTATATTGATGAATGAAGCCTTTTGCAGTATAAGAAGCTCCCTTAACTTTCCTGTTTTAAACAAAAAGATTTTACAAGTCTTTTGTATATAAGGTAATAGATAGAGAGATAATAGAGAGATAGATATTAAAAGTGATTCAGTTATATATTTACATATATAGTTATTCGAGCTAATAAACTAAATAAATCAGTCCAAAAAAATCAAGATTATAATTTCCACTTCACAGGGCTTTATGTTACAATTTTTGTTGTTAGTTTTGTTGTTGAAGCACATACAAGGCCTAAAATAAATGAACCTGCACCCATTTTCAAGTAAAATTTTAAAATACATTTCCTAAATAAAGACTTTTGTCATTAATAACCCAATTCATTTATGATGGGTTCTGGAAAGGGTCCAAGAAAGTTAATTTTTGTGAGGAATCTGTCCTATTTCCATTTAAATCTGTTCTATTTCTATTATTTTTAAGTGGCCACATACTGATTCCATGGTTCCTTCACCTGTTTCTGGAAAAGGGCTGTCAGAGAACACAAAGAACTGGGGCTGATATGAAAAAATAAGAATAAGAGAGAGTGGAATGGCCACTTTCCTCAAGTCATTATTTTAGCTGTTTAGTTTTTTATTTCCTCATTTATTGAGGATGGATGAGAATGAGACATTGAACTGCCCTACCAGGGACCAACATTGTCCAAACAATTAAAATAGTTTAATATGGTTAGGGCCAAAACTCAAATTAAAGAAAGTCAAATAAGGACCATGGATTGCAGCAGACACCTAATCAATCAGCAAAACTCTGTATATCAAAACCACTGAGCACATGGAGTACATAGACGGCATGAGAAAATAACTTGCAAAGAATGTAAGATGACTAGGAGAATTTCCTCCAACTGCACAAGACTTGGGAGCCTCTAAAATGCAATTCTCAGCTGCAAAGTCTTTTAAAATATTTTTTAAAATTTATTTATTTATTGGCTGCGTTGGGTCTTTGTTGCTGCACACAGGCTTTATCTAGTTGCAGCGAGCAGAAGCTACTCTTCATTGTGGTGTGCTGGCTTCTCATTGCCGTGGTTTCTCTTGCTGCAGAGCACGGGCTCTAGGCACGCAGGCTTCAGTAGCTGTAGCACATGGGCTCAATAGTTGTGGCTCATGGGCTCTAGAGCACACTCTCAATAGTTGTGGTGCACGGGCTTAGTTGCTCCACGGCATGTGAGATCTTCCTGGGGCAGGAATAAATCTGTGTCCCCTGCATTGGCAGGTGGATTTGTAACCACTGCACCACCTAGGAAGTCCCTCAGCTATAAAGTCTTGATCCAAATATTTAAATGGATGGAAGGAAAAGGGGAGGATCTATAGCTAAATTAATGGGCATTTTGTGTCACCAAAGCTCATCCTACCCATATTTTCCGTCTACAGGACAAGCTGAGCTATACTAATGACAATGATGGTGATGACAGGCGCATCACTGTATAACCCTAGATCCACCCATGGAAGTGTGTCTCTCATTTGAGCATCTTTTCTTATTGGTGTCATGGAAAAAATAAAAATACTTTTATAATATACTCCTCTGAAAAAGATGATAAAAATATAGATTTAAAAAAAAGGAAGAATCCATTTCCAATGACTCATATGTGAGGATTAATAAGATGTTTATGTCTTCGTGCACCAACAAATGTCCACTAAGCACCTAAAGGTACTGACTCCTCCAACTCAGTCTCCCCATCGTGGCTGGAGTACCATTCTGAACCTTAGGTCTGACTGAGCCCCTTCCCCACTTCAGCCCTTCAAAGCCTTCTCATGGTCATGGCCAATCAGACGCTGCCCAGCCTCTTCTTACCACTCTGCCTTTTTTGCTCTATTATCCGTGCTTTTCAAAGGGCTATTATGTTGTGTTCCCTTGAACATGATCGCTCACCTTGACATTTTTGCTCCACCTGTGCCCTCACTGTGGACCTTCCTCTGCCTTTTATCTGTCTACTTCTCACTTATCTTTCAAGTTTCTGACTCGATGTCCCTTTCCAGGACTTCCCAAGACTGTCTCAACTGGATTTCATAGGCCCACCAAGTACCCTGTACTTTTCCTCCAAAGGCACCGAACGTTTGACTGTTTGATCCATTTATTTGGCTATCTTCCCGATAAAATGTAAACTTGAGGATAAATGGAATGCCTTTCCCCACTAACTAGCACAAGGCTTGGTACATAACTGGAATACAAAAAAAGATTTGTTGGAAAAATAAATAAATGAATTAAGTGGAGAAATAGGGAATATAAGTGACCAGGGTGGGAACAGAGGTGATTACACAACTGGGTATTTTTCCTTATCCGTATATAATGTGTTATCCTCTTTCCCAAGAATTTAGCCACAAGAATGAGCCTTCTTGTAAATAGGGAAACAGAGGCAGAACACTTGGTGCCTCTTCTAAATCATACAATTAAATACTGGCAGAGGCAGGATGAGAACTCACGTGTCCAGACACTGTCTGCCCCTCCACCCAAACTGAGATTTATTTTAGTCATGCTGTTACAGAAAAAAATCATCAATCACTGCATTAAGATCCCCTCTCAAAAAAACAAGGGGAAATATATGAAATGGATCAATATCAAAGCAAGATATAAGTGTAGTTTCTCTAAAGGTTTTACTTCCATTAACTACTTACCAAGGAAAAGTATTCCACAAATAATCCATGGGTAGAAAATCCTCCTGGTGTTTGGGAAGAACTAAGAAAAGGATTGAATTTGCTGAAGGTGTTTCCAGATAAACCTATCTATACCACGTTCCACCAACGAAATTGGAAGCATCAGAGGAAATATACATGCCCGAAACCTGATTTTCAATCCCCTGATAGTTTATCAGATTGCTGGCATCATCATGTTTTTGTAATTAAGCAGAATAGATTTACTCACACTTAATAACTAAAAAAAGACAGCTTCTCTAGCGTTAGAACACTGTGTCCTCAACATAACAGGACTGACTCTGTGTGAAATGAGAGAACATTCTGGTGAGCATAGAGCAAACCACACACTGCCCTTTGGCCTTGCTCTGCTAGACTGAAAAAGATTTTATCATCCCTTTTCAGCTTATCCAACTCCATTGGACTCTGGGCTTTCTTCTGTTTCTGCAGCTATTTACCTTTATGGTATGATCTGAGATTAAATATAGGGGGAAAGACAAAATATAAATTACAAGAATTGTACTTAAAATATAATAGTCCCACTAGGAGACATGCAACACTTAAACCTTGGACACCAGTGGCCATGGAGAACGCTACCATGGTCCGAGCCATAAATCAAACACACGTGGCTACGACCACTACTTATATACCCGGAAGGCTCCCTGGTGAAAGATAAGAATCTACCTGATCATTTTCATAGAAATGCAATAGGAAAACAGTAGCGTTAAAGTTCTAGTGGGAAAAAAAAAACACTTAAAATGTGTTTGCAGAAACCTGTTACAAAGTCTTAATGCCAGACTAGATTTGTGTGCAGTGATATACGGGAAATGTGTAGGATTTTTGTAGGCTGAAGTTGACTATAAAGCTGTAGGCACTGCTGCTTTATCCCGAGAATGTTATCACATGACTATTCACAGCTTCTCAGAATTTCTGAGCACTGGACAGTAAATCCACTGCACTCCCAGTACTTAATTCAGAGAGTCTTCTGGATGGCCAAAGAGAGCTGTTTCATAAGCTTGTTTGATTTTTTTCATTGAAAGCTGTTGCAATGTGCTATGAGACTTTGCATATGAGTCTTCCGGATACCAAATGCTCTCCTCTGCCTGGTGTCAATCAAGGTGATTCAATGCTCTGTCCCAGGTCATCACTCCTCTTTGGCTTCTAGTAACAGATCCCTGAGAAATGTCACACAGCCAAACAAATATTGGTTTTCAAATGTCTATCAGTCCTTAAAAGACCCTTGTTCTCAAATACGCGCTATTCAAGCCTGTAGACTTACGATGTCCTCATAATCCTCCCAAATTTCCGGTGTGCCCCAGTCACCTGTCAGTGCCAATTACCACTGCTCTTTTTATACCGGAGTTGATTTAAACATGTCAATTGGTATTCGAGACTTTTTGAAGACTTTGATTTTTCACCACTTTCATATTGAAGGAAATTTTCCCATTTTCTTTCAACTTTTTTTTTTTTTTTGGTCTTCTGCTCTCTGATTATTTCTAGTGCAATTTTAGTCCAAAAAAAAAAATTTCAGTCCAAAAAAGAAAAGGGGGTGGGGGGCGGGAAGATGACAGAGAAACCATTCCTATGTCCACGTTTCCTATTTTATCTGTAGCAGCTTTGTTGGAAAACTAATATACGGCGTTCAAAAGAAACTGGATCGAAAATCTAGTCTCTAGTCCTGAGTCGAGGAGATGTCAAAAGATTAAGGGAGGTCACAGACTAACGGGAAAAGTAGGCAAAAGATGTCAAAAATGTTATAAAGTGTGATAGGGGATGCACCAGATGCAGGGGAACACTGAGGAAGGCACCAATCCAGGCAGAAAGGAGCAAGAACATTCCTTGCAGCAGGTGATAGTTGCACAGAGCAGGGGGTTCTAAAAAGAATAAATCAGGCAGAGAAGAGGGGGAGTATTGCAGGTTCCAGGTCTACACATGTCCAAAGGCAAGAAGATGTGCATGTCCTTGGCACGCCCATGAACTCACGGGCAGCATGGACAGTGGGAGTATTAAGAGCAGACGTAGCAGTGGTGACTGTGAGAAATAATAAGTTTCCCTCTTTGCTTTACCAAAAACAAGAAAGGAAAGGAGGGAGGGAGGAAGGGGAAAGGAGAAAGGAAGAAAGAAAAGAGACAAAAAGAAAGAAAAGAAAGAGAGAGAAGGAGGAAGGGAGGGGGTGAGAAAGAGGAAAGATGGAAGAAAGTAAAGAAAAAAAGAAGCTGGATTGAGGTATTCAAAGGTGTACCACTGAGTCCAAGAAAAAGACCAGAGACATCTGTTTCTCTCTTGGGAAAGATGGGAGAAGGCAATTTACAGTAAATGTGTATTTCCACACAAATCTCATTGGTATCACCTAGAGAGAAAAACTGTTTTCTGCTTTCATCAATGGATGTGACCCAAGAAAAGAAATATTAAATTTAGTCTTACAGCACCATCCACATGTAATGGTAGTTACTCTAACACATTTTTAACTGGCACCAATCAGCAGAATCATCTTGATTTCAGTGGGTGATAACATGAAATATGACAGTGTTCAAAATATATAAATCTTCTACTTAGTGTTTGTTGAACTTCGGTTTCCTCCATATTATGAATCTATGGAGTTGAAAGTTGAATCATGTCTCCGGTCTGTCAAGTTTTAGTGTGAGTAAGAATTGGTTAAAACTTGAAGAACAATTTTTTTCATAATGTTCTCTATAAATCAGCCTTCATATTTGACTTCCTAAATAGTCAGAAGAGGTTTATATTTTAAGTTGTGAACAACAGCTGGAACTATTACCACTAGTTTCTAATTTACAAACAACCCAAAGAACCCCTTCCCCATCACAGAATCCACTTCAGAACCCTGTGGGTGGGGAGGGGGCATGCGGTGTTGACCGAACCATCACAGCAAAAACTCCGAGGGTCAGTCACTGACCCAGCATTTTTTGTTTTTCTCTCACTGATGTCAAAGCATCAGGAAAACATGAATGCTACCTCCCCCTTCTCATCACCCTCCGCACCGCCCCCCCGCCCCCGCTGCCCCGCAAAAGTTCAAGGAGGGCTCAGTTGTCAGCTTCGAGTTTAGGAGGAGCAGGGGGAAGGGCCAGAGAGGTTCAGATGAAACACTCACAGGGCAAAGCGAGATTCCCCAAGACCAGCCTCACGTCAGCTTTGTGTGGAGGGCTGTTTCCATGTTCATCGAAAAGGAAGAAGCTTTTCCTCCCCCAGCTTACTCTCCTTGGCATTTTGACTTAGCACTTAAAAAGCAATGGTTTGAAAAAAAAAGGGGGGAGGGGATATGGAGATATATGTATAAATATAGCTGATTTACTTTGTTGTACAACAGAAACTAACACAACATTGTAAAGCAATTATACTCTAATAAAGATGTATTAAAAAAAAAAGCAATGGTTTGTTCCACCCTTAAGAGTTTACAGAGTCCTTTCCTATATAGGGTTTTAAGTGAATCTCAGAACTGTGAGGCTGGATATATTTTTTTCTTGTTTGACAAATTCTGGTTCCATTCGTCAGTGACGTGACCCTGGGCAAATGAGTTAACATCTCTGTGCCTTGTGTTTCTCTTTGGTAAAATGGGATCAATGATAGTACTAACCTCACAGAACGGTAAAGATGAACAAATACATAAGGTACTTAGAATCATGTCTGGCACCTAGAAGGCACTGGAATGTGGTGGCTGGTATTACCACTACTTACAAATGAGGCTTCTGTGTGGGATTTAGTGAGAGGCACTGTCCCTTTTTTCAACAATTCAAAACCATGTTCTTATGACACCAAACTTATCTTCTCTCCCTCCCCAGACTGCTCTGCTATGCTTCCCGAATCTGCCAGATAGGTTAAGTGGACAAATTTTAAATGTAGCCTCTTTATAACAGCTATCTTCTGAGACGATGGATTTGATTTCCAAACAACTTGCCGAATATAACTCGTTAAAATCAGGGGCTGCCCGCCACACTGTCGTATCTGAGGTTTACCTTAGTGTGGCGGCTGAGGGAGAGGCATGGGAGAAACATTTTATAGCAGAAGCCGGCCATTTAATTAATACAAACGTTTGGAAAATCACTGCATAGATGAATCTGATCATACCCTTCGTGCATCAGAGGTTTTGACTAACTCTACTTGTTTGCACAAAGTTGTTGCAGTCCTGTTTCCAAAGTGTTTCCTAAGCATTTGGACAAGTTAGGGCCTTTAGCATTTGTCCTCGTCCTAATCAAAAGCAGCAGGGATGCATTTACTTAGAACCTCCAATTAATGACTGAGCCCCTTACAACATCGCTTTCGTTTCCCTGTAATTGCTAATAGATGAATAGGGTCTCCCGCAATTGTGTTCTGAGGAATGTTTAATTCAAGTGAATGATCAACTTAATAATTTAATGTTTGCTATAGATGGCACTTTCTAAACATGAAAGATGCTGTAAGTCCACATTTTTTCCTTTTCTGGTATATCTCTTCTCTGGGGAGGAGCAGTATAGTATTTTGAAAAGAGCATGGCCTTTGGAACTTGTCAGACCTGCGTTCTGTTTTGTCTTGTTTTCTGGCCACGTCATGCGGCGTGCAGGATCTCAGTTCCCCAACCAGGGATGGAACCTGTGCCCCCTGCAGTGGAAGCTTGGAGTCTTAACCACTGGACCACCAGGAAAGTCCCAGACCTGCATTTTGAATCCCCTTTCTGCAACTTTGCATCTGTGGGACTTTGGGAAATCCACTTAGCTTTTCTGAGCCTGTTTCCTAAACTATAAAATAGAATGGAAGTGGTCCATGGAAGGATTGCTGTGAGCATCAGATGCGTGGTAACACACCCGGGCCAGTGCCCGACTCACGATAAGCATTTCAGATGTGTGCCTCTCCTCGCCTCCTCTCCTGTTCTTTTGGAGCTAATTCAAGTGCAGCTCTCGAAGGCAGTGCGTATGAGAAAAGTATTTGCTGTTCCATTGCTTCCACAGGAGTGTTTTCAGGCCACATTAACCTAGGACTAAAAAAAAGAAAAAAAGGTTTCATACTCTTCCTGGGTATTTCAGTACCCCTGATGCCACTTGAAAGCAAAATCCCTCCTACCCACCCACCTCAAATGTTTCTCAGATTCTAGAAAAATCCTTCACTTTCCTCTTCAATCCAAATTAAAATAGTGGCTCTGCCACTTTTTGCTGTGTGACATTGCTTAAGTTACTTAACCTCTCTGTGCCTCCATTGTCTTATCTGTAAAATGGGGATACTGAAAAGATCTAACTCGCAGAGTTGTTTTGAGGTGTACACGGGTTCCTAAAGGTGACGCTCTTAGAACATTTCCAGGCACAGAGTCAGAGCTCAAGCATTGGCTGTTGTCACACTCTGCTCCAGCTTCTGGGGGCTGCCAACCTGTTGTTTCCCTTGTGTTTGATGTTGCTGATGTTTGTTTCCCTGCACTAGCTTGCTGTAACCTGAAACTGTCCACAGCCAATCTGACCACAGCCACAAGTCAGGGATGGGTTCCTGAGGGCCTCTCAGCTTTCTGCTACCTTAGGGACAGCCTGTGACCACCACGTGATCACCCACGACAAGGCACTTACAGCCGTGCAGCTGTGTTTCCGCAAAACAGAAACACTTATTTCTGGTTTTTTTCCTCTCTCATAGCTCCCTCCCTCACACTCGGGCATGATCTCATAGGGCTGGACCAAGAGGTGATATAGGTGACAAATCCTCCTTTGATCTCAGAATCACCCTTTCTGAGCGTGAAGCATTTTCCTCGGCTGCAACTTCTGGGCTCTGATTTCTCCCATCTTGAAAGTGTGCACTGCAAACAAGGCTACTCCTGAGTCTGCCTCGCATGTCTGAACCCTGGGTCCTCCTACCTCTGGTGTCCTTTCTCTTTGAGATGCAAGTCAGTGAAATAAATCCCTAGCAGGCATTTCAGGCACCAAATGTCCTTGCTTGAAAAATAAAGTATAATTTCAAGAAACAGCCTGAGTACCTGCTACTACTCTGTCAGAAGATATAGAGGAGGCAGTGCTACATGCTACAGGGAAAGGTTGTTTTATCCCCGTTCTTGCTGGCCATCCTTAACCTGAAAGAGTTAACCACAAATGTCTCTTATGGACATCTGTACACAGATGGTCAATGTCATGTGCTAAATTGCTGACATTTCTTGCCATAAGAATGCTCTGGGGAAAACAGTGGATGAATATATGCTACTTTGGTTTCATCTTGTCAATGCTAAGTAGAAATCTCTTTTTCTGAGATTATAGCTGGGACCCCCCAATAAAGTCATGATGAGCAAACAAGCGAACATCCCGGAGTAGCAGCAAACCTTGATAACAGCCCCTGCACCAGTACTGATCCGAAAAGCATTGCAGCCTCTTCCTGGCAAAGGGCAAAAGAAACCACAGGACTCTAAAGAAGAGAAACAAATCTCCCCAATTTTCTTGCAGTATAGTCTGAAGTGCATATATATTATGTATGACATTTCATCATTAAAAAGAAACCCCCATGCATGCCGGAGATTTAATGTTGCATGTACTATGTGATCACCCATCTAGAATTTTTCTTGAATGTTCATTCAGAGTTAATGATTATTTCTTAAGTGAGAAGTACAGCCCAGATGTATGGAACTTCACTCACATTCATTCATTCTTCCATCCAGCAAATATTTATTTAGACCCTACCAAAGGCACGTGGAGGAACAAATTAACGAATGAATGAATGAAATTTTTTAAATATCAGAATTTAAGAAATCTTGCACTTGGATTTATGGATAGTTTGAGCCAGTCAGGCTCCAAAATTAACAGACCCTAGGATAACTTTTTTTTAGTGTTGATTCAGAGCTAATGATTGTTTCAAATATGAAGGGTAAACACCAAATAAAGTTAAGCAAATGTAAATTATATTTTGAAAAAACAGCTAGTAATCTTATTTCAGAGGTCTCATTCAGCAAAATCTAGTCCAGATGTATCTGAATCTGCATCTAAATATTTTTATATCTACTCAACCTTAATTCATGGAATATTGTGATCCTAAAATGTAAAGTCCACAAGTTCTTATAAAGGATCAATGATTACTCAAGATATTGACAAGCCACTGACATTATCCAACTCTTTTGGAACCTGAATTTGTGAAACTTTTTCTTAGCTCTAGACTTTTACTCTTCAGTTGGTTATAAATCTCAATGTAAAGAAATATATGCATGCTCTGTGGGAATAAAAAAAAAAGAAAAAGTATTGTCTTTCCCTCATTCTTCGTATTAAGGAAAATTATCTGGTTGTTATAGGTCTTACATATATGTAGATACCAGGAGATTTAGTGAGTTCAACTTAGATTATATGCTGTGATGTCAGTGCTGTGTGTCTTGGTATCAATTATAGTTCTAATTGCAATCATGAAATTATTTTGAATTAACCACTTTAAATAGGAATTATAGCTTTTGTATATGACTTTTGTTAAAAAAAAAAAGATGAAGAAAAGATGAAAGCCCTAAAATAGATGGTAGTAGATACTGATTTGATTTTTAAATAATTTTAATTTAGAGTATAGTCTATACCGGTGTTTTAAATTGATTCACTTTTGTTATTATTCTTCATATCTGCCCGTTTCTACCTAACACGTTTCAATAGCTGTTTTGATCATTATATTAAAACAAAATTAAGTATATTTGAGATGCATGAACTCTGCAGACTTACAGAGTTACAGATTTAAACATGACCTGGAGAGCTACCTTTGTTTTGACTTTAATCTTTTGGCTCTATGAGTCCCTCCTCCCCTGTGTGTGTGTGTTAGAAGAAATTGGCTCAGTTAAAAGACACTTCGTGAAAGATGATTTGACATCCACATAGGGTTTAGAAACCCACAGATAAACACCAAAAAGAATGTTAAGCAAAAAAGCCCCAATTAAGGTTGTTTTAATTCAGCTACTTAAATAACTCATCTCTACTTTTTTTAAATCTCTTACATTTTATGCCAATCAAAAATCTTCGAAGTTATAACTTTTATCAATCTGAAAACATTTCTTCTTGGCTTTTTATGAATATTGACTTCAGAACTGCTGTTACTACAAAACAAAATACTACTGGCCAACAGCACAAGATAAACATTTGAAAAATATGGCTTTCTAGTTATCTCCTTTCTTTTTTCTTTTCCTTTTTCTTTTTCCTTCCTCTGCCCTCCCCCTTCCTTCCGCTGTCCTTTCTCTGTATGTCTTTATTATGTGAGCAAATGATCAAAGAGTAGAGCAGTTCAAACCACAGAGAGGATTAGAATGGCCACTAAGTCCATGGTTTCCTTCGCATAAGAGTAGAAAACTGGCTGAGTCTCTTGTAGAAAACTCCTTCCCAGGTTTGATCAGTTCAATTTCAATTCTGCTTTAAATAGAATGGCTCTCAGACACACCTGCTATTGTCTCCTCACAGGTTTGCAAAATGCCTCTATGCATTCCAAGGGCCACAGGAAGCTCTTCCGTCCTTAGTTGTCCATGGGAGCTGGTTGATTAGATAAGTAAAAGTACCAAGTGAAGAAGTGGGTGATGGCTTAAAAGTGCAACAAAGGATTCATTTCAATTTGGCCTCAAATTCCAAAGGTTTTGAACCACAAAAGATTTGACTACATTGAATACTAATATATTTATATACATTTTAATAGGGAAAAAAAAGCATAGAGAATGGTGACTTGCTTTCCAGGAGAGACATGTTGCATCTTTTGGGGATAAACACAGAGTTCCTAAGACCCATTTCCTCTGGGCACAGACATCTTCTCTAAACTGAACATGGTTTTGTTTGCGTAAAGTGTGGTTTTATTCCCAAACTACAGAATTCCCCCAAATTTTCCAGACATTGGCATGTCTACAATAAGGTGGTTCTCATTTCTTCCCTAGACTCAAGGCCTTTCCATTCAAATGATCTGCATTTCTGGTGTGCAAGGTATTTCACGAGGGAAGGAGTTTCATGAAAACAAGGAAGTTGCAGTCCTTACTTATAAGTATCTTGCATAAACTAATAAATTAGTTGCTCCAATAAGCCTGGTAGAAGCTGTAGTCAGACCGTGAGCACTTCCATAATCCTGTAAAAGTGATTCAACCTTTCCACATCTTGTTATTCCTTTTTAAAAAAAAAAAAAAGGAGCAAAACTATCATCTGCCGTCTTTCCACAGTGGCTATGGAGATCACGTTCATGAAGTTTAAAAAGTGATTGCTACGACGATTGATCTTAATTTAATGAATTAACTTAATCTACATCCTTTCAGTGTATTATCAGTATGTGAGACACACACACACACACACACACCTCTTTGGGAAAGAATACCCACCCTTCCAGCTGATTAGCTTAAAGGAAGAACACAAGAACACTTGATAGAATGTGTTTGGTGTGTGTGAAATTAATTTACATTTTGCCACTCTATTGTTCTGGAGGCTTTCTGATGCTTTTTACACAGGATTTCATTGTAGGAACATGTGCCTGCATGCACCTCTGTGGAGAGCCCTAAAATTAAATTGACTTGCTGGCTACGGTTAGAGAAAATCCTTCTCTAGCTTCTTTCTACCACTCAATAAATTATTACAGTCTGTGCACAAAACACAAATTACATGCTTTATTAGTATGTTCTGTGGTAACCTCAAAACCACAAGTGTTTACATGTGCTGCACGCATACACTTTGGGGCTTTTTAATAGCTGGTTGACAAGAGATTAAAGGCAGAAATATGGCATTTTATTAAAGCAAACATATCACTATGCCTACCATGATAAAATGATCTAGTTTTCTTCAGACACAAAAGTTTCTGTTGAGTGATACCTTCGGAATTCCTTCAGGGCACCCTATTATTCACTTTCCTCAACAGAGAGCAGCTGCAAATGGTCTCCAATTTTCAAAGAGTATTGCCTGGTCATTCTTTACTGTCAAAATGAAGAAGAGCATAAAAGTTAAGTCAATAAAGTAATATAAAATGCTTAATATAAAAATTCAGGAATGAATGATTAACCATTAAAAACTTACAGTAGCTATTTCATCTAGGAGAAAAAAAATTAACATTTCCCCTGAAACCTATTAACACTCCTTGTAAACAATATTCTTTTTTGAAATATATGACCTTTCCTCATGCTCTCCACTCACATGGCATTTTTCTTATATCCACTTTACCTCTACTGATATGAGGTTGAATTCCTCAGGAAAGAGTGTTCCGAGCCCCTTCCTAGGATGTATGTGGTCTCCTACTGCATATTTCACCAGGATGTTCTCATCAACGTCGGATGCTAACCTGACAACCTGTTGTTGCTGATCTAACTCCAAGACTATAGAATTTGGTCCATGGCCACACCACCCTGAACGCACCCGATCCCGTCAAAATTACAGAATTTTCCAGTGGACAGGAGACAAAAGACTGCCTACCTTTAAACCCATTGCTTCCTTAATGATCTACAAACTTTGACAAATTGATAATTGCAGCAATTAGTATACATACCTCTCTTTTCTTGATCACCTCCACTTCCCACTGACATCTTTGTTGTCCCTGTGACGGTCGGGTAGAGGGCCATGTGCAGAAGTGAAAAATGCTTTTCTGTATTTTTGAGGAAATCATTTGAAAGCAGGGTTTAGTTTAGTCTATGACTTCTTTTCAGAATTAAATCACAGAAAAAGCAAGACTGCTCAGGATCTATCCTAAAGCTAATCCTTCAGTTCCCTGATGTTGTGAAGAAAAATAACACCCTGGGCATAATATATGTGAAGAATGACTTTGATTAAAAAATTGTAAAGTGGTATGGCCACGGTCAGTAAGACTGCCTCTGGAGGCTGCCAACTGTTTTCTACACGATGGTTCTAGAGTCACTGAAGAAGGTCCCACTGCCAGGTCATCCCGAGAAAACCATCACTGGGTCTGCAGCAAGATGGTTAGCATGAGAGAAGAGTATGATTTGAAATTGGGAATAAACTCACATTGCAGGATTTTTAAGGATGCTTGTAAATCTCTCATTTTACAGAGTTCATTTGCTTCAATAGACATTGTGAATTGACATTTCCTGGAAGTTTTCCTCCAAATAGTGGACAGAAATATCCAGGCGATTCCTGCTAAGGAGAAAGGAAGCATACTGAATAGTGTTTCTATTAGGTTATGAAATATTTGTTTAGCATCTAAGAAGAATTCTTGGGGAACATCCCAAAGAGAAACAACGGAAGAGTACAAGCACATTCGGGGCATAATGCTTTGTGTTAGGTAGGTGTAGGTGGCATGGGAAATCTTCCCCGTATTTGTTCTTCTTATGTTGACATTTAAAAAAATCAAACAGTAGTTTCCCTTCATTAAATCTACAACGAATTCACTGTTCACAACACTGGCCCTAGCCTGTCCATCCTTCCCCTATAGGAGTAATTTACAGTCCCCCTATCTCTGCTAAGTTTGGGGGGTATTACCTTATGGTATTTCTTTTGTCAGCCTTTTCAATGCAATTTCAAAGTGATAAACTTTATTTATATAATTACTTATTGTCTATGCACTTGACTTATTAAAACACTACTGAACAGATGTATTATTTCTGGTAGGTTTTAATTATATTGGGTTGTTTTTTTTTCCTTTCGTATTTGTATCATACCTTGTGCTAAAAAACAAGAAGACTAAAACCGATTGCAGCAGTGAGGCTAAGGAAATGTGGAAGTCTTGGATCTCACTGAAACTACAAAATTTTCTCTATTGGTCATTACCAAAGCCCTACTCAGTTTAAGGACCAATAGGAAACAAGTTAATTTTCACCAAATGATCTCAGAATATCTCAAAAATTGGAGGCAGCTGGTACATATGAAGGCAAGGACACAGGACAGGGATAAGAACAATGAGATTGGTCTATATAAACAGTAACTACACCCCAGGTAGCCTCTCCCATCTGATTCAGTCAGGTCACTACATCTCTGCCACCCAATGGGTGATGAGAGGTTTACTATGCAAATACCGCAAACCAGAGATGCTCTGGGTTCACAGACATCAGACACAGTTGAGCATAAGACTGAAGTACCAGGAAGGGGAAGAGTAAAAGCGAGAATTAAACTATGAACCACACTCTTCCCTTGCCCGGCTCTAAGAGCCCTGCAACCAAGCTAAAACCACACTCTCTTCTACACTATTCTTACCCTGGTCTCACAGTCAAGAGATTGGAGGGTTTCTTTCTGGGAAAATTCCCCAGCCCAAGAGAAAATACCTATAGAGACTGGCACTTGGAAGCCCCCCACCCAAAGGCTGAGTTTACATACAGTCAACAAATCTACCCACTTATCCACCCAGACCTTCCTGTTAGTATATCACTGCCTCATGTTGAACATGAACAGAGAGCCAGAGATAGAAAACATTTTTTAAAGCCTCCAACAAGAAAGACAAAGATTAAAGGAGACAGAGAAAAGAAACTCAGAAAAAATAAGATCATTAGGAGAAAAGGGGAAAACTAAAAAGTAAAGGAACAACAACAACAACAAAAAAAACAGTCCTGGAATTTATAACTTGAAAAAAGTGAGAAAGTAAGAGAAGATTCATGAAATAAAGAAGGATACTATTAAGAGGGTTATTTATAAAGCAGTAACTCTTGGAAATTAATAACTTGTACAAGAGAAGTTAAAATTCAATTTAAGGACTAGAAGATAAAATCGAAGAACTTTCTAAGAAGCTAGAACAAACCTTCAACAATGAAAAACTTCATAAGAAAGAATCAATCTAAGAGTTATAGAAAGAGAGAATGACAAAATCAGAAGAAAGAATCTTTCAAAGAAATAATACAATCAAACTTCTCAGCACAAAAATAACCTTAAATATAGATACGAGATTGAAGGGTCCATGAAACACTCAACTCTATGAATTAAAGAGAACAGAATCAAAGCAGATTATTAAAAGTTTAGACCTGCTGTATAGCACAGAGAAGTCTACTTCACTTCTCTGTACAGTAGAAACTAGCACAACGTTGTAAACCAACCATACCTCAATGAAAAATAAAAATAAAAATAAACAAAACAAAGCAAAACAAATCAAAGGTTAGGCCACCAGGGAAAAAAGAGGTGGATATCTCCAAGGAAAACATCACCATATTTATAGGGAAGTGACAGTCTTATCAGAGAATCTGAAGATAAATTAATAATACATGTAAAGGGAAAGTAAGAAAATAATATAAAATAGGGCAATTATTAACTGCCTGAGCAGTATAGGAAAGGGAGTGTAATTGTAGTACTCTACATTACTGAGCTGTAAACCATATGCCTGTAGTCATATACACAGTAACTAGTGAATTAACACAAAAATTGTGACTGGAATATAGCAGATAGGTAAATGGAAGAGAAGGGGGTTAAGGAGCTCCGTAGAAAAAATAAATTACATCTTTCTGTTGTAGGAAATCACTGTCTAAATAATGTCTAAAATAAGGAGGTCTAAAAATGGCAATACACAGTGTTGTTTCGGAAAACAAATTTTAATGCAGAAGAAATGTCCAAAAAAGTTTCTGAGAAGTAGTTAAGAGCGGATGGGGTTGTCAACTGCTGATTTTATTTTCAAACCTCATAGTAGATGCTTATGAAAATATATATACGTGTATATATATTTTATCTAGTTAAAAATAAAAATATATTTAACTATTTAGTATTGTTATTTAGTTAAAAATTTTTAAAAATTGAAAACATTGAATGAAGTAAATAAAGAAGCATTAATATGTTTTTTTTGTTCAAGACATTAAGTTATATTAAGTAAACTGCAGAGAAGTATATCTAGTACAACGCTATTTACGTTGCTAAAATTACATATTTGGATATTTACTCATGTATGTATTTGTGTTGAAAAAGACTCAGAAGCAGCCATATATGTAGACCTAGAGTGGTAACCCAATGGGAGAACTTAATACAAGTTTGATTCCTTGAAATGTTTATATTTACAATGTCTTCAAATATTACAGTTATGATTTTTAAATTTTTGAACACTTTGAACAATACTCAATCCATATGAAAGTATATGTATATGTGCATAGGAAAATATATAAAATCCTGGTCACTAAAATATTGACATGATATCTCAGAGTGACGGCATTTCACTTAACTTTTATTCTACATTTAATATTATTCTCTTTGAGATTTTGGAAATGATAGTACAAAAGCCAGCATGTGCGCGTATAAGGTCACAACAACTTCAGTATAAAACTATGACAAGCGAGTATGTATACAGGTAAGTAACTCCTGGAGAGAACAATAAAAAATAAGCAGTTGATTTAAGGTAGATGATAATGCTTGATAATTTCTTTAACCGCCCATATTTTGTATACATGATGTTTATTTAAAGAAAGAATGACTTTGGCTCCAATAAAATAAATTTAAATAAACAGAGAAGACAATTGGTGAATGTGGACAGAAAAGGGGGGGGTAGATAGAAGAACACGTTTGTTTAGCATTTACTACATGCTAAACACTAAGTGTGTCTTCGTGGCGGGGACAGCGAGTGACATACACATGTTTTTCTCTACCACCTTAGCACAATATCGGATTTCCAATAAACACCTTTAATAAAGTACCATATCCAAGGATGAATGAATCAATAAACCAATGAGTTATGGGCATTTTTAAATTTGGCAAGAAAATAAAGAAGGAAAATGATGGCGCCTGTGATAGTGGTGAGCGGTAGCAACATTAGGTAATGGGTTTTATAGGGTTTCCAGGGTAATGGAAACTGAACATGTTTCAAGCCAGAAGGGGTGTCATGGACAGTTAAGATGAAAATGTAGATGAGGCCCTGAGAGGGTTTAAAGAGATGAGATCCAGAGCAAAAGTGCAGCACGAGCTCCGGTTGTCTTTGCTGGGAGACGAGGGGGCCAGCAGTTGCCGAATTCGAGGACAATTACCTGTGAAGGTGACCTTGGAGAAATCTTGGGGAATGTACCTTGGGTTGTCTCAAACGTCACATAAGTAGCCACGAGCTTGTGCTTGAGGAGTGACAAAAATGTAAAACCAAATCTTTTAAAAGATCTCTCGAAAACGAATGCTCTATCTTTCCTGGAATAGCTCTAAAACTTAGCTTGCTAAAACATCCTCAGAAACAGTTAACAAATGCAAATTTCAAAAACATCGACAAGGCAATTTACTAGCATGTTTGATAACTGCAGGACCGCCTGTTTTGAAAGAGCACATTAGATGATATTGAATAATTTAGTTTTTTTGTCGTGATCCCAGACTTATTTTATTGCAATAAACCAGAAGTTGAAGGATCATGAAATTCAAATCACGCTTTTCTTCTTTCACTTAAACTATTGATAAAACTGTGTACTCATTTTGGATTGATATTAAACTCCTTAGAATTTCCACATTCTCATCTATAATTTAGAATTAGAATATGTTCAGAGCCCGAAGAGCTATTAGCTTTCATAGCTATAACCATGCCTATAAATGCACATTGTCAAAGAAATCCTCTCAATAATCCCAAAATATGAAAAAGGATATATACAACCTTTTCAAATCATAGGTGAGAAAAGTGACCTGAAAGGCAGTAAAACATACGCTTTAAATGAGGGTATGATTTAGATTAAGGATATGATAACTGTGGAGAGGACGAGAGTTCAATAAAACCTCTCCATGACTGAATATTGCAATTTAACAAAATAATTATTAATATGCATTTAAATGGAATATTCTTGAAGATGCATATCAGAGAGATGCTTTCTCTGAGGCTGTGGTCTCTTGGTGCCCACACAAAATTGAGACTTGAAGATGTGGCCTTTGATTAATGTAATGACTCCCTTTAAGTGAGTGGATGATATGTGCACAGAATTAAACTCAAATAAAAATCAAATAATTGAGATATTGGACATAGATAGTGTATATTTGAGTTTACTTCGTTTGTATTTGAAAAAATTCTGAATATTTTTACTGTGAAGATCTAACTCCAAATTCCCTGATAATTTAAATATTTAATAGAAAACATATCCTGAATTTCCATTTTAAATGATGTGGAATGTATGGGGAGAATGAAACTGCCAATGGTAGGCCATCTCTTCTATAATCTGTAAATGACACAGAGAGAAAAACAGAGAAGAATAAAGGCTGCACCAGTTGCCAAGATTAGAAAGATAGCCTATAAAAAAAATGACATATTTATTTTTAAAACAGACTAAACATATATTTTAAGCATGACATCATGATAGAAACTGACAAAGGCTAGGTCAGCATCACTGACAAAACAGTTCATGTCACAGAATATCTGACCTGAGAGAACGTTTTGAACACTTACCAAGGACACGAACCAACTTTAAAAATCCCACGGTGAGATGCATGTGCCTAAGAGTAGGACTTTGTAATTTAACTGGAAATGAATTTTAACCAGGTAGTAATATTATGGGTCACACTCAAATGCTCCTGTGTGCTGAAGTTTAGAAAGATTTAGACTTTTTTTTCTATAGTAGGTACAGATCACAGATTCTCTCTTGGACTAGTGTACCTCCTGGGTGCTTGGTAGACATTCCGATGTTTCTGATAGAGAAAATGAAGTTACAAAATTGCTATACTATCACTTACTCTTAGATGGAACAGGTAAAAAATCCTTAGGGAAATCATATTAATGGGCAAGAGGTTTTCCAGAATTTAGCTATATTCTGGGAAATAGGAATAGAATGCAATGCCCCCATTTCATTTCCTATAACAGCAATGTGGTTTGGTGAGGTATTTTTAAATTTTGGAAAGCAGAGCCATAAACTATAACTTTTTAAATAAGTGTATTCAACTAAAAATTCATTTATTTTTCTTAAAACACAACACATTTATGTGTATGAGTGTCATACGTAGTTGATATCAGTGTTCAGTATAAGCTTTTTGATAAAGGGACCGCTTAGAGACAGGTATAAAGAATTCCTTTTTGGTGATCAAGCCAAATTCTTGCCTTGTGAGAAGATGAGAGTCTGTTAAATCTCAAGAAAAATGAAGTCCATCCCAAATCCTATAAGCCATACAGTACAGAAAGAAAAAAAGAAACACATTTGTTGAGCAAGAAAAGTGAAATAAACAGGAACTAATAAAAATGGGGGAAAATGTAAACGTTTACAACTTTCTCCTAAAAGTGCTTATTCAAGCTTATTCGTTACATTAGCAGAAAAGGAACAAAGACCATGATCTTGTCATCTGTCTAACACGAATACTCATTAGCATATCATTAGCATGTGGCAAAGTTTACATTTTCCTCTTATAAGCACATGGCTTGGATGGGCATTCAGCACACCAGCAATCTGTTCTGAAATTGTGTGTATTTAGTTTTGTGTATTTAGTATTCCTGAGCTGTTCGTTCCTGAAATATTCTCCGGTGAAACTCTCAAACATAACTCCACTCCCATCGACTTTGGAAGAAAGGCTGTCTCCTTAAAACCCTAAGTTAAGGACACACAATGAAATGCCTCGTTAAGAACCTTAATTTAAAGCAGCACACAGTTCTGTATGTCAGAGGTAATAATTACCTTCTTTAATGAGCCTCACTTTTCCCTGTGATGAGTAAGCCTCTCTCTGCCTTGTTTAGAGTAACTCTGGATTTATTTCTGGCTTTCTTCAAGTGCTCTTATTTTTAAAAAATTAACATTATGCCTGTCTTCCTGGGGTCAAATTCTGCCTACTCTATACTCAAGTCATGTGCTGTTTAAGCACTGCTAAAACCAATTACCCACATATTCCTGGGACATGCAGGGGCCTATAGATGTCATGGAATCTATACCCCAGCTTCTAAGCAGAGTCACAGATAAATGATGTCAGGCTGACAAGGGTCTACATTATGATTTTAAATAATTTCCACATGAACTATATATATTCAAAATGTCCCGGCAAATCTAAGCAATAAAATTGAAAGGCTCTTGAACAAATTGATTTTATAGATATCTATTGTAATCTTAAGAATTTAAGATATATTTTTGTGGTTGGAGCAGGGCTTGAAGAGTAATGCCCAAGCATATGTAAAATTACCAAACAACTTGCTTTAATTATAATATGAAGTATTTCATGGTTTCCTCAATGTAGTTAGATCTTTTCCCCATTCTGTCAGCTTAACCTAATATTCTGCCTAAATTTTATCTGCATTTCATACAAAATAACTCAGAATTTTTTATTTCTGTTTTTCTAGTTTTTGGATGCTGAGTTTAAATCACATAATATAATCCCTTTGGTTTATAAAAGGACAAATAAAATGACATGAAATGATTTGTTGAAAGTCATACGATATGGATGTGACAGAAGCAGACCTTGAACCCAGATATTTAGTATTTGGTATTTGTATCCAAAGCTTTCTCATCTACCAAAATCTGCCCTTTGTTTCTGGGAGAAGAGAGGGACAATTATTCTTTCTAATGTTTTTGTGAGATGCCTGCCATCAGGTCAGTTTCACTTAAAAGTTGAATGATTTTCCACTTTGAAACTAGGGAACCAGGGCCATACATTTCTTATTCCTCGTGCTGGGTCAAACCCAGAGTCACCAAGTTTTGGAGTTGGAGAAAAGCTGAGAGAGTGTGTGAGTGGACATGTTATGGAAGATAAGGCATTTCATTAGACCTGAACTTGAACAACACAGAGGAAACCAAGGCACAGGCAGGCCCATGTCACAGAGGCTAGACCATCACGACTGTCACCAATTCCCAGCATGGCTCTTTTTTGACTATAAGGCAGACTTTCAAGGCTTGACATTTTACTTATCAGTTTATACTTGTCCAGGAAGAGTGAAATTGCAAAACTGGACACAATTTGCTTTAAAATGACCTTAATCCTTTATCCTGGCCAGCTGGATGCAGACAAAGCTGAGATTTACCTTCTTTGTTCCTCTGGCATTATTCTTTATATTCAACCACAGAAAAGTTTCTATATGGAAAGAAAGTTTGTTCTTTAAGCCTCCTGAATTGACACCTTCCTTTCCAATCTTTCCCCTGGTTCCTTCACACAAGTGTTACATCAATTTCTGAAAGAGCATTGGTTTTTAAATTGTATTCTTCTACTACTAGAAGTTGAAACAATATGTTTAAATCTCTTGGGGCTATAGCCTTTATTTTAAAATTTAAAATTCAATACAGAAATTAGGACTATTTGATATCAAAACCAGGTCATTTTTGAATCTACTTCAATTTTCATGGTCAAATAAAATGGAAAGTGAAAACCTAATGGAAGGGTCTTTAGCCATGGCTGATCTGACTACCTCTTTAGAGCTTATGAACTGTGCCTAGAGGACCAGGACTCTAGAAGTTAGGATTTTATAAAGCTTCCAAAACATTGAGCCAAATCTGTAATGGTTAGCGTAATGCTACCACCTCCAAATGCAACTAACATTGGAAATGTATGATTTTGCAATGTGGCTTCCTTTATTAGCACATCATTTATGCTTTTCAGGAAATTAAGTAACCACATTAGCAGAATATTAAATATTGAGTTGGAGCGTCACGGGCTGACCAAAAAAAAGGCTCTTTTACCTTTTAGGGATTAGTACCTAAATCAAAAATTAGCGCCTGACATTCATTGATTTTTGTCATTCTCTATCATTCTGTAATAGAGAATGGCCCATGGAAATACAAATGAATGATATGATATAACACAGACCTGGAGTTTCTACAGCTATGTTTGAAACCCAACTCTGTTGCTTCCAACTGTGGAACCTTAGGAAATTTTCTAAGCCTCAGTCTCTTCATCCATAAATTGGAGATAAGTACCTAATCTGCAAGATTGCTCTGAAGAACAAATTAAGAAATTGATATAAAATGGCCAAACACAGTATATGGCATGTGGTGGAAACTTTCTGAAAGCCATGGCCCAAAGTGAATTTGAAAAGGAGTGGTAATATCTATAATCCAAATAATTAAAATATGTGTAATAACCTTTGTTCTTCCAACAACAGGATTTTGTAAGCCTAAAGAG
The DNA here is from genome assembly GCF_030028045.1 of Hippopotamus amphibius kiboko. Lineage (NCBI taxonomy): Eukaryota > Metazoa > Chordata > Mammalia > Artiodactyla > Hippopotamidae > Hippopotamus > Hippopotamus amphibius. Next base: position 6,141,572 of record NC_080196.1, on the reverse strand, counting down.
AAAGAATCAAACATTATTTCTTCTCTGCATGGGTTTTGAAGGTAGCAAAGCCAACCTATATGAATTCTTGCAGAGATTTCTGCCTGGTTTTTAAGCCTATTTTATGAGATGATATCTAGTTGAATTGTCATAACTCTGTGTTATAGAGTGAATCTAAATGAAATATATACACCAAAGAGAAATCCTAACCACTAAGTCAGAATCATTCAACATCAACAAGTACTTGAAATATGCAGAGGCTTGTGCAAAGGCTTATTATCTAATAAATCATTAGATAAACCTGAGTACTTCATCTTGGGTGAAAAATGGTGATGATGGTCAATGCCCACCTGTGGCTGCCTAGAATCTAGATCACATACATTCTTCCAGAGAATTAGGAACAAGAGCATCAATTAAAAACACAATATATAAAGATCTCAATATTTATTAAATATTAAATGATGTGCTAATAAAGGAAACCATATTGCACAATTGTACATTTCCAATGTTAGTTGCATTTGGAGGTGGTAGCATTACTCTAAACATGACAGATTTGGCTCAATATTTATTAAAACAATAATAACAACATTGAGAAATTTATTATTGCAAATTTATTTATAAATAATAAACTTTCTAAAACTTTAACTACAGCACTTGACATCTGACAGGGGCCATGCCCATGGGTAGGTTACTTTAGAAGTTGGAGATAGGATTAAGATGAGGGAGTAGGAGGACATGCGCGCACTTCCTCTTGCAAGAGCACCGGAATTACAACTAACTGCTGAACAATCATTGACAGAAAGACACTGGAGCTCACCAAAAAAGACACCCCACATACAGAGACAAAAGAGTAGCCACAATGAGACGGTAGGAGGGGCACAATCGTGTTAAAATCAAATCCCACAAATGCTGGGTGGGTGACTCACAAATTGGAGAAAAGTTATACTGCAGAAGTCCACCAACTAAAGTGAGGGTTCTGAGCCCCACATCAGGCTTCCCAACCTGGGAGTCCAGCAATGGGAGGAGGAATCCCCAGAGAATCAGACTTTGAAAGCCAGCAGGATTTGATTACAGGAACTCCACAGGACTGGGGGAAACAGAGACTCCACTCTTGCAGGGCACACAAAAAAGTGTGCTCTGCAGGACCCAGGGGGAAGGAGCAGTGACCCCATAGGAGACTGAATCAGACCTACCTGCTAGTGTTGAAGGGTTGCCTGGGGAGGTGGGGGGCGGCTGTGGCTCACAGAGGAGACGGGGCACTGGCAGCAGGGGTTCTGGGAAGTGCTCATTGACCTGAGCCCTCCCAGAGTCTGCCATTAACCCCACCAAAGAGCCTGTAAGCACCAGTGCTAGTTAGCCTAAGGCCAAACAACCAACAAGGTGTGAACACAGCCCCACCCATTGGCAGACAAGCAGATTAAAGTTTTACTGAGCTCCGCCCACCCAGCCCTACCCACCATCAGTCCCTCCCATCAGGAAGCACCCATGAACCTCCTAAACAGCTTCCTCCACAAGAGGGCAGACAGCAGTATCAAGCAGTATCAACAGTATTTCATCTTGTGGAACTGAAAACCAGAGCCACAGAAAGATAGAGAAAATGAAAAAGGAGAGGACTTTGCACCAGATAGGGACAGGATAAAACCCCAGAAAAACAACTAAATGAAGAGGAGATAGTCAGCCTTACAGAAAAAGAATTCAGAGTAATGATGGTGAAGATGATCCAGGACTTTGAAAAAAGACTGGATGCAAAGATCGAAAAGTTTACCAAAGACCTAGAAGAATTAAAGAACAAACAAACAGAGATATGCAACACAATCATTGAAATGAAAAATACACTAGAAGGAACCAATAGCAGATTAACTGAGGCAGGAGGGAGAATAAGTGACCTGGAAGACAGAATGGTGATAATCACCGATGCAGAAAAGAATAAGGAAAAAAGAAAGAAAAGAACTGAAGACAGCCTAAGAGACCTCTGGGACAACGTTAAACGCACCAGCATTCGCATTATAGGGGTCCCAGAAGGAGAAGAGAGAAAGAAAGGACCTGAGAAAATATTGGAAGAGATTCTAGTTGAAAACTAACCTAACATGGGAAAGGAAATAGCTACCCAAGTCCAGGAAGCACAGAGAGTCCCAGGCAGGATAAACCCATGGAGAAACACGCCAAGACATATAGTAGTCAAGCTGACAAAAATTAAAGACAGAGAAAAGTTATTAAAAGCAACAAGGGAAAAATGACAAATAACATACAAGGGAACTCCCATAAGGGTAACAGCTGATTTCTCAGCAGAAACTCTGCAAGCCAGAAGGGAGTGGCATGATATATTTCAAGTGATGAAGGGGAAGAACCTACAACCAAGAATACTCTACCCAGCAAGGATCTCATTCAGATTTGATGGAGAAATCAAAAGCTTTACAGATAAGCAACAGCTAAGAGAATTCAGCACCACCAAACCAGCCCTACAACAAATGTTAAAGGAACTTCTCTAAGCAGGAAACATAAGAGAAGAAAAGGAGCTACAGAAACAAAAACAAAACAATTAAGAAAATGGTAATAGGAACATACGTATTGATAATTACCTTGAATGTAAATGGACTAAATGCACCAACCAAAAGACACGGACTGGCTGAATGGATACAAAAACAAGACCCATATATATGCTGTCTACAAGAGACCCACTTCAGACCTAGGCACACATAGAGACTGAAAGTGAGGGGATGGAAAAAGATATTCCATGCAAATGGAAATCAAAAGAAAGCTGGAGTAGCAATACTCATATCAGATAAAATAGACTTTAAAATAAAAACTGTTACAAGAGACAAGAAAGGACATTACATAAAGATCAAGGGATCCATCCAAGAAGAGGAGATAACAATTATAAATATATATGTACCCAATATAGGAACACCTCAATACATAAGGCAAATGCTAACAACTATGAAAGAGGAAATGCAAGGCAGAAATAGAGACACAGGTGTAGAGAACAAACACATGGACACCAAGTGGGGAAAGTGGGGAGGATTGGAGGGGAATGAATTGGGAAATTGGGATACCAAATTGTACACTCTAAATATATGCTATTTATTGTCTGTTAACTATATCTCAATAAAAGTTCTTAAAAAAAAGTTGTTAATCTCTTTTGGTAACCAGCTCCTGAAAAGCCAATAAAATTCATTACATATTAAGATTCAGCAGCTAACATAATTAGAGCTTCCAACATTTTCAGAAAGTGCTTGCTGGGCAGAACTAGCATATCCATTCACCCAATTAATCCATACACTCAATGCAACAGATTTATTTCCTGAAACTTGATAACTTTATATCAGTGTTTATATGAAAGAAAGAAAATGCCACCAATAGTCAATTCTATTTTGAAGAAGAAAGTGGTGAGGGATTTGTCATATAAGATAAAAGATGTTCTAGAAAACGGAGGAGGAGGAGAAGGAGGAAAAGCAGTGAGAGGAGGAAAAAAGTAAATATCTCATGTGACTATGAGAATGTATTGGTGTAAGGCTAGGGAAATAGACCACAGGAACAGAACAAAGAGCCCGGGAATATTTATACAGAATATATGGCTTAGTATTTGGAATATAAAAATAAATTTTTACAAATCTATTAAAAAAAACAATTGAAGCATCTCAAGCTTTTTTGTTGTAAATGAAATGAAAATTAAAAGCACAAGAGTCTACCTTTTCACATCCATCAGACTGACCATTATGAAAAGTTGTTTTAAAGTGTTAGAAAGGATGTGGAGAAATAGGAGAAGTTGACAATATCTAGGAAAGTTGCAGGTGAGTAAGTCTGACCAAGGTGCTGGAGAAGGTCATGGAGAAGATGGTTGACCAGAGAGCTGGACCCAGGCAATCGGAGGCTCTTGACTCCTCTCTCCCATCACCCCGCCCTTGGGATGTAGTTCTGCCCACAGTTTCTTACTAACAGCCTTTTGAAGGAAGTGGCCTTGAGAGCAATGTTTTGCTGAGATCATCCGGACTGGATATGTGCCTGAACCCCATTAAGGGCTCTCTATAAACTCCTGGACTTCAGGAGTTTATAGAGAGCGTGTGTGGAGACCTGCTCATCTTGAGGTCACTCAGGACAAGCCTGGCGGTAAGCTCCCTCACTTATTAAACCTGCCACCTACCAATCTGGAGCACTCTGCCTCTTTCTGTGATCTCTCCTTGCCCTCCCTATCCAAGGGCTGGTTTTGAATTTCACCCTGAGAACCCTTGAGATTTCAAACTCACACTAGTACCAAGAATTCCACACTTAGGGAAAGCTTGTACATGTGCATGTAAGAAAACATACACAAGAATGTCCACTGCGTGACTGGCTATAACTAGAGAACAGACTCAGAAAGGAGATTGCCTGGACCACAGCTCTAGCACCAATACCTACCAGCTCTCTGAATGTGGGCAAGTTTCCAACCTCCAACAGGATTAAGGATTAAGTGAGTTCACATGTAGAAAGCATTTTTAAAAAGTCTTCCACTTTAAGTGTTTTCTATCATTTTTTAGTTATTATACGTATTGAACCTATCCTGGTTTTGTACCCATACCAGTGTACCCATATAATATCACAGAAAATGAATATATTTATACAACAGAACTTCATTATCCCACGTTCCATTAGGCCACATGGAAAAAACTCGTTTTCTAGTCTTCAAACTTCATTTCAGCTGCAGAAAAGTTTCTTCAACAAAAGCTTAAGCAGAAGCAAGGAACAGAGTCCAGGACAGACCCCATCTTTCAGAAGTCAGTGTGACATGGCTAATCTACATCAGGTCTCCCAGGTATCAAGGGTAAATAGTAATAAGCACCATTAAAGAAAACCAGATGTACCAACTCCTAAACCTAAGAACTGGAGAGATTAAGGGATGATTTTCACTTTTTTGAAAGGAAACACTCTAACTTTCCAAAAAATAATAGTTCCTTTACTTAATTTAATATGAGATTTGGCTTACAAAATGCACACACACATACAATTTGCCAGAAATTTTTAGAAAATGTACAACTCAGTGAAGTGTTTTTTGTACTTTGGACTGTTTCTTTTTTAATTACAAAAATAGTAAAAAAGGTTGAAATATTAAAAATACAGAGATATAGAAAGTAAAAAAGTAAGTTTCTCTTAACCTCTTTCCTATACTCTGATGATTCTTTCCTTGAGCATACACACACACACACACGTGTACATACATACACACTTATGCTACTTTAAACACACACAGGATTGCGATATTCATTACATATGTGTAGGACTTATTTTTTCTTTATTCTTTATTTTTAATAGTATATTGTCTATAAGGTAAAATTCTGAATTTTTATCCATGTGTGACCCAGTTATCCCAATATCATTTATGAAATGATTTCCCCACTGATTTAAAGTGCCATTTTTATTATAGTCATAGTCTCTTTCTGGAATCTAGTCTATTCTATTCATCTATTTTTTCATTTCCATGCCAAAACCGCATAATTTTATTTACTATAGTTTTATATTATATTTTGGCAGCTGTAGAAAAAGTTTGCCCTCATTCCTCTTTTTAAAATGCTTTGCCTATCTTTGTGCTTTCAATCCTCCATATAATCTTTAAAATTTACTTATAAAGTTCTATAAAGTATATTTTGGAGATTTAGATTGGCATTTCTTTAAATTTATTGATTTATTTGTAAAAGTGGGATATTTTCAATATCCCAAGATATACTGTAAGAAGAAAAAAGTGGATTAGAAAGTATATATACCTTTCTTGAATACTGAATGTCAAAGAAAGGTAATTTTCTAAAGATAGATACGTAAAGGTACTCATTTTTATTGTGAAATAAGAAGGAAAGGATAAAGTAAAAAATCAAAGTGCAAACAATATAATGCATTACAGTTTAGCAGATTTGATTTTAAGGCAAGTCTCTTTTACCCTGTCTGGACCAAAATGTCCTCATCTATTAAATAAGCGAATCGGATAGGATAAGGTCTAAGGCCTTTTCCAGTTCTATACTCTGTGTTGGCCTTTTCCAGCTCTACATTCTGTGTTGCTCCTACTCTAGGCAGGACATGAGCCAAACCAAATGGCACTAAACAGTGACCCAGACAAACTGTGCTAGTCTAGGCTCACACCTTATTTGGGGAGGAAGATAAATTTGTTGCCCTCCATATATTTGCAGGTTGGCCGTGCAATACCAAGGAAGGTGTTGTCACTTTGATGGTTCACTTCAGAATACTGAGGCTCAGAGGCGTTAAGTAAATTTTCCAAGATCACACAGGTAGCAAGAGGCAGAATGTCATTTTCATAGTAGATGTGTGAGTCCAAAGCTGATTTTCTTTCCACTGTGTGGAGCAACTCTGAGTGACTGGTAAAGGAATAATTGAATAAATGGATGGATGGATGGATGGATGGATGGATGGATGGATGGATGGATGGGTGGGTGGATGGAATGATCACACTTCAACTGTGTCCTCTCATTTCAAAATAGAGAAAGAGACATTTTCTGGGTAAAAGAAAGCAGACCTTGCTTTAGAATAGAATTTGCTTTTTCCTTCTCATCGTAACTAGCTTTTAGAAGAATTACTTTACAAAAGCAGTGATAAGGATAGACTTAAACTGACTTTAAGCTTGTAAGGGATAAAGGCAACAAGAGAAGTCATTCTGTGCTCCACCGTATCAGAGAATTTGACCAATAAAATAAGTGTTATCGGTATGTTCTCTTTACCTATCTTATTTATAACAACACCATGAATGGTAGCTTTTGAAGAATTATTTCTGCAAAATCAGGTAGGAAAGAAGAAATACATTCATAGGAACTGTTTGTATTTATTGTGGGTACCATATGCCAAGCTTTGCTCTGTCTTTGTATATATGAACTCATTTAATCTTCATTAAAAAAATTAAAATATTTTATTTATTCTTATTTTACAGATGAAAAAAACTGAGGAAGAGAGATCAGGGAGATAAAGGAGTTTGTCCTCAGCCACATACCTAGATAACAACAGTGTAGGTATGGAAATGCAGGCAGCCTAGCAACAGCACCTGAGCTCACTAAACTGTCTTACACCAGGTAAAGATAATGGGCTTAGGGGTTAGAAGAAGAAGAAGATAGAAGAGAAGATGAAGTCACAGTTATAGTCCATACGAGGTGTTGAATACCTTCCTACACTCCCCAAATATATCAGCTCATAACTGCCCCACAAAGTTTAGCTTCTCTGTACAGCCCTTACAGGCTATGTGATTTGGGGGCCAAGTAATTAACATGACTGAGCTTCTGGTTATAGAAAGGAATGGAAACATATAACACACCGTTAGTGTAAAGTTTAAATGAGAGAATCTGTTTGAAAGTATCCAGCGTGTAAGTGCTCGATAAATGTTTGTAGTTTTTACTTTTCTTTACAGTATTTTCAGTGTCCTCGTGGAAAAGAGGAGCTTCATGGGTCTGAATATTTAACAGCACCAAGGTGTTCAAGTTTACCATTCAAACCAACAAAATCCAATCTTTCTCACCACATTTACCTCCTTCTTAATAGTTTCTAGTTTCTTTCTCTCCAATACATAAGATAAAATAATGTGAATCTCCACACTCCCACACCCTGAAAGTTCCTTTCCAAACCTAAAAATACTTGTACGTTTAAATCTGAAAGCATGCTTGTGAGAAAATGAGTATTGTATTACACTTACACCAATATCATCACTAACTGATGTTAGGCTCAAGCCGGACCAGGAATCACAGCATTTCAAAGTTGGAAGAAATCTTACATATCTTACACAACAGTGGCTTTTGACAGACAAGACAAGTAAGTCCCAGAGAGATAAAGTGAGTTGCTGTCTCCTGCAAGCACTGAGTACATTAACAAACTTAGGGCCTTCTCAGCAGTTACTTGGATGTGAAGTGTGGAGCTTAGTTCAATGTCATCACACCAGCCCTTCCTGAGCCATCTAGGGAGCCGCTGAACAATTAGATTTCATTGCCAAGGACAGACATTTTTTGGCCTGCAGTTGTACTCAAGTGTAGCTTTGCAAAGCGACGAGCTGTCAGAGGGTGAGTAGAAGTAATGTCAATTGTTCCCCTATGCCCTGTAAAAGAGCTGGGCAGAGCAGGGTCTTACTGCCTCTGTCCAAATGGAGGATGACTGGTTAAAAGATCTTAGTTCTTTGAATCTACCAAGACATTTTTTTTTAATTTATTTATCCCTCCACCTACTCCACGATTTGGAAGAATTTTTGGACCAAACTCATATGAGTCAATCCTACCTAAGGCACTGTGATCCACCCAGAGCAATGTGAGACTAGCCCAAGGCCACATTTCAATGTTTAACTTCTTAAGAAGCTGAGGAAGCCCAAGTTGGGACCCCAGCTGCTTTGAAAGCTTTAAGTTAAAAAGAAGGTCTGATGTTCAAAGATATTTTACTCCAATTTATATATACATATGTTCAGGGAAAGTAAAATAAACTAAAAAAACACAGTATGAATTTAGTATCCGGTTTTTTGTATCCTTGGTTAGGGTTTGAAGAAATTTGGGTTATTTCTCTCTGATTGTAAGAGAAATCATTAAGAAGAAAGACTGAAGGTGAAAAATGTGGTTGGAACTTCACAAAATTTGTAGGTCTGAGGCAGAGCTGGCTTGTTAGATAGAGGAGGTCCTGTATGTTTGGGGAGGATCTGTACTGAGAGAGTTCAGAGAGAAGGGAAAACCAACAATTAACATGTGCCTGCTTTGCGCTGGGAACCGTTTCAAGCACTTCATAGATGTGATTTCACTTAATGCACCTGGAAACTTCATGTAGGCATTATCACCCTTACATTAGCAATGACAATCCAAGAGAACTAAGAAGCATGCTCAACGTGTACAATAGTGTGTATCATAAGCTATTGTTTGTATTTGTAAATATTAACAAATGGAAGCACGAACCAATATTTGCTTGTACTAAAAATGGAAGAATAAAGCAGAATGTTTTAAAGATGACACCTCAAGGTGAGAGGTGGAGGAAGTAGAAGGAGAAGACAGACTTCTTTGAATATACCTTACTCCGCAGAATTTACCCTGGAACAATGTAAATAGTTTACATAATCATAAACCAAAATTAAATGTTAAAAAGCAACCTGTAGTCTAAAGCCAAATGAAACAAATGAACCTAAATAGGTACCAAGTGGACACAATTTTAAAAAGAGGAACTCTTTCAAGTGATGTTAAAACACAGGAACATGACTGTACATCCCTAGTTGAAGAGATCCTATAGACACAAGTAATCATGAAAGGTTTAAATGTTTACAGTAATCAGAGTGGGGGTGGTAGCACTGGTACTGCTCTTCTGAGATTATCATGCATGAATTACATAATAAAGCAAATCAGCATTTAGGGTGGCATTATTGAAAACTGGAATTTTCATTGTGAGTTAGACATAACATGGAAGATGACAAGTAAAAATCTTGGAATCCGGAATTTGACTTGGAAATATCAGTATTAGTTTATTGTACATTTTACCTTTTTTGTGTCCCTAGCACTCTCCACTAAAAATGCCTAGAAACCATCACCAGCACCATAACAATAAGCACCATTCGTGCTCAGATTGCTGCATCTAAACACTACTTCACCCTAAAAGAAACCAGTGCTCTTTGTAGAAACGACAGATGCCAAGCCTGGAAAAGGAAATACACAAAATGTGCCTGAAACATCTTGTTAGACCAAAAAGCAAAACGCTATCAAAGACTTTTAAGGTTGTATCAAAAGGACTCAGGAGCTGACCTGAAGAGACTCCCATGCTAGCCATACATGGGCATTTGAGGCGGCCATAGGGATAATAATTGCTACCTTACTGCCATTGATTTATTGTGTTGCAAAGCACATCAAATACATTTAGATCAATGAGTTCATAACAACAAAACCAAATTCCTTACCTTTGGAGGATGTTAGGGAACCTACTTGTTATTTTGAAAACTAGTAAATAAAGAGGAAGAATCAAGGGTTTGTCCTACCTTCCTTTGCAAATATGTTCTTTAGTTTAGAAAAATTAACAATGAAAAAGAATGCATTCCAATTTTAAACCCATAAATCAAATACAGTAAAATTTGATGTATGAACTAGAATTTGCATTTACCAAACAAAACTTATACCTTGCAATTCATGCGCTATTTGTCTTTTAAATTTAAGAATGAATGAAGTTAAATTCACAAGGCAAATAGCCTGTGAATAACTTCAAGTGGTCACACAAAAAGACCACTGAGAAGTAAAGTAACTTGCATTCTGTGTATTCCTCTTGACAATGATTTGTGATATGTTATTGGATTTGGAATTAAACAGGACTATGTAGCCTCAAAGGGACCGAAGTCACAGGCTGGACCCAGAACTCCCAAATCCTTATGAAGCTGTTCTTAAAATGGAATCATTCCACCCAGTCCTTGTGTGTCAGGGCCAACTGTGAAGCTGGATTTCTCCAAACTAACTTCCATGTAGACGAAAATGTTTATTAAAGGATAGGTAATTAAAATGTGCTAATTTGTGGCTTACTTGTATACTATTAAAACTCAACAGGAACCACAGAAATTGTTTACAACTTAGTCCAGCTGAAGATTTTTCAGAGATTTATTTAGAATTAGTGGCCTCAGTAATAATAAACAGTGTGCCAGCTTTTACTTAATTATATTGCTTTTTAAATCCTCTTTAGAATTCAAATTACTGTAGGCGATTCACCCCTAATTGCCTAGACCCAGAGCAGGTCACTGCCACTGCTCTGCCCCCAGTGGTATGTTTGCCACTGAACTGGTCAATTGACTCCAATGTCACAAGAGACAACCAGCCATTATCACCTCCCAACTGAAGTACAGAACACGATCTAGAAGCATTTCTTGCAAAAATATAAAATTTGAATCTGATCAAGCCTCAAGATCCAACCATGAATTTGTAGGAATCATCCGGGTCAGAACCTGCCAAATCACATGACAGAATGTAATCGGCAGATCCAGACTGGGGGAAACTCCACTTAACAAATAGATTATTCAGCAAATAAGTTACAGAAAGAGGGTGGGGGTGGGGGAAGAAAAAGAAGAAGAGGAGGGGAGGAGGAGGAGGAGGAGAAGGAGGAGGAGACTAACTGCAAAGGATAATCTTATTGGAATCTTGATTCAAATGCTCTTAAAAAATTATCCAAGACAATTGGGAAAACTTGAACATTAATTGGATATTCGATGGCTATTAAAGTATTACTGTTAATTTTGAACTGTGAGAATGACAGTGTTGTCATGTTTAATGAAAGATTTATTTTAGTGATAAATCCTAGAGATGATTTAATATCTGGAATTTGTTTCAAAACTGATCAGGCAGCAATGGGTGGAGGCAGAGCTGAAATAAGGTTGGCCAGGAGCTGTGATTGTTGAGGTTGAGTGCTGCAGGAATTCTGTTCTCTGTGTGTGTGTGTATGTGTGTGTGCGTTTTCCCTAATACAATGTTCAAAACATTTTTCAAAGCTCACCAAGCTGATGGGAGGTTTGGATGCAGTGCAGTTTGATTTTCTTTTACAGGAAGTGAGAGAGAAGTTAAGTAAAGGAGGGAGAAAAGCTCATTGTTGGAAGAAGACTCCAGAGTCTTCCTCTGGATTCAGGAAAGGATGGAGCCAAGGCATAGGGGTGGGGGTATCAGCCTTGCATTTAACACCTGAGAAAAGATATTTCCTTCTAGGAATGGGAGAGGAGAAAAGGAGAACGTGAGGATACTGACACATGTACTTGCTGGGGAAAGAGAGGGGATGTGGGAAGCTTGAAGGCCTTTACCCATCACTTAACCTCTTTGTTTCTGAAAAAGAGTGAGATAGGTAAGGGTGAGGGGCTGCCCAGATGATCTGCAAGTCTCTTCATCTAATTCTACCACAGTTGATTCTCCAATGTCCATGGTAGAGAATAGAACACAGACCTTTTGAATTTCAGACATTCTGGTAATAATGAATTTGAAGGCCAGTAACTTTCACTGCAAACTACAGCATTTTTTCTCCTGTTCTCACAATATCTAGCAGAAGTTCTCCCAAATGTTCTCTAATAATTCAGAGTTCCTCCTGTTCATTATCTTTGTTTACAATTAGGTGACAACATGAATTTATTATTTTACCGGGATAGTTGATAAAACCAGGCTTCACATCATCAGTAACTCATGAAACAGAAGGTCAGTCTTGCGACAGGTTCTAGCAAATCCTGATGGATATTTATTTATGGGCAGTAGAAGCTGGTGATGTTGGTCGTGTGGCAGAAATTTCAGCCCTAAAACATGGCCCTTCAGCTGCAAACATCTGAGAACAAATGAAATGTAGTTCTCATGTGGCAATATCCTGGATGCTGAAGCAAAGCTCACGGGCACGATGGCTTGGCCAGGCTGAGAATTCTGAATTCACTGCCTTCCATCTACAACTGCCGTGGGAAGTGCAGGAAAGGCCAGGCAATTTCTGCTCCACCAAAACTGTGCTTTGTAGCACTTCACCCCAGGATCCTGGAGCAGAGAATGTATAGAGCCTGACACTTCGATCAGACATACACTGACTCTTCACACTGCATCATACCTCCTGAACTGTATAGGCAAAAAAAATCAGAAAAGGGTGACTTCATGCAATGATCTGAATTCTTTGGAAACAGCACAGTCCTTTGCAAGTTAAAAGAGGAATCAATTATTACAGAAGACTTCCAATGCAGCTGCTTCCTATTAAACACTGTCAAATAACTTCCAACTTTCTTTGATCTGAATGAATTCGCTACAGTACTTTGGTGACCTTTAGCACGTCTCTCCTTGATTTCCAGTCTTTTCTATTTTATTGTTTATTTCTATTTTATTATATATATATATATATATGGAGAGAGAAATATGTCAGTTATTTATTTGGTTTTATTTTATGAATGTGTAAAAGCCAATAAGTGGTTTAGTAACTTGAAAAAATGATAAAGACACAAGACATCAAATAGCAAGAAATAAAAATATAGTGTCCTGGGCTGCTAAAGTATTCTCCCTTTGATGGTTTGTGGTTTATTAAAGACAAATCACACAAAATCTGTATCTAATGACTTCTTATACTTTTCCTAGGAGTAACATTAATGATTTCAAAATCTTGGAAGAAATGGATCAAAAAGTAGACAAACGACTGAGTATATAATGAAAATAAATGCAGTACTCTGTGAGAAAGAAATTGAAAGGTTATATAGAGAAAAAAAGAAAAAAGAGGAGACTGAAATTATCCAGACAAGGTGGCTTATCTCATTTTATCCTTAAGAAAGAAAATAAACCAGTAAAACAATTTTAATTGGTTGTGCCAAAAGTATACTTATTATAAACTGTTTATTTTAATAATTTTATTATAATAAATATACTTACCTAATTTGTGTATCTTGGCTACAGAATAATAACAGTACCATTTATTGTAAATATTATAAATTCCACTCTTTAGCAGTTATGGTCAGTTAAATGCTGTATTGTTACATCCAATATCATTTTTCTGCAACCAATTACTTGAAAATAATATAAGGCAATGAGGAATGCGTTAGTACCCTGTAATAATATCTTGGGTCAAAATCATACATAAGAGTAAGGAAGAACTCGGCCTTGGACCTATACTTTTCAAAAGAAATGAAAAGATATGACCAATCTAAAACTTTCAATAGGTTTTCATCTTTTCTTCAGTAGTTGTAACAAGTTAAAACAATTTTTCTGGAAGGCGGGGGATAAATTTCTGTTTGAAATGAACTAGGAACAATAACATTCTTTGGGCACACGCTTCTAAATCATCTGTGTGCCAGAATAAGTTCTAAACATTATGAATGTCATTCATTTTTTGGTCAAGTACTACAATAAAATAATAAAATAAGGTAGAACTTAGAACTGCAAATGAGTCACTTGTAGAACAGTCAGATAGTACAATTACACATCCAGAACAAAGTTCTGCTTTGTTCAAGAAACATAACAAAGGACTTTTTCATCACCCCTACCTTCACATCAACCATTTCACCAAAAATGACTTGATCCTCTGCTGTGTGTCCATAGGTGACCTCCTAACAGCACCTAAGACGTACGACAGAGTCACTGTGCCATGAGATGATTCATTCTCCTGTGCTCTGGCAGACTTGCTGGAAATGACACATTTAAAAGAAGTTGATATCAATACTCTGATCAATTCCAACTAAACACACTTTATTTTCCCTCTCGCCAACACTTACTTATTTTACAGTAGTTCCAAATGAAGATTAAACTTACTTTGAGCACTTTCTGAATAACCCCTTTAGCTTATCCTTGGGATGCCGTTAAGAATTTTAATTAATTAATGATTATGAATTACCTTTAGATCCTTAGATGGAAGAAGGTTATTATTATCATTACAAAATTGTAAGTATAACATTGCATTAATTATGGTTTTACATAGACTATAATTATAAGACACTTAACTCTGGAGGTAATTTCAATGTTGGCAGGCCTCTCGATTTGTGAAATCAAGCAAAACTGTTGTGGCTAGAAAATGCTGTGCTATGGACTTTATTAACCCATGGCATCCCTGGTTCTGTATAATCCCTAATTTCTTTTAAATCAAGATTATGTTCTGCTATAGGATGTGTTACTCAACAAGCATTTTTTCCCCAAAATTTCATCTCTCAACAACTCAATGGGGTTTTGTCATCGGAAGTAACTCAAGGATTAATTAAACCACCTTACTGGTTTCACATCTTTTGCTAGAACTATTTATATGTTTCTCATACTTGAAATTAACAGTGCTGTTTTGTGTACAGAATTAACAGCATAAACAGGTAATTTAGATGGCTCAGAATGAAACCATTATCATCATATGGAAATATCTGCTAAATCAATATTGAAGCTATACAAGTCTTTTCTTTTAAGTTTATTGGTTAAAATCCTTCAGTGGCTTTTCATTCCAGTATAATAAAGTGTTAATGTGAAAGATTTTTTACCCTTGGGACTCAGCCTATCTTCAACTTCTGGTGCTTCTTTGTTTTACCACTTCTGCAACCTCACCCGCCCAAGTGTACACACACACACACACTGTATTTCAAGAACATAGGATGGCCATGTTCTCTTGATCACACATAAATTTTCTTCATCCTTGGTCTCCTTTCAAAAATCTTCTTTTTATGTTGTTCAAATATCACCTCTTTTGCAAAAATTTCCTCACCATCCAGGCAGAATCCATTCATTATTCCCCTATAAGATCTAGTTTACACCTCTGTTAAGCATTTACTAATTAATATTTCAACCTTATTTTTCATTCTTATTGTGTCTACATCTACTATTAACTTAGGAGGTCTCAAGAAACAAGAAAAGAAGATAAAATGAACATTTTTAAAGTGTCTATTCAACTTTCGCTATTTTTCCTGGGATGAAACTGGGTAACACAGAGGTCAAAAAATAACCAAGTTTGTATAGTTAGTAAGTAGCAGTCAGAATCTTAAATCCAAGACCACCTGACTGCGAAGTCTAGGACCTTCCACTCTGCAAGGAAAACTGTCTCTGGCCCATTTTGAACCCCAAGTCCCTTGCACGATGTCTGGAAAATACGCTCAACCAATCATTCAATAGATGGGTGAATAAATAAAACTCTTGGCACATGAATTGGACTCCCCAGGTGGTAGGGGTGGAGCTCTCCAGGAAGGAGGTCAAAACACAATAGTGGCACCTGGTCTCCAAGCTCTGTTTTTTGCCAGCGCCAGCCCTGTCCTGAGTGATATCATTCAGATGTCACTCATTTCCAGGGGACCCATGCCAGTGCTTTGCCAGGATGGGGGCTTTTAGCGAATACAGGGGAGTTCTTACTACTCAAGCCAAAACCGCTTTGGCAGCACTCAATGTTGAATTTCCTCTTCTTCCAAAACTCATATTTTGTACATACTCCACCATTTTATAGTACTTTTAAAGGCAACATGATATCATGAAAAGAATGCAGATAATGATCCCCTGATCCTAGCTCTGCCTCTCACTGGCTGGATGACCTTGGACAGGCTGCTTAACTCTTCTACGTGTCCTTTTTCTCATGTGTAAAACGAGAACAATAGCACACATGTCAGAAGGCAGTTGGGAGAATTACATGGAGAAATGCATGAAAATTGCCCAGCACAGTCCCTGAGATTACAGTAGGCCTTCCTTGAATATTAGCTCTCACCCTGGTAATCTTTTTTTTTTTTAATTTTATTGAAGTATAGTTGATTTACAATGTTGTGTTAATTTCTGCTGTATAGCACAGTGACTCAGTTATGTGTGTGTATATATATATATATACATATATACACACACATTCTTTTTCTTTTCCATGGTGGTTTATCACAGGATTTGAATATAGTGCCCTATGCTGTCCAGTAGGACCTTGTTGTTTATCCATCTTATATATAACAGTTTGCACCTGCTAACCCCAAACTCCCAATCCTTCCCTCCCCCAGTCTGGTAATCTTAAGAACATTCTACCTGATATTTAAGATCTTGTGGTGTTGTCACATGGGGCTGTTTCCTACTGCAGGTCAGGAGCTGTGCCTGAGCTATTTCAGGGGCCTGCTCATGAACCCCTGCCACAGTGAGAGCCTGGACAAGAGAGTGAACACCTTTATTAAAGACCCAGTGCAAAAAGAGGTCTGGCCAGGATACATTTGCTTCATTTGTTTCCACAGACTTGATTCTCAATACAGAGTCTATGTTAGACTAACAACATTTACCTAAAGAAGCAAAAGACAGTTTAAATGAAGAATCCCCAAATGAAAGCACTGCTCTTCACATTACCATTCCCCTAGGGAGACTCTACACCACTCTCTACCCTAGAACTCATTTCTTGATCTTGCCTATTAGGCAAAATGATAAATCTTCCGGATGCAAATAAGTTGTGCTTCAGTATTCACCGCCTGGCCCCCAAACACCCCAAAGTCAGGCTACCCCCGTTTATGCTTCGCTTTCTCCACTTGCCTCTTTATGCATTCAAATTGACAAATGCCCTTGTACATTATTTTTAACCCGCCCATATCTGACGCATCCGTATCTCGTTATGTTTCCTTTGATTTCATTGCTTCCCATGCTAGTATCAGCGGCACAGAATTGCCAAAGCACTGAGCAGCCCAATTTTTCTCTAATTTCTCAGAAAATTGACAGTTTTATGAACTGTCTCTTTACCTATGCCCCATAAACATGTCAGGCTGTGGAAAACCATTCTAATTAAGTCCCAAGGGGATCACAATGGAAGATTATAGCTTCTTGGCAGGTTATTAAAAAACAGTTGTTCGTATATACACAAGTATGTGTACTAGAGCCTAACATTTGACAGAACAGCCAAGGAATAAACCCCGTTGGCAGCTTCTGCTGAAAATGACTGAAGAGAAACGAAGGAAGTGAGTGGGAGGATAAAACTGCTGCATTCAAGCCTTGCTTTTTCTATCCTTTGTGAGTGCCTGCACATTACCAGATGGTTTAAAAGCTGTCTGAGGTCCTCACCTCGCTCAATGGATGTTTTATACCTGCTGGAGAAAATGTATACAACTATTATCTTTCCATTGAGTAATTTCAGATACCAGGATCCTCTTGGAATACATATAATGGTGCTGGTGGAAAAACAAAATAAGGAGAGTTCTTCCTCTCTCACACACTCAGAATAGAAACATCTGGTATACAGGAAGTCAAACTGAAGCAAAAAATAATAATTCTTGTTCATGAAAATATTTTCCTGCATTTGCATTCTTTCCAAGTGAACTCGGCATTCTAACTGGTTAGGTAAATATTTCTACCTAATTGGAGACAGCCATCTCTCAGATGGGTAAGTCAAAACCCAGCGTCAAGAAGAATAATCTGTGAAGTTCTCTACAGAATATATGATTCACAGAAATGAGTATCATGTTTAATTAATTAGTTAAATGTGGAATTGTGTACCACCTGAATAATGATTCTGGTTGGTATTAAAGGTATTAAAAGTCATTAAAGTGTGATACTGAAAATATACTTCCCGTGTTCCCAGTGAAAAGCACACAGCTGGTAAGACATCACGCACCTGAGGTCAGTTTATACACTCAGTCTTGAATAAGGACGGCTCTCTTTTTTCTCTTCCATGGCTATGGAGTGTTCCAAAGTTTCTAGCAACTGTAAAAAAAACAATCCAATGAGGTATAGGGAAATTGAATAAGAAAGTATGGCCTCTCTACGCAAATCCACCATCACCACAGCAAAACCAGCCCAAAGTGAAAATAAGGAGCAACTGGTGATATCTTTACAAAAAAAACGTTGCTGCACTTCCCCTGGAATCTGAGCCAGGTGCCAGTCAATTCTACTAAAATAAACTGCGTCTACACATAAATCAGATCCTATGATATAACAAACACCATAGACTCTTAGAAACCAAACGAGAAAATGGTGCCAGACGCTTGAAAAATTAAATCGGTTTGGGCCATGTTTTCTTGTTTGCTGCTTTTTTTACTTCTCTTTCCAAACTTATTTCCTCTTGCTTCCATCTTTGTAACCTCCTTGTTTTCCAGAATCCTTTTCCTCTGCCCATAAACATGTTCAACTGTCCTGTAACCTCATAAAGTCTTTTCTTGATCCTCTTTCATCCTGAAGCCATTCTCCTTTCCCTTCACTAAAAACGTCTTGCAAAAGCACTCAGACCTGCTAATTCCAGCTTGTCTCATCTGCTTATTTACTGCAGACTTCCTCTCCACCACTTCCACATCTGTGCTTAAGAGCCACGAGCTCCTCTTGAGAACAACTAAAGAATTTCCGGTCACGGCACCTGACAATGATATGTCTCAGCTTTTGGTATTTACTAGCCTCTCCGCTCCTTGCCCTGGGACTCTGCCCATGTCCACCTTGTCTGTAGCTCTTGATCACCTGTTGGCATCTCGAATCTAGCCTTTGGCTGCTGCTCTGCCTAGTTCCTGGCTCTCCTATAAGGATTTCTAGATTGTTTGATTACAAGGATTTCCAGACTTCAACCTCTTAACTCTTAACTCAAAGAACACCCATTCCTAGTCACCCCCACATTTGAGGTATTCCACTTATACTGTGTACCCTTCATTGGTCGAAGAGTACACAACTGCAGAATAAAATGCCTTTTGCCAATTCCTCTTCTATTTACCCTTTCAGTTGAGTCCTGTCTCATCCTTGAGCACCCCTCATTTCTTAGTTTGCATGCTACCAATATTCATTCCTCTTAACTCTATGCAGTCTCTTTCTTAATCCCCTTCAACAGATCCTTAGTCTTCCTTCTCCTTAAATGATAAGGACTGTGAAAGACCCTCTAATAAGCCATCTTTTTCTCTCTTTGTACAATCTCTTGAATTAATATCCCCTTCTACGGATTTATTGCAACCTCAATATCAAAGTCTGCCAAATCTTTCTGTCTTTTCCCTCCTTAGCTTTAGATGTAAGTTTCCAGTTGTCTCCTGGACATTTAAATTTAGATTCTTATCTACCTTGATGTGTCCCAAATCCAACTGTGTTCCCACAAATCCAGTTGCTCTTCTCCATCTTCCTATACCTGTTGAAGGACTATATTCCCAGGCTCCAAAGTTCATTAATATTTTTGACTCCTATTTTGGCTGAGCTCCTGTATTCAATCCGTAGCCGAGTATTGTGGATTTTACTTCTAGAACATCCCTGACATCTGTACAAGATTGCCCAATTCTACTGCAATTTTCATCAGCTTTCATCACATTTATTGTAATAGCCTTGTAATTAATTTCTTTTCAGTTTCTTCTCATCTAACATACCATCTTTAAATCTGCCTTCTTAAAATTCAATTGCAATCAAGTCATCCATCTGTTTAAAAATGTTAAATGATAATAAGACAATTCATCACTGCCTACGGTTTTTAGAACCAATTCCCCACAACCATGCCGTCTTCCATCCAGCCACTCTCCCCTCCTTTAGGGTGTAGCATTTTGCAACCTCAGCCTTCCCTCAACATTTATAAATGCCTTTGCTCATGGCTTTTCATCTACCTTCCAAAACTTTTGCCCAGTGTCTCAGGTTCTTGCATAAATGTTGCCCATTATGATTCCAAGTCTAGGGCAGGACAAATTTAAGATAAGTCTGGACACTTTGTTAGGAAAGCAAGGAAGCTATGAAAGACTAATAAAGTCACGTTCTAGGACATGGGAGCACGTGAAGGGTTCCTACAGTCCAAAGGTATGGGCTCCAAACAGTGAAAAAGGATAACATCTGAAACTGATTGCAACACATCAAATATATGAAAATTCATGTGTTTATAAGAATATTCTTAAATTTCTTAAGAAAGTGTTCCCCATCCTTTAAGGTCCATTTTTAATGTGAACCTGTCCATGTATCACTTTTTGACTCCCTCAAATAACTTGGTTAACTTCCTCCTTTTAGTCCCTATAGCATTTCACTTTTACTACTGGGAGTCTATTTTTTCCTAATATATATGCTTCTAATAATATGGAAGCCATATGATTCAAGCAATCATTTTCAGAGACCAAGATTTCATTTCCAATGTACGTAAATATTCTCAGATGGTAAATGATCCACTTTTCAACACCAAGAATTCTAGTAAGAATCAAAAACTTAGAAGACCAAAAACTTTTAAGTATTCTATTTTTGTTTATTTTCATCATTTTTAATTTTATTCTATTTATTATATATTACTATTTTGTCTGTCACCTCAAGTGTTTCAGCAAGGAAAATTATAAGGAAGAGAGAATAACATATTAGTAGCCTGTTACATTCCAACTATCAATATCAATTATTTTGCCGCCCAGTAAAGTTGGTTGTGTGTTAACTATATGTAAGAAACCACAATTTGATGATTATAAATAATACACGAATAACAGAACAAAATAATTTAAAATATTTTAAGAAACCAAGATTCTTATATCAGGTCTATTATCGGAAAAATAATAAATGAAAAGTTATCTGGTGTATTATATTCTTTCCATTACAATCCCTATAATAATTGTAAAACCTTTCCAGTACTTCGGTTCCCTTCGATTCTACCTACCCAAACATAGCATCAATTCTCATTCCTGACACCTCTTCTGGATGACTTTGTTATGTCATTATCAGAGTTACTCTAAGAAAGTAAAGAAATAAATCTGAAAATCTCAAGTAACAGAGCAATAAATGACAAAACTATAGCAGTGAAGTGAAGTGGGAATTTAAGGTAAATGATTGGATAATTCAAGATTCAAAAGTTCATTAATAGGGATTGTCTGAAGCAGCACAGTCCATAAAACATTCTGTGATAAGGAAAATGTTCTGAGAATCTGCACTGTCCAACACAATAGCCACTAGACATGTGGGGCTACTACCACTGGATATGTGGTTAAAATGGCTGGAGAACATAATTTTTATTTTATTTAAATTAAATTAAATTAAATTGACCCCTGTGACTACTGGCTACAATATTGAATAGTACAAATCTGAACAATTGCTTCCATCCTTGACTTCTAATTATTAATTTGTATTAACATTTTCAGTAACAAATACACACAAGCAAAGAGTACAAATAGACCATTTACAACTGCCAAAATAATTACTACTGATTTATATTGACCATCTGTATGCTCTAAACACTATTCTAAGGTCTTTACAAGTGTTATCTGATTTAATATTCAAAACATCTGCATGACATAAATGCCATAAATATTTAGATTTTGCAAA